>NC_091951.1:128465352-129065352 GCF_031021105.1 Erythrolamprus reginae
ATTCTGGCCTTTGTTGAGGGTCAGATTTATTAATTGCCTGAAAAAGAGAGGGCAATGGACAAATATATGGTGCAGGTTATTAAAAAATGGAATAGGAGTGAGATGAAATCTATAGCTTCAGAAGAACACCATGGACAAGCAACAGGAAGATTTTTTTTTCATCTGAGGTGTAATTCTGATGACTCTACGGGAAGATTGTTAGAAATATCAGAGGTTTTTGATCAAAGGCATGAGTCAAACCAGGGAAAATTGGATAAAAGTCAGAAAACAAATTTAAAGTGGGTGTATAAAGCTGAAGATAAAAAGTGTTATGTCTTTGCAAGAACATTTTAATGAAACTTCATAATTTTGTTTTCAACAAGGAAGAGTTTAGTTGATTGATGTATTAAATAAAAGAACAAGAAACACGCCATGCTTAAGGCACATTAATGGACTTTAACATTAAAACAGTTTCTCGAAGGGTACTATCATTTCTTTGGCATTCCAGAAATAGATTCTCTTTTTAAGGCCTAGTTAAAGTTGCAAGTTGTCTATGGAGCAAGATGGAGTGCTCTACAGCTAAGTAAAACATGAAAACAGGTAGTCCTTGACTTACAATAGTTCAAAGTTACAACAGCGTTGAAAAAGGAACTTTTGACCATTTTTCATATTTATGACCCTTGCAGAATCCCCATAGTCATGTGATCAAATTTTGGATGTTTGCGAACTGACTCATATTTATGATAGTCGCCATGCCCTGGAGTTATGTGATGTCCTTGTGATCTTCTGATAAGCAATTGAATTCATTTAATGGCTGTGTTATTAATTTAACAACAGCAGTGGCAAATGTGTCAAAAAGGTCATAAAATGGGGCAAAACTCAACCAATTTCTTACTTACAAAAATGTTGGGCTCAATTGTGGTCATAAGTTGAGGATTGCCATATTTGTTGAGTATAAGACGCACCTTAGTTTTTGGGAGGAAAATAGGGGGGTGGGAATCTGCCTACCTGATATTCATCTAGCTAGCATCCTTAGTCTGGTCAGCTTTAGCACATTATTTTATCCCCTGGTTAGGGCTTAAAAAAAAACTTATTCAGAGAGAGTAACAATGAAAGAGCTTGCCAGCGGTGAGAGCTGGAAATATTGTTAGCACCTTGTTAGGGCTGGAAAGTAACATTCAGAGCAAGTAGAGTGGGGTAGGCAAAGTTGGCTCTTCTATGACTTGTGGACTTCAATTCCCAAAATTCCTGAGCCACCCATACTAGATCAGGAATTATAGGAGTCATAAAAGAGCCAACTTTGCCTAACCCTGAAGTAGAGTAATTTAAAAAAAAGCCTGCAAAGTAACAATGAAAGAGCTTGCAAGCCGGTAAGAGTTGGGAACATTGTTATCACCTCCTTAGGGATGGAAAGAAACATTTGGAGCAAGTAGAGCAATGAAAAAAAGCCTGAAAAGACTTAGGCCTTGGAAAACATTCTTCGCAGAGAGTAACAATGAAAGTGCCTGCAAAGTAAGAGCTGGGAAGATCATTAGCACCTAGTTAGGGCTGGGGAAAAAATCTTCGGGGTGGGGGGGAACCCTACATTCACCCAAATTTTCAGCCTTTTTAGGGAGAAAAAAGGTGCATCTTATACTCCAAAAATATGGTGCCTGTATTTTAATGTGTTTTATAAGAGATAAAGACATTATTAGATTTTGGCTTTCTCTTAAACTTAATGTAACCATAGCAGCACTGTCTTGTTTTCTGAGTCCAGTGAATAACTGTTATTTTTTCTTTTCATTCACTTTTTTCTCAATTAAGGCAAACGAGCTTTTCCTGAAATGGTAAGCGATAGCTTTATTCTAGTGAATAAATACAATATTTTAGCTTGTTTTTTCAGCTTTTAAAAATATGTACCCTTGTTTTTCTTTCTTTTTAGGCTCTAACACCAAAGCTCAGGTAACCATTTGATTTTCTGTAAAGTAAACCATCAGAATTAGCCAAGGAAACACAAAATGAAGAAATTCTCTTCCTCTCTCTTTCTCTCTTAGATCTCTGGCAGAAGATTTGGCAAAGATACAGAAGCCTCCTCTGCCACCCATTGAGAGATTAGAAAAAAACAGTTCTTCCTCTAGAAGAATGCCGCCACTCACAAAGTAACTATATCTGTAAAACATAAATAATTTAGCATTAGCCTAGACCAGTGTTTCCCAACCTTGGCAACTTGAAGATATTTGGACTTCAACTCCCAGAATTCCCCAGCCAGCATTCTGGGAGTTGAAGTCCAAATATCTTCAAGTTGCCAAGGTTGGGAAACACTGGCCTAGACAAATGCTGTGCACTGATGGGCTACATCTCTGGAAAACAATTATATGGACTTCTTATTAGCAAAGTATTTTCTTTTGTTCTTTCGAACATGTTCTGTGTGCCACATTTTGATTTTTTAACAGAACTCTAACTCTAACACAGAACTTAAATAGCAGAATGTCACATGACTGAAATGCAAATAGTCTGTAGGTCACTTAGAAAGATGGGGATAAAAATGATATAAATGATTCACACTCAATTTCCCTCCTGAGATGTTTCCCTCAACTCACTGTCACCTAATAGCAGTAATTCTTGTTTAGTGACTACAATTGATACAGGCAACTCTGTCATTAAGCAAAGAGGTTGCTAAATGAAACCAAAAGCTATGCTTATGATCTTTATTTCTACTGCAGTTAATGCAAGGATTGGTCACAAAATTACTTTAACATTACCATAGTAACTGTAAATGGTGATTGTAGGAGGCAGTGGCTAAACAAGGACTACCTCTGTTGGCTTCTTATGATTTGATTTGATTTGATTTGATTTGATTTGATTTGTATGCCGCCCCTCTCTGTAGACTTATTCCTCCTTTAGGATATACAGTAAGCACTATTACAATTACAACAACTTCAGGAAAGTAATGATTTATTACTAGTGTAAAATTAAAATTTATTTATTTAATCAAATGTATAGGCCGTGTTTCTCCAAGCGAGCTCAGGGCAGTGTACAATAATAATAAAATACAATAATAAAAATATGATTTTGTATTTTGTATTTGTATTTTATTGGATTTGTATGCCGCCCCTCTCCGCAGACTCGGGGCGGCTAACAACAGCAGTAAAACAGTACAACAAAATCCAATACTAAAAAACAGTTAAAAACCCATTATATAAAAACCAGTCATACATACAAACATACCATGCATAAAAGGCCTAGGGGGGAAGTGTATCTTAGTTCCCCCATGCCTGGCGGCAGAGGTGGGTTTTAAGCAGCTTACGAAAGGCAAGGAGGGTGGGGGCAATTCTAATCTCTGGGGGGAGTTGGTTCCCGAGGGTCGGGGCCGCCACAGAGAAGGCTCTTCCTCTGGGTCCTGCCAAGCGACATTGTTTGGTTGATGGGCCCCGGAGAAGACCCACTCTGTGGAACCTAATTGGTCGCGTGGGATTCATGCAGCAGAAGGTGGTCCCTGAGGTAATCTGGTCCGGTGCCATGAAGGGCTTTATAGGTCATAACCAACACTTTGAATTGTGACCGGAAACTGATCGGCAACCAATGCAGACTGCGGAGTGTTGGAGTAACATGGGCATATTTGGGAAAGCCCATGATTGCTCTCGCAGCTGCATTCTGCACGATCTGAAGTTTCCGAACACTTTTCAAAGGTAGCCCCATGTAGAGAGCGTTACATTAGTCGAGCCTCGAGGTGATGAGGGCATGAGTGACTGTGAGTAGTGACTCCCGGTCCAAATAGGGTCGCAACTGGTGCACCAGGCGAACCTGGGCAAATGCCCCCCTCGCCACAGCTGAAAGGTGTTTCTCTAATGTGAGCTGTGGATCGAGGAGGATGCCCAAGTTATGAACCCTCTCTGAGGGGGTCAATGATTCTCCCCTCAGGATAACGGACGGACAGATGGAATTGTCCTTGGGAGGCAGGACCCACAGCCACTCCATCTTGTCTGGGTTGAGTTTGAGTTTGTTGACACCCATCCAGGCCCCAACAGCCTCCAGGCACCGGCACATCACTTCCACTGCTTCGTTGACTGGACATGGGGTGGAGATGTATAACTGGGTATCATCGGCATATTGATGATACTTCACCCCATGCCCTTGGATGATCTCACCCAGCGGTTTCATGTAGATATTAAATAGCAGGGGGGAGAGGACTGACCCCTGAGGTACCCCACAAGGTAGAGACCTAGAGGTCGACCTCTGACCTCCCACTAACACCGACTGCGACCGACCGGAGAGGTAGGAGGAGAACCACTGAAGAACAGTGCCTCCCACTCCCAACCCCTCCAGCCGGCGCAGAAGGATACCATGGTCGATGGTATCGAAAGCCGCTGAGAGGTCAAGAAGCACCAGGACAGAGAACAAGCCCCTGTCCCAGGCCCGCCAGAGATCATCCATCAATGCGACCAAAGCAGTTTCCGTGCTGTAACCAGGCCTGAATCCAGACTGTTGAGGACCTAGATAATCGGCTTCTGCCAAGGACCGCTGGAGTTGAAGCGCCACCACCTTCTCAACAACCTTCCCCATAAAGGGAAGGTTGGAGACTGGACCGTAGTTATTGAGCACGGCTGGGTCCAGGAAGGCTTCTTGAGGAGGGGGCGCACAAGTGCCTCCTTATAAGGAGCCGGAAAGGACCCCCTCCCCAAGAAGGCATTGACAATCTCCTGGACCCAGCTCCGTGTCACCTCTCGACTGGCCAAAACCAACCAAGAGGGACACGGATCCAGCAAACAGGTGGCGGAGCTTACAGCTCCAATGGCCTTGTCCACTTCATCAGGTTTAAAAACCTACCCATGTTTTTAGGGCCTTTCAGTAGACCACGAGGGTGGGGACTGTGTGAATATGCTCTCAGTGTATTCTCTTTGGATCATCAGGGTTGCTATACTTGGTGGACCATTTTTTAAAATGAATAGAATGGAATGGAACGGAACGGAATAGAATAGAATTCTTTATTGGCCAAGTGTGATTGGACACACAAGGAATTTGTCTTTGGTGCATATGCTCTCAGTATACATAATATAAAATATACATTTGTCAAGAATCATGAGGTACAACACTTAATGATTGTCATAGGGTTCAAATAAGCAATCAAAAAACAATCAATATAAATATAAATTGTAAGAATACAAAGATAAATACTTGAAGAATGTATTAGTAATTTTACTTGATTTCTAGGAGCAATCAGATGCCTGAAAGACAGACAGAAGTAAGTATATCTATGTATAATCTCTCTGTTAGAAACGGTCATTTGTACATGTTCTCAATTTAACAAGTCTTTTTTTTTACCTTTTCTAACTTGTCTCACTAATCCTTGAACCAGTTTATAGGATCTCTTTACTGCCTAAATATACCACATTGCAATATGGTTAACATAATAGATAAATCAGTAGCAGTACATTTAACTATCTGGTTGTTGTTTTTATAACAATACATTTAATACATGCTTCCTACCCAAACAGTGGAAGATTTTAAAACAGAACCTCCCAAAATTTTGCTGCCAAGTGTAGAATAGAGTAGGAGAAGATGTCCATCTTGAAGATGATAGAAATATTTTAGTCTGACCTGAGATCAACACCAACAATGGTGAAAATGGAAGGAAGGAAGGAGGGTAGGAAGGAGGGTAGGAAAAAGGATGGAAGGAAGGAAGGAAGGAAGGAAGGAAGGAGGGTAGGAAGGAAGGATGGAAGGAAGGAAGGAAGGAAGGAAGGAGGGTAGGAAGGATGGAAGGAAGGAAGGAAGGAGGGAGGGAGGGAGGGAAGGAAGGAAGGAAGGAAAGATACTACCTTAAAGGATTTCCTTTTTCTTCTAAGATAATTCCTATTATGTTCCTCATATGTATGCATGTATGGATAGATGGATACGCGCATACTGTACATATGCTGTAAGAAAAATTCCCCAGACCAAGAGAATAAAAGCTAAAAAACTTTATTAACCACATGATATATATATATATCATAGAAACATATATCAAACATAACATATATCAAACATAACATAAAGATTTTAAAGATTCCAGCATGATCATACAGTATCATACAGGGACCAAGAGAAGTCACGGGAAGAATACCCGTGAACCTCAGAAGGTAAAGTACCTAACTACAAGAATCATCTTATATAGAATTTTCGATGTCTCTTTTACACCCACTTCTTCCTGTCCATATATGGGGTTGTCTTGCATCTAATTTCATTATAGTTCCTTGGAACTCTCTATATTAATCCATCAAGTTGTTGTTCTGCCTTTATGAATGTTTCTTGGCCTAAAAAATAGGATTTCTTCATCTCTGATACAGGATGTAAACATTTTTTTTGTACTTTTTGCATTTTCTGGCAAGGTCCGCTGTCCAAAAGGTCGGAAGTTTAGTACTCTAATTAGAGTGTTTTATATCTATCTAGGCCTTAGATGCCTAGATTCTATAGATAATTCTCACATATGCCTATGATACATTATTTTGATGATACACTACTTTTGTAGATGTTATGTTGATATTCTAAATAAACCAATTCAGTTAATCAATAAAGAACTGACAACACTAATATTGATTTATCTTATATCTTTTTCAGATGGAATCTGACAGTACGTAATGTTTATATTTACTTCACTAATGTCATATCCAGTGAATCTGTTTTCTCTTAAATATTAGCAGTAGAGAATGAGATACTTTCCAAGTGTCTTTCCAAAAACTTTTCAAAAAAAAAAAGAGCTCTAGAGAAGGAATTGAAAAAACTTTCCATGGGAAATAAGTAATTTGCACTGAACGACTTGCAAGATTATGCCACTACTGTAAATTGCTAACAATAATGTATATTAAGAATGCTATCACTTGAAATGAAATTAATGAGCAAATTTGGAGCCAGTGGTGGCCATGCAATATGCTTATTAGAAGTCTTATTAGATGTTCATATGGAAAGCATCAATAAGACTTACTGTCCTTGAATAATTATTTTGCTCTAGCATATAATATAGCTCATATGACTGCATAAGAATCCAGTCCTTCTGGATCAGGATAACCAGCTTAGTTCAGCATTTTGTTTTTCACAATAGTAAACCTGATGCCTTTAGGGTGCTCAACTGCAAAAAATGGATATATATTTCTCACTCTTACTATTGCTCCCATGCAAATTCTATTTGGGCATAGGCTTCCCTAAGTGAGAATTAATCTTGAACTTTCCAAGAACACTAGCTCCTAATAAGCCTGTCCTCCCACCATTTTTCCAATATCTTTTTGAGACCACAAGTTAACTGTGCATGATGTAAAGAAGTACTGTATTTCATTTTGTGTGTTTTAAAACATCTTCTAATCAGCTCTATTGTATGGGTTTTTTGACAAACGTTTGAGGTAGTGACAAAACTTCCCTACTGATGTTCTCCATACTATTTATATCCCTAATTCATGTCTCCTCTCAGTTGTGTATTTTCCAAGCTAAAAAGTCCCACATGTATAGCCTTTTCTTGCAGAGGAATTCTTTGAGCCCCCAGCTAATTTTGGTTGCTGAGCAGCTAAAGATGGCTACCAGAATACCAGGCTCATAAGCAATATTCTAAGTGAAGATGTACCATCAATTTGATAAGGGTATTACAGTGTTAGCATTTTTATTTGCAATCTCCTTTTCTAGTGATCCTTAGCATGAAATTGTCCTTTTATACAGCCAATGTGGGTTTTTTTGCCAATTGTTTGTTTTTGTTCTTCTCTCTAGATATTCTCCAAAGGCCAGTTCCACAGCCATCACCTCAACCCTTCAACACCTTTCCTTCCAGAACCACTAAGTCTATAATTCCTTTACCACCCAAAATGAAGACTGATTTACATACTGAAAGGTTGGTTGAATTGAACCGTCAATCCAAAGCATACAATTATGCTGCAATTATTATCCATCGTTTAATTCTATGAATAATATTCTTTTAATAATGTATGCTAGTACTCTAGATTAGTATCCATTTTAATTTTTGACAAACGTTTTGAGGTAGTGACAAAACTTCCCTATTGATGTTCTCCATGCTCTTTATATCCCTAACTCGTGTCTCCTCTCAGTTGTGTATTTTCCAAGCTAAAAAGTCCCACATGTATAGCCTTTTCTTGCAGAGTTAAGAAGTTTGAAGTAGGACACTTTCATAATAATATATTTAAGATTTTTAAACTAAAGATGTTCCACTGCTGTGGAAATCCCACAGGTAAATAGCTAAGTCTAAAATAATTTATTATTTGTTGATAAAACTAACAAGCAAATTAAAATGTTTCAGCATTCATCGGAGACTGCCAATTATTCCTTATTTCTATAAAGAACATAGAGAAAGGATAGAATAGGAACAGGAAAGGAAGATACAGCCTCCCTCTGTGTTAGTTATAGAAAGGGTTTGATGTTAGCCATAGACCTACTGTACTTCTTGTATTAAATGCTTCAAAGCACATTTGAAAACTGTCCAATGGAAATATAATTTTAATATTTATTCATGCTAAAAAAATTCACTCTGGAACAAAAGCAATTTGAAAAAAATGGCTATACTCTTATTTTGGAAATCAAGAGTACCGTCTGCCCCGGTAAAATGGTGTTCCAAACTCGCCTAAGAACATAGCAGTGGTTCATCTTCATTCATTTCTTAAGAAACCAATGCTGGACCCAATCTTTGGACCAGAAATTGAGCAATTTTGGTCCTGTCCCCAAGCTGCCCATTTTAGGGGAAATCATTTAAAAGTTGAACAGGACCAGGAAAAAGCACAAAATACATCTGGATCTATTTCACTTGGATTACATGTCTAGATATAGTACTGAAGCATAATTTATTGCATTTATGGATGATCTCTACTGAGACCTGCATGGTCCTTCTTGAGCTTCCAGTGACTTTTGATATTATCAATCAAATATCTTTTTGAATGGGCTCGGGGGGGGGGGGGTGTCAGCTAGTTTGTGCTGGTTCGGACAAACCAGTAGTTAAATTGCTGGATGGCCCCACTCCTCCCTGCCCCTTCCAGGGATCCCCATGTGCCCCATTTTGGTTCTCAGGTAGGTTCAGGGAGGCCTACTAGGTCCAAAATGGGGTGTGTGGGTACATCAGCCCCCCCCCACCATAGCTGTCTTTTTGCTCCCAAGATGCTGCAGAGAGGACTACTAGGCCTAAAATAGGGCACAGGAGGGTGCAGCGCCCCCCAATTTTTTTGCTCCCAGGGGAGTGCAGAAGGCCAAGTGCTGCCTGTCACATCCCCTTGTTATGCCCATCATGCCCACCCAGCCAGTCGTTAGGGCAGAGAAACTGTTGTTCAATTATTTGAATCCCACCACTTGTCAGAATGTTGTGGCAATTCTCCTTTTGAGGTAATTTCAGTCAATGTTGTTGGAGTGGAAAGGCTATGCCTGGCTTTGCACAGATCCCTTTTTAAAAAATGGATAAATTTTTAAAAAGTTTAACCAACCATTTGCTAATCAAGTCTCTAAATTGTTTCAGTTATTATAAAAGGAATGTGTATTATCTAAAACTGAACATTTAAAAAAAATTCTTGTCTTCCTGACATGATCCAGATGCATCTAAAGCTCCTAACGTACTATTAGCATTAGAATTTGCCTTACTTTAAACCTATTGTTTTTAATAGAAGTATTGTAAATATTAATTGCTCACAAGAATTCTAAAAGATTGCAATAAAGGCAATTTCTTAATTACATATGGTAAAGATTGTAGAAAAAGGGACAGCAAAAGTTAACTTCTTAACAACACTACTGTTCATATAGCTGTAGTTTAAGAGGGTACTATATCAGAATTCATCTGTATATCCTAATCAGTCTTTGTTTTCATTATAGCATTCCCACAAGTGCATCGTTACCACCACGTCTTCTGTCAAGTATGTATTTTATAAACATTTTATGAATTTGACTTTGCATTTTGATATAATCTGCAGATAATGAAATCAAGTATTTCATTAAATCTTATCAGTTGGAGAACCATAAAATATTTGTATTAATGCAAATTTATAAAGCATCAATGATCTCTGTGTCGCAACAAAGGAATAAGACAAGTAAAGACACGAAATAAAAACAGAAATGTAAATTTACCCAACCAATTTCACTATTCTTTTTTTTTAGTTTCCCATACTTGCAAAGCAGGCCCAACTTTATATATTGCCTTTTGTTCTAGTTTTCAACTAGTGATATAATTACATAGTGATGGGGATGCATATAGCTACTGTACATGCCAATAAATATGGTTGTTAAATATATGAGCAATTAAGGTGACCCTTTAAAATATGTGTGGAGACATTTTACATATATAAACAGTGATGAATCATAAATTAGGGTAGAGTAATAAAGCTAAGGAGATGCACATGTACCAGTGGAAGCCAAGATCAACAAATTTACCGTGTACTGTATAATCAGTTAGAACTGTACATGATTTATCACAGAAGATAATTATTTACTCGCCTTTGTAACTTCTACTTTACTGGTAACAGATAGAAAAGTAATATTTGTATATACATTACGGTGAAAGAGAATATCTGGTGGATTTTGCAAACAAAAAATGTTGGGAATTTTTCCATCTCTAGCAAGCTATCAATGCATTTTTGAGTAAAAGTTTGTGGTTGGTTTTACAGTGTGTTTTTAATCAGTTTGTAGACTGGATTTACAGCAAAACAGCATTAGGCTAAATCTTGGTGTCAATATGAAAATTGATTCAAAATAGATTCTTTAACTATATCTCAGTATGAGTTCAGTGGACTAACTTTAATTTCTAAACACTTTTAATGTTTCTGAAGGTAATCTCTCCAGAAACTTTTCCAAGAGCCCAGCAAATGGCAGACCACCCTTACCAATTCCCAATAAACCAAATGCAGAGTTTCCTAAAGCTGACAATGAAAGAATGGAACAAAGTTATAAGGTATACAAAAATTAAATATTGGAACATGTAAGTGATTTATTCAATAGCATCTCAGACCCAGCTGATACATATGAAATTAAAGGAGCAGTATATGGACATAAAATGTCAGCTAAGGTAAGTTGAGGTCAAGACAAGTTGAAGTCAACAATAAAGACCAGCAGGATTGCATCTACTTCTATTATTTAAATAAAATAAAAAGAAGCTCTGTAGGAAAACTTGTAAGAAACTTGTCATATGATCCCCACTACCCAAAGTAGAAGCTTTTTATACAGTATATATATATACAGTATATATATGACATTCCTTCAATATACCAGGGTAATCCAACAGAAATATATATGTATATATGTATGTATATGTATGTATGTGTGTATGTATGTATGTATGTATGTATGTATGTATGTATGTATGTGTATATATATGTGTGTGTGTGTGTGTGTGTGTGTGTAGATTGTTCTGAATTCGGGTTTTGCCCTGTGTAATATTTTGCATGTCTATGCGACGTTTCGGTGAAATCACATTCACCATCATCAGGCTGAAGTTGTAAGCTTCGTGCTGCTGTAAATATAGCTTGTTTTGCAACTGCCATTTGTTCCTTATAAATAGTGTTGGGGGTGGAGATTTGGTTTGAATGTAGCAAATAGATTGGGTGGCTATGTTTTAATGTTTTGATTGGTTGGTGGAATCACATTTAGTTGAAGGATTGACATGGTGATGATTATATGTTTTTTTTTGTTTAGGGCTGGTTTACATATACATATCACATGTTTTTTGCTGTATACAGAATATAGTTGCCGGCTATGAATAAATTAACTGCCTTGAAATGGCCCTGGGTTGGGACTAGAGGCAAAAAGGAGCTGTGATGTTACTTCAATATACCAGGGTGATCCGACATAAAAAACATATATAATATGTGGTGTGCAGAGGTGGGAATCAGAGATGGGTTTCTCATGGTTTGGACCAGTTCACCTGAACTGGTATCAACCTGCTAGTGACGTCCTGATGACATCACAGAACTGGTTCGGTCGGTGCTGGTTTGTGGGCTATATATTTTTTTAATTATTATTATTTATTATTATGGGGAGGGGACTTTTAAATATTTTTTCTTCTGAGCATGCCTAGAAGCCGAGTTCTGGCACTCTGCATGTGGTTGCCATTTTGTTTTTAGCTTTTGGGGGAATATTTTTTGGCGCTGCTCATGCGCATGCACATGAGGCACAGCCATGCAGTGCAGGAGAAAACGAACTGGCATCCAGGTAAGTTAGAAACCCCCCCCCCTGGTGAGAACTACATCTGTAAGAGGCCCCCATTTAAGCCATATGGCAAATCCTGAAAGCACATGCCCATCTAATCATATATTTACTATCATGATTAGTGCATAGGTTCTTACCAGATGTTTACTGCAGAAGCAAATAGACTATATTTAACTAATCATTTTGCTTGCACACATAAAATGGCCTTTACACATGAAATCAGGACACCATCATTGGTTGGCGTGGGGAGACTAAAACACAGGCAAAGGGAATCAGCAATGGGGACAAAGAATTCCATGCTGGCATAGAATTATAGCAAGCCAAAAATAAATGGATATTTTAAATTAGTAGTTAGCTGACATAATTGATAAACCTCAAGGAGTCATTGACATTAGAAATGGAGAAAAGCTTCACAACTAAAAATGACTTGATCCTGTCTAATTGTGGTCTAGGAATTGTGCAAGAGAATTCACGATCCAAGTTCAGGTCAAACTAACCCCTCTCTTGATTTAAACTACAACTTTTAAAACTTAGATTTCCTCCACTGTTTCTACTGCTTCCCTCATTCTTTGTTTTTATTAACACTATAATATTAACTTAAAAAACAAAAATATTATAAATTATTAATTGTATAAATTGTGTAATATACAGATAGTCCTAGATGTATTACCACAATTGAGCCCAGAATTTATGTTTTTAAGTAAGACATTTGTTTTGCCCCATTTTACAACTGTTCTTCCTACAGTTTTTAAGTGAATCGCTATAATTCTTAAATTAGTAACATGGTTGTTAAGTGAATCTGGCTTCCCCATTGACTTTGCATGTCAGATAGTCACAAAAGGAGATCACACGACCCTGAAATACTGCAACTTTTATAAATATGAACTAGTTGCAAGGCATCCAAAGCTTGATCTTGTTACCAGTGGGATGCTGCAATGGTTGTAAGTGTGAAAAATATGTCCTATTTTTCAGTTATGTTTGAAGGGTGACTAAATGAACTGTTGTAAGTCGAGGACTACCTGTATTAGAAAGAAAATATGCAGAATGCCTGTACATTTATTTTATTTATTCATTCAATATTTATTTATTTATTTATTTGATTTTATGCCGCCCAACTCCTTAGGGACTCTGGGCGGTTAAGGTATAGAACCTTAAGCAAGGACTTAATACAAAGCAAAGCAAAAACAAAGCTCTGGCAAAAGCTGGGAACTATGGAAATTGTTGACTAATCTATATACTTACAAGAAAATTCAAAGATACTCTGAATAAATTGGACTATCCAGTGATTTCTGCCCTTGCAAATGTGATGACAGGTAGACAACAACACATATGCACACCTGTACTTTGTGGCCTGCTTGTCATTATTATTTTATTATTATTTATTAGATTTGTATGCCACTCCTCTTCGTAGACTCGGGGCGGCTTACAGCAATGATAAAAACAATGTATAACAAATCTAATATTTAAAATCTCTATAAAAAACCCTATTTAACCATGCTGTTCTGTTCAGGTCGTATGTGACCCGAAACCAAGTTTGAGTCCCCTGTAAAACATTTTCCCTGCATATCTGAAACTTGAAATTTCATGAATTTTCATCATTTCAGGGGTTCTCTCTATGAGAATTTTTTTTGGGGGGTGGGGGGCTTAGTTTTTGCTGGGCAAAAAAACTCCCTAATGTTATGTTCCCGGGTCTATTTGACCCGGACTGCAAATTGATCATTTTAGATACTTATATTTGGTCTTTTTGAAAGCTTTTTTCATCTGGAAACAAGTTTGAACATTTCTGCACACAATGGAATGAAAATTGAACTGAAAAAATTATTCCTTATTGGTTTATTTTGCACATAAATGTGCCTCCCCCCGTTTTTGTGAAAGTTTTTTCAATTTATGGATAGTTTTGCTTGCAAAATGCATTCTATTTTACTGGAGTTGGTGTGGGATTGGTAGCTTGAACATTTCTGAATATAAGAAAAATATAAAGGAACTGAAAAAAATGATTCTTACTGTTTTTTTAACATCAGAAATAAGGCCTCCCCCCCCCCCCCCTTGGCTGCTTGCAACCATTTTCACTTTTTATTTTTTTATGCTCCAAATCCGAAATATTCTTTAAAATCTTAGGCATTCATTTACTCAATTTAACAATGCTGATCATCAAAAAAATATTTGTGGGGGTGGGGAAAAATTTTTTTTCTTGGCAAAAAAAAAGTCACGTTTACTCTGTTCGGGTCATATAGACCCGGATCAAAATGATTTTTTTTAGGTACTTGAATTTGGTCTTTTTGAAAACTTTTTCCACTGGAAAACTAGTTTGAACATTTATGAACATAATGATATGAAAATTGAACTGGAAAAATTGAGACTTATATTTTTATTTTGATCAAAAAGCCCCTCCCCCCATCCTTTTTGAATTTCGTGTCAATTTATATTTTTTAAGGCTACAAATCCCTAAGGAATTTCCCCCCAAAAGGTTTGATATACTAAATTGAACAATCCTGAACATAAGAAAAATATAAATGAACTGAAAAAATGACTCTTATTGGTTTATTGTTTTATACTCGAGTATAAGCCTACTCGAGTATAAGCCTATTTGAGTATAAGCATGGGGGCCCATTTATGAGCAAAATAAACCAATAAGGATCATTTTTTCAGTTTAATTTTCATATCATTATGTTCAGAAAGGTTCAAGCTACCAATCCCACACCAAAATAGAATAGTAAAATAGAATGCATTTTGCAGGCAAAATTATCAATAAACTCAAAAATTTTGATATACTAAATTGAACAATCCTAAACATAAGAAAAATAGAAATGAACTGAAAAAAATGATTCTTATTGGTTTATTTTTGAATATAAGACCATATCATTTTATACTCGAGTATAAGCCTACTCGAGTATAAGCCTATTTGAGTATAAGCATGGGGGCCCATTTATGAGCAAAATAAACCAATAAGGATCTTTTTTTTTTCAGTTCAATTTTCATATCATTATGTTCAGAAAGGTACAAGCTACCAATCCCACACCAACTTTAGTAAAATAGAATGGATTTTGCAAGCAAAACTATCCATAAATTGAAAAAACTTTCACAAAAACGGGGGGGGGGAGGCACATTTATGTGCAAAATAAACCAATAAGGATTAATTTTTTCAGTTCAATTTTCATTCCATTGTGTGCAGAAATGTTCAAACTTGTTTCCAGGTGAAAAAAGCTTTCAAGAAGACCAAATATAAGTACCTAAAATGATCAATTTGCAGTCCGGGTCAAATAGACCCGGGAACATAATATTAGGGAGTTTTTTCGAACAGAACAGCAGGGTTAAAAAGCAAAACATACACACAAACATACCATGCTTAAACTATATAGGCTAGGGGGAGATGTCTCAATTCCCCCATGCCTGGCGGCAGAGGTGGGTTTTGAAGAGTTTACGAAAGGCAAGGAGGGTGGGGGCAATTCTAATCTCTGTGGGGGAGTTGGTTCCAGAGGGTCGGGGCTGCCACAGAGAAGGCTCTTCCCCTGGGTCCTGCCAGACGACATTCTTTAGTCGATGGGACCCAGAGAAGGCCAAATCTGTGGGACCTAACTGGTCGCTGGGATTTGTGCGGCAGCAGGCGGCCCCAGAGATATTCTGGTCCGATGCCATGAAGGGCTTTATACACTTGAGGATCTATGGCAGCTAGATGTAATTAATGTTGCTAGTTTCTGGGCAAGATCTTGTACATATTTTAACTTGTACATATTTTAATCTTGCATTTTTATATTTTAAATATTATGCTGTGTAGCATGCCTTATTTTAATCATGATGCTTTTGCCATAAATAAAGAAAAAAAGAAAGCAAAGAAAATATTGCAGAGAGAAGATGAAGGAAACACCTCTGGGTATGGTGAAAAGTTCCAAATACTAGTTGGTAGTTCCGTCTTAAAACAGAAGTATTATTAAGTAAATTCATGGCAGGTGCAAAATATTTTAGAATGGCATTCAAAAGCCATGAAGGATAAACAAAACTTTTTTCAAGAAGATGTAATATAATTTATTTACATTAAACATGCATATTTAGCAATATAAGCAAAATCAACTTCTAGCAGTTGAATACTTTTGGGACTTTAAATGACCTGTATGCTTTCCTAAATACATTTCAAAATTCCACCTCCATGTTTATGATAATAAACACATTTTTTCCATTTCTTTTTTCATTTGGCTGACTGATCATCAGAGTCAACAAAATCAGAAGTGGTATGTTGCTGATATCACCCGGTCAGATGCAGAAGTTGCACTCAGGAATATAAACCAGGTACAGGTTTCAATTATTATTGTCTGAATGGATCAGTATTTTTCAACCTCAGCAAATTTAAGAGATGTGGGTTTCATGCTGGTATCAAATTTTATTTCAGTTTTTCATGTATTTTTAATTTATAAAGCTGTTGTTATATATTTACTCAAAAACATTTTAATGTGTTACTTTTTTAGGATGGTACATTTTTAGTAAGAGACAGCTCCAAAAAATCAGTTACGCAGCCATATGTTCTAATGGTGCTTTACCACAACA
This sequence comes from Erythrolamprus reginae, assembly GCF_031021105.1. NCBI lineage: Eukaryota > Metazoa > Chordata > Lepidosauria > Squamata > Dipsadidae > Erythrolamprus > Erythrolamprus reginae. The sequence goes on from NC_091951.1 coordinate 128,482,000, forward strand.
AAGTTTATAATATCCAGATACGTTATCAACAAGAGACTCAGGTGTACTTCTTGGGAACTAGCTTGAAAGGAAACGAGGTATGCTATGGCATCATTATCTTAACCCTTAATCTTTCCACTATGGAGACTTGTTAAATATAAGACTTTTTAAATCAGTCAAATTGCTTCTCCCTCAGATGTTCTACAAAATGTGAATACATTAACTGAGCAGAATCAAATACATAAAAAAGATGTTACCCATTCAAGGATGTCCAAATCTTGGCCATTCAATAGGCCAGGTCTCTCCAATCTAATATTTCTATTAAAATATTAATAACTAAATAAAGATCCTGTCAGGCTCCAAGCTGATCTGTTCTCAACTCAATAATTGTACAAAATGAAATTATAAAGTAGGCAAAATGAAGTTGAACTTTTTTTCTGCCACAATAGTAACTGAAAAATATTTTGCAAATCACACAGGACTTTACTTCGGTGACTGGCATTGTTGATTACTTCAAACGAATGCCCCTTCTGTTGATAGATGGAAAAGACCGATGTTCAAAGAAGCAATGCATGTTAACATATGCTGCTGGAAATCTTTAGAAGCGAAAATGCGTGAAGATCAAATTCAAGCTCAACTTTGTCTTTTTAAATTAAAGGAATAACTGATCTGTGTTGGATGAACTCTAAATTAATATTAGAGGAGTTATCAATTTGTATTGGAGACAATTTGTTATTGGTTTCTTCATATTATACCATATTATATCTCCCCCTCCCACCCGTGGTATGAAACCCATTAAGCACATTCATTTTTCACTGAAAAATTGATTAAAATATACTCCGTAGTCTGTCTTATTATTACCGGATTTTTTTTCAAGATGAAGAAATCTTCTAAACAGTAGTTCTATATATATTTTCCATATAAAGATTTAGTAACAGATTTGTTCAAGAATAGCTTAACAGATATTTCCGGACGTTATCAAACCCGGCATGCCTGCTAATGTTTGTTCTTAGTGAAAACATTTGTTTATTGAGTTCCATATAGGATGGCAGTGTTAATTGTGATCATTAAGAGTCAAAGGATTTTTATGTGTGTGGTCATTTTCTACTTAAATATTTGTTAAAAAAACTGATTTTTACTCCTGCAGTTATTATTTGTATTTTCCCAACAAAGCTATTGTATATTATGCTTTTTCATAATATAAATATATTTTTTATTTTTTATTCTTCTTTGAACTGTGAAATGTAAATTAATTTTTGTACCAATCATCCAATCTGGTTTTCATTCAAACTGGGTATAGGAAACCCTACACACAGTGGTATAGGGTTTCTTGCAAGAGCAGGAAAGTGGACTAGAAGACCTCAAGATCACTTCCAACTCTTCAGCCTGTTATTATTGTTATCTAAATTACTTTTAATGTTAATTAATTACCAGTCTGACCTACTACGAAGTATATTTTTTATTAAACTGTCATTGCCATTTGTCTGGATTGTATTTTTTAGTCATTAACATATTTTTTTTTGGAAAAAGATTTTATTAAATATATACATTAAAAACATAATTAAAAAACCGACATGGTGACAATATATACACATAAGAAAGAGGAAAAAAGGGAAAAGAAAAAGAAAAGAGAAGAAGATAAAGGAAAAAGGAATAAAGCATCTTGCTTTATACATAACATATTTGGTATCATTATTTAAGATTTGCACTACCTAAAGGGTAGTGTAATTGGCATGCAGCTTATGTCTAATATACAAAGGAAAATCTTCCTTTTAATAATTGTTACATATTTATTAACATATTATATCTCGGTGCCCGAGTTAAACTGAAGAACCATTCTTATTTTATATACTACTAAAGAAGTTGAAATGACCAAATTCTTAATGCAGACATTTCATAATGTATCTTACAAAATGCAAATATGATGGATTGTGTAGAATGGGTCGATTTGTTGAAAAAAATATTTTTAGTGACTTAACACAAACCATTTCATCAACAACCATTTATTATATTCTTCTTGAACAAGGCCAGAATATTAAGATTTTATTTTTTATTATAGTAGAATAGTTACATCTCTGATCTGCTTGTTGCAGTGTAAAGTTGGATACTCTTATCTTATCTAAAATAATAATAACATTTGAACGTCACACCAAAGAAATTGCAAGCAAGCACAGATTTTCTCTTGTCTAAGATACAATGTTTGGAGGAATTGGTCCCTAGGTTATTCACTTAGATGAGATAAGAATTCACTATTAAATGTGATTAAAACTAATTATGAAATGAACCAAGTTTGAAGCTTTCTATATTAAACAAATCATGACTAAAAGCAACCTCATAACAATTTATGATCGGGGAAGGGGGGAATGGAGTAAAAACTTCTGGAGTATAGGAGTAAAAGAGGGAAGGGGACCCATTGGTGCAAACCCTAAATAGTTCGTTAAAATTGCCCCAGCAAGAAGCAATCTGATATTTCAGATGAATGAACCCCCTTCTACCTCAATATTTTGATGAAATTGTTTGTATGCTGGTCGTTTGCTTCATCTACTTTTTCTCAAGGAAAATAATTATGAAACATTTACCTGTCAACAGTTGCATTTAATGCAGGTCAATTTTATTTAATACACAGTTTGTTTTAACAATTAAACATTCAAAATTAAGAATATAAAAATCAAAATACTTTATCATTCTTATTGAAATAATATTGAATATTTATTAGATTATGTATCTAAATAAACAAATACATAGCAAAAATGTATACTGATGTTTATGTAATCTGAAAATAGGCATGACTTTTATGTTCAGAATTTTTTTGGGTGCCAACATATGGGGGGGGGGTCTTTTTCACAATAGAAATATTATTTTAAAAAAAGAACTCACTTTTTTTTTAAAAAAAATCTCTTTCTCTCTCTCCCTTTCTCCCTGCACTTATGCAATCCAAACCCATGCTTTCATGTAAAATGTTGATTAAAAGAATAAGAAAATGCCAAAGGCATTTTTATGTGGTGCCAGCTTATTAATCAATACTTTAGTACCTCAGGCTTAAAAATCTATACTTCTAACTTCCAATATTCAATTATAAACATATTCACAGAAATATTTTAAATGACATTATGATAGGAGACCATTAATAAATCATTAAAGTTCCCTTTCACTTAACCATTTTAAATATTGATTTTTTTTAGATAACAAAACTACTGGAGAGATGCTAGCAAAAATAATACTCAATTTTTATTTTTGAACTCTTCTTGACTTTTTTCCTCATTTTCTCTTGAAGTATCTGCTTGAACAGGATGACTAAAGTTCAGAAGAAGATCACAAAGCAGAAGTTCAGTTTTTACTGCAAAACAACATTTGATTTTGTCTTTAAAAATCTGCATATTGTGTTATTTCTCTGTATTATGTTATGTGCCCTTATTGCCCTAAGGGATAATTATATGACTGCTTCCACAATGCAATTTGGATAAAAAGGATGAGAAAGAAAACCAATGGTTTTTAATGTTATATTGTGATTGGGTATGCATGACAATATTGTTTTAAAAAAAACTGAAAGCAAGAAAAAGAGAAAAAATATGTTATATTCTGCATACTATTTTAACACTTTCCATGAAGATGGTCAAGCAAGGACACATCACATTCCATTTACTCTCAATTATTAAACTCCCAACTGTTAGAGCTGGAAATCTTTAGGAAATAACTGAAGTGGAAGGGAAAGCTAGAGACAAAAATGTGAAATTGGAACGAAAGAAGTTCTGAAATGATTTTCTTAAAATGCAGGTAAGTATATTGTGAAGAGTATTAGGGACATCCCTCTGTGGAAGTACTGTACTACAGAACATTAAAAAAAACCACACTCCACAATTAAAATGCATGCTTGTAGATTTTAGTCATTTTAAGGCCACCTGATTTACACAAACTCTGGGTACAGAATGTACAGTATTCTTATTATTATTTTATTATTTATTAGATTTGTATGCCGCCCCTCTCCAAAGACTCGAGGTGGCTAACAACAATAAAAAAGACAATGTAAACAAATCTAATATTAAAAATAATCTAAAAACCCCAATTTAAAGAACCAATCATACATACAAGCATACCATGTATAAATTCTATAAGCCTAGCGGGGAAGGGAAAATTTCAATTCCCCCATGCCTGACAACAGAGGTGGGTTTAAAGGAGCTTGCGAAAGGCAAGGAGGGTGGGGGCAACTCTGATATCTGGGGGGAGTTGGTTCTAGAGAGTCGGGGCCACCACAGAGAAGGCTCTTCCCCTGGGTCCCGCCAGACGACATTGTTTAGTCGATGGGACCCGGAGAAGGCCAACTCTGTGGGACCTAACTGGTCGCTGGGATTCGTGCGGCAGAAGGCAATTAAACATTTGGGTTAACATCACTAATGCCATGTTTTATTGCCATTATCATACAATTTATGTAGAAATTCCTGACACTATAATGCAAAATGGACTGGAAAAGGCCTACAAGTTTGCCAAATCTGAGTTTTGCTTTGAAGCAGCTAAAGACAAATTGTAACTAAACACTCATCTCCCATTCATTACTTAATGCTTATATTGCAAGGAGTGTTTGCATTAAGTAATGTTTTCTGCTGTATTTCTGGAACCACAACCAAGATGCAGTGATTCCAATAGAATTTTTTGCCCTAGATATTGGTAACCAAATTGCAAAACCTTTCTCAACCACAGAAGCAATTCAGCAGCTCCTGGCAAATTGGTAGCATATCTAAGAGTAATATAGAGCCAGAATGGTACCATAAATTGTGTTAAAACTATTTTTCTGTGTATGTGTGTTTACTGTTTTTCATTACATAAAAATATTGACTTAGCAAGTTTTAATAGTACAGTTTCAGCAACAGAACATTTAATTTACAGCTTCTACTTTCTTGCATTATAAAAAAGATAATTTTTAAAAAACTAATATATATTTGGAGCAGGGTTTTGCAAAGTGATCAGTATCAACTTAAGACTTGGTGATGCTATCTATTATTGTGATTATTATTAGTATAATAATAATGTAGCATTATTAATAGTAGTGTGTAGTAGTAAGGTGGCATTTATTAAATTATTTTCATACAATGAATGGTTTAAAGAGCTGAAGAGTTTTGGAACTCTCAAATTAAAAAAAGAAAATATTCATATTCATATTCATATCATTCTTCATTTCATATCTTTATTCTGACTGTGGCATTTGATATTACCAATAAGTTTATTCATTTCAGATGATACTTCATCCAAAGTTCTGATTGCATTATCAATAACAAGAAAGTGATCCTTATCATTCTTGGACATCTGAGAAGAAAATATAAATAAAAATCAGAATGAAGTGCAACAATTTTCTCCAAACTTTTGAAACTCCTTTGATAACTTATTGTATAGGAATCAATTCGCATAAAATGTGAGCTAAGAAATAGTTTTTTCTTTAAATCTCAAATAATGATAGTTTATTTGTACTTCACATACATACAATAAATTGCTAATAAAATGATAAGCTCTTCAGGCTAGTTAGGCTTGATTCCTGATTATTTTCTAAGCAACAGAACTTAACACATACCGTATTTTTCGGAGTATAAGATGCATCTTAGTTTTGGGGGAGGAAAATAGGGAAAAGAATCTGCTTACCAGATATTCATCGGGCTAGCATCCTTAGTCTGGTCAGTTTCAGCACATTATTTTATCCCCTGGTTGGGGCTGAAAAAAACCTTATTTGGAAAGAGTAACAATGAAAGACCCTGCAAGCTGAGAATATTGTTAGCACCTGGTTAACACTTGAAATAAACATTTTGATCAAGTTAGAACAATTAAAAAACCTGCAAAGACTTAGGGCTTGGAAAACATTATTAGCAGAGAGTAACAATAGAATTGAATTTTTTATTGGACACTGGACATACAAGGAATTTGTCTTGGTGCATATGCTCTCATATGAAAGATCTTGTAAGCGGGTAAGAGCTGGGAACATTGTTGGCATCTGGTTAGGGCTGGAAAGAAACAGTTGGAGCAAGTATAAGAAGAAGAAAAAAGAACTTACAAAGACAGGGTTTGGAAAACATTATTCACAGAGAGTAAAAGAGTGAAAGAGCTTGCAAGTGGGTAAGAGCTGGGAACATCATTAGCACCCGGTTAGGGCTGGAAAGAAACTTGGAGCAAGTTACAGTAATGAAAAAACTTCTGCAAAGACTTAGACCTTGGAAAACATTTTTCGCAGACAGAAACAATGAAAGAACCTGCAAGATGAGAGCTGGGAAGATCATTAGTACCTAGTTAGGGCTGGAAAAAAAAGCTTTGAAAAAAACCCTGCATTCAGAGTATAAGAGGCACCTGAATTTTCAGCCTCTTTTAGGGAGGAAAAAGTGTGTCTTACACTCTGAAAAATCTGGTAGTTTACCGTTGTCTTTGCTTCTTACAGTGTATATTTTTCCACTTCCTAGTCTAGGCCAGAGTTTTTTCAAAATATTTTCTGCAGAATCTTAGATTTTCATGAAAACTTTATGTTTCTGTGAAAAACAGAAACAAAAAAAGAAAAAGAAATCCACTTCAATGTAGCAAAAGTAGTAGAAGTCTCTTGTTCAGGGATTGTATAATTATAATACCGTATTTTTCAGAGTATAAGATGAACCGGAGTATAGAGAGACAGCATTTCAGTTCTTATATGTATTTATAAGCACAGTCACATAAGTATTTTTATCTTAATATGGCTTAAATGTTCCTTGTTTGACATAACATAATATTCCACTTATGTAAAATGGGCTGATAATTTTAATTTAATAGTATCTGCAATCACTGAGGTAAGTTGAATAATCAATGGTGCTGAATGACAAAATACACTGACAGTCTTGATATAAAGCATCTATTATGAAAACAGGCAGTTCATTATCTACTTCTTTTACCATAAATGCAAATCAAATTGTATCCTATTGTCTCTTTCTCTGTCTCTCTTTCTCTCTGTGTGTGTGAATACAGCAACTACTTTTAATTCCCTTGACCACAAGGGGGCACCATTGGTATTTTAAGATATTAAAGTACATATTCATCCTGTTAGGTTCAGTTTACTGTACTGCATCATGGCAACTCGAAATGTAAATACTGTACACTTGTTTTATTAATAGATGAATCATGTGATAAGTAATAAACACCCTTATGCATTTCAACCCACAGAAGTTATTCTTTTGGGTCAGGTTCCACTTAGAAGAAAAGTAATTCGATTACTGTAATTCAATTGTTACAGAGCTAACCTACAGATTTTCTTGTGTATGAGTAAAATGTAAAGAACAATTAATCTAAAAATATACTAGATATGTACAGGATGGAAAAGTAAAGGCACTCCAGTTTTAATTAATCAAATTAAATCTAAATCTAAATTTACGTATTAGGTTTTAAGGATTTCTGTTTGTCTGATGCCCAATTGAGTTGTGATCTGTGCTGCTAACTGCATTGCTCTTGAAGTTGTGAACTTTTAGATGGAAAATACATATATTTAGAACATATTCCGCCGCCCCCACAATAACTTTTGAGGAACTTGCAGGAAATAGAAATTAAGATAATTGCTGTTTGCAATTCGTTGCTACCATTACAAGGGTAGGCAAAGTTGGCTTTTCTATGACATTTGAACTTCAACTCCCAGGATTCCTGAGCTAGTATGATAGGCTCAGGAATTCTGGGAGTTGAAGTCTATGAGTCATAGAAGAGCCGCCTACCCGAGAGTAGAAGTGGTGGACGATGAAGTTCTTCGGGAAATAAATTCTGAAAGGATGCTTAAAGCTTTTCCATCCCCTTTAGGGAAGTGAAGGCAAATATATCGCCTGTCCGGGTGTATTTTTAACCCCTTTGATTGCACACTGAAAAGCGATAGCAAGGAAGAAACCCGGTGATAGAACTCAGCCGTGTTAAGTCCGCCGTAAAACGGCATCACTTCCTTTTTCCCGCTTTGTTCCCACGTTCGGCCACACGGGGTCGCTCGAAACAAACGCCTTTTTCTAAAAATCGAACGCGGGAAAAAGAAAGACCCAAAAATAAATTCGAACAGGGCAATCTTGGAAGATTCTGAAGAGTGACCCTAATAATCCTTTCGTCAGACATTAAGCTATTACCACGGGGCTTAAAACCAAGCGTTATTGCAGCCGTAAAGGAGTTTTTGTGCGGACAAAAGCCAATGCATTTGTGCGGAGCGCACGCTTGCGGACCGTAGGTAGAAGCGACGCAAATGAAATGGGACACAGTCCCTCCAATTCGTAAAGAATTGGAAGCGTGTAAAATAAACAGGTTTTTAAAAAAATATATACATTTCGAGAATGGCCGGTAGGTTGTGAGCACAAAGGGAAAGGCAGGGCCCACCTTGAAGAAAGCGAAGTCGGTGACCCACGGCGAGGGGAAAGGAGGAGAGCGGCAGCCGGAAAGCTGAAGAGGAAGATGAGGTGAAGAAAGAATCGCGGGGAGGTGGGGGACGCTACACCAGTGTTTCCCAACCTTGGCAACTTGAAGATATCTGGACTTCAACTCCCAGAATTCCCCAGCCAGCGAATGCTGGCTAGGGAATTCTGGGAGTTGAAATCCAGATATCTTCAAGTTGCCAAGGTTGGGAAACACTGCGCTACACGAATGGAGAGAAAGAAGGGTGGGGGCAGGAACAGCAGAATGTGAAGTGAATGCAACAGATAAGTGTCCGTGTGCATGTGCGTTTATCTATAATAGGGCTTCTCAACCTCAACCATTTTAAGATTGTAAACTTCAACTCCCACAATTCGCAGATTTGTGGTTGCTGGGGAATTCAGGGGATTGAAGTCCAAGCAACTTAAAATTGCCAAAACACTGGTCCTTGGCAAAATAAGAACTAAAGGCCCCTTTAAACCATTGAATCCAGGCAAGTTACTACCACTTTGGTTTCAGAAGTCCCCAAAGCTGCCCCTCATGTTGACAACAGAGCAATCTCAAATGTCTGAAGCCAGAACAAACTCTTAAGGACTAGCCACCATTTCCATTCCTTGTCTAGTTTCTAGGGATGTGCAGAGCAGCCTTTTTCTGCCAGCATCAGAACCAATTCCAGAACCGGTGGTTGTTAATAAGAACAGACTAGTAAGGAACTACTACCAGTGAACTAGAGGAGTAGCATACAACCAAAACAACCTGCAAACTATTCATGGAGAATCCTGAAGTTGGAATATTTTAAAATGTACATTTAAAAATAAATATTGGAATATGCTGCTTAAATCTGTCTGAAACCATGACAAACACTGGAAGTTTTAAAGAAAATGTTGGATAACCATCTGTCTGAAGTAGTGTAGGGTTTCCTGCCTAAGCAGTGGATTGGACTAGAAGACCTACAATATCTTTCCCAACTATTATTATTATTATTATTATTATTATTATTATTATTATTATTATTATTATTATTTCTCCAATTCCTAATCAGAAAAGCAAGTATTTCCAATACCAAAAATAACATTTAGTTTTTTAATCTGCCTGAGCCCTCTTGCAGTTTTCTGTCTGCTTTGAGGAAGTTAAAAAAATAGCTTTTTTTGCCTTCTCAACTTCTCATTCCTTTTTTTCTATCTCTGCAGATTTTTGGTGGCTTTGCTTCTCTTTTTTTAATCTTCAGTAAAATAATGCATTTGTTTTACATCTTAATAAAAATAAAAATTTCTTGAAAAAGTTCTGACTTTAACTTGTTGCTTCTCCCAAAACTGCACTCTGTATTCTAAATTAATTTAACAAATTCCCATTTTTAATGCTAATTCAACTGGACTTGCAGTTCATTTCTTTCATGGGAATTGCATTAAGGTAACAGCTGGGGAAAATTCCTCCAAACATGACCCGGATTTTCATTTGTCATTCCATTCTTTGTAATTCAGAAAGTCCCCTACATTTCGAACCCCAAATACATTACAGATCTAGACCAGGGTCTACAAGCCAAGTAAACTTGCTGATACTGTATATCCTTTCTGGTTTTGAAAAAAAATTAAATGTGTTGTTTTCCTATGTATGAAAATTTGAGATATGGGAAACTTGAAAAATATTCTTATGGAAAATAAAAATAAAGTGCAAACAAAATGAATTCCTTATCTAGATATGGAATAATTTGAAGAGCAGGGCATACAGAAATGTTTACCATAGAATAATACATATCTGAACTTAATCATTAGAATTTCAAATTTTAGAGAAGAATGAATTGCATCTTGAAGCTAAATCTAAACTAATGCTGCTTGCATAGAATTCATATAATGTTTTAATATGTTCACACCAGATAATCAAGAGGCTGTGATCTGAATCTTATTTATTTATTTATTTATTATTTATTTATTTATTACTTAGATTTGTATGCCGCCCCTCTCCGAAGACTCGGGGCGGCTCACAACATGTAAAAACAAATCATAAGCAATCAGACAAATTTAAAATATTTAAATATTTTTTTTTAAAAAAAACGTGTCTCTATACAGTTTTCAAAGGACCTCAATATAAAATAAACAGTAAATCAACAGTAATCACATCAATGGTTTTAAAACAAAAATATAGAGCAAAGACATTACAAATTCCATGCATTTTTAAAATCGCTAATAATGACTTGATCCTTTGATGAAACATGGTATTGTATTTCTCATTAAGAATTTCTAGTACAGTACATAAAAAAACTGCACCAAAGAAGTTCAGTCACATAAAGCAACCATATTTGTATAATGTAGTCAGAGACATATTTTATTGGGTGTCTTGTTTCTTCGCTTTCATATATAAAAAGATAACCAAATTTAAGCTCGTTTTAAAAGCATGTTAATATTTCTCCTTTTAAAACAAGTGCTTTCACATTCTACGGTAATAGCATCTAATTCAACTTGTTAATACATAAGATATATCATTTACACACAGCAGTACTTAAGCCCTCTTCATACTCACTCATTATATTGCTTTAATCAGACCATGACAGAAAAAAATACAAAGCAGGATTAGTTCATTTTGCCTCAAATTATTCTCCCCCAATACTTGCTGAAACATTCAAATCACTCTTGCTCCTGAAGCTCTTGAAGTTAAATTAAACCCATTTTTAAACTAAAACAAATAGCACCAGTAAGAACATTTTGAAGTTAATTACTAATTTGTGGGTAATACAGCAGCTTTTTGATGCCAGTAACTGTAAGACCTAAATCCATATAAACAAAATGACCTCTTAAATTCAAATGTACTTTACATGTGCAAATATTTGTGTTCTAGTTTATATTATTTAGAGTTCCCTGCTTGCAGTTTTACCTTAGAGGTGGATTACTGTTTTACATTGCAGTTTTGCATGAAGATATTGGGTTTCTGTTGCTTTTGATATATTCTTTTCTAATGTAGGGATTTATATTAAAAAGATAAACTGCCTAAGAAAGCTATATTCCTTCTGTTTAATCAGTGCATTCTTTGTTTTATTATGTCATGGAGATGATTATGCATATAGTTTATCTAAAGACAGTTTGGGTAGGCATTACAGCATAATTTGCACATTTTTAATAATAATAACAACAACAGAGTTGAGAGGGACCTTGGAGGTCTTCTAGTCCAACCCCCTGCTTGGGCAGGAGGCCTTACACTACTTCAGACAAATGGTTATCCAACATATTCTTTAAATTTCCAGTATCGGAGCATTTACAACTTCTGGAGGCAACCCATCCACTGATCAATTGTTCTATCAGGAATTTCCTCCCTAATTCTAAGTGTGGTCTTACCAAGTTAATAGTGGTATTAACACTTCATGTGATCTTGATTCTATCCCTCTGTTAATGCATCCTAGAACTGTTTGGCTTTTATGGCAGCTGCTGCACACTGCTGGCTCATATTTAAATGGTTGTCCACTAGGACTCAGTTATTACTGTTGAGTAAGATACCACATATAATGTACCTGTGCATTTTGTTTTTGTTGCCTAAAAGTAGAACTGTCAAGATCCTTCTGTATCTTGAGCCTATCTTCCGGAGAGTTGGCTATACCTGCCAGTTTGGTATCATCTGCAAATTTGATGAGTTCCCCATCTATCCCTTCATCCAAGTTATTGATGAAAATATTGAAGAGTACTTGACCTAAAACAGAGTCTTGAGGTACTCTACTGCATACTTCCCTTCATGTAGCGGTAGTTCCATTGAGGACTACACATTGAGTGCGGTTGGTTAGTCAGTTTTGAATCCATCTGGTGGTGTTGCTGTATAATCCACATTTTTCAACTTTAACTAGTAGTAGGTTATGGTCTATATCAAATGCTTACTGAAGTACAAGTAAAATAAATCAACAGCATTCTCTGGTCCACTAATTTTGTCACTTTGTTAAAGAATGCAATAAGATTAGTCTGGCATAACATGTTTTTGACAAACCCATGTTGGCTTTTGGTTATTACTTTGTTTGCTTCTAGGTGTTTGTTGATTCTTTGCTTGATTATCTTTTCCAGAATCAATCTGGTGTTGAGGTCAGGCTTATAGTTTCCTGGATCTATCTCCCCCCCTTTTTTTGAAGATGGGAACTTCATCAGCTCTTTTCCAGTCTTCTGGAAATTTCCCGGTCCTCCAAGATCTTTGAAAGATATAGTTCAGTAGTTCTGAGATCTCGTCTGCCAGTTCCTTCAGAACTTTGGGGTATAATCCATCTGGTCCTTGTGATTTGAACTCATCTAGAATATACCGGTGTTCCTTTACCATTTTCTTCCCTATTTTAACCTGTGTTCCTTATATGTTTTTTGTGATATTTTTATAGGTTGGACTGTTTTTCCATTTCTGTGAAGACAGATGCAAAAAATGAGTTAAGTAGCTCTGCTTTCTCCTTGTTGCTTGTCACCTTCTTGCCACTGTCTCCCTGCAATTGACCAATTGTTTCCTTGACTTTTTCTTGTTTTTAATATGTTGGAATAAGCTTTTTTTGTTGTTACTTTTTACTTTTGTCGTTGATGGATGATCTCTGGCGGGCCCGGGACAGGGGTTTATCCTCTGTCCTGGTGCTCCTTGACCTCTCAGCGGCTTTCGATACCATCGACCATGGTATCCTTCTGCACCGGCTGGAGGGGTTGGGGGTGGGAGGCACTGTTCTTCAGTGGTTCTCCTACCTCTCTGGCCGGTCGCAGTCGGTGTTAGTGGGGGGTCAGAGGTCGACTCCTAGGTTTCTCCCTTGTGGGATGCCTCAGGGGTCGATCCTCTCCCCCCTGCTATTCAACATCTACATGAAACCGCTGGGCGAGATCATCCAAGGACATGGGGTGAGGTATCATCAATATGCGGATGATACCCAGCTTTACATCTCCACCCCATGCCCAGTCAATGAAGCGGCGGAAGTGATGTGCCGGTGCCTGGAGGCTGTTGGGGCCTGGATTGGTGTCAACAGACTCAAGCTCAACCCGGATAAGACGGAGTGGCTGTGGGTTTTGCCTCCCAAGGACAATCCCATCTGTCCGTCCATCACCCTGGGGGGGGGGAATTATTGACCCCCTCAGAGAGGGTCCGCAACTTGGGCGTCCTCCTCGATCCACCGCTCACATTAGAAAAACATCTCTCAGCTGTGGCGAAGGGGGCGTTTGCCCAGGTTCGCCTGGTGCACCAGTTGCGGCCCTATCTGGACCGGGACTCATTACTCACAGTCACTCATGCCCTCATCACCTCGAGGTTCGACTACTGTAATGCTCTCTACATGGGGCTACCTTTGAAAAGTGTTCGGAAACTTCAGATCGTGCAGAATGCAGCTGCGAGAGCAGTCATGGGCTTACCTAGGTATGCCCATGTTTCACCATCACTCCGCAGTCTGCATTGGCTGCCGATCAGTTTCCGGTCACAATTCAAAGTGTTGGTTATGACCTTTAAAGCCCTTCATGGCATTGGACCAGAATATCTCCGAGGACCGCCTCCTGCCGCACGAATCCCAGCGACCGATTAGGTCCCACAGAGTGGGCCTTTTCTGGGTCCCATCAACTAAACAATGTCGGTTGGCGGGCCCCAGGGGAAGAGCCTTCTCTGTGGCGGCACCGGCCCTCTGGAACCAACTCCCCCCGGAGATTAGAACTGCCCCTACTCTTCCTGCCTTCCGTAAACTCCTTAAAACCCACCTTTGCCGTCAGGCATGGGGGAACTGAAACATCTCCCCCGGGCATGTTTAATTTATATATGGTATGCTTGTGTGTATGTCTGTTAGTATATGGGGTCTTTTTTAAAATCTTAAATATTTTAAATTTGTCAGATTATTTATGATTTGTTTCCACGTGTTGTGAGCCGCCCCGAGTCTTCGGAGAGGGGCGGCATACAAATCTAAGTAATAAATAAATAAATAAATAATAATAAAGCCTTTGTTCATTGTGAGCTTTAGCTTTCCTTACTTCATCTTTAAAGGCTCGGGCTATTTGATGGTATTCTGCCTTAGTCATTTCCCCTTCTTTCCACTTTTTATATTTGTCCTTTTTGTCTTTCAATTTGTCACAGATTTCTTTATGTAGCCATGCTGGTTTCTTTTGGGATCTATTATTTTTCTTCTTCATTGGTATTGTGTTAGAGTGGGCTTTTATAATCTCGCTTTTCAAAATTTCCCAAGCTTCTTGAGTTGTTTTTGCCTTGAGGATTCCTATCCATGGAATCTTCCACAAACTCTCTCTAAGTTTATTGAAATTAGTTCTCTTAAAGTCCAAGACTCTAGTTTGAGTTTGTTCTACTGCTTTTTTTGTGATTTTTCTGCCAATTATATTTTGAAAGCCTAAGTGTCAACAGGTAGGGTTGAATTACCACTACCAGCAACCAATATTCCCACTATTCATTAAGTATTTGCTATCTGCAAAGAAGTAATCAACATAGGTTTTGCCCAATGTCAACTTATATACAAAGATTGTGTCTTTTTTCTAGCAATTGTTAATATTAATTTGTAACTATAATTTATTAATCTTGTATGCTACTTAAATCTCAACAGCTCTAGATGAATTTGTGTTCAATAAACTCATCAGTACAATTTATGGTTGCAATACGATTATAGCTATCCTAAGAGATAATATGACATATTTACATTATTATATTGGCATATGCTACACTATGCCTGGCAAGAATCAGAAATGATAGAATAACACAGTTGAAAGGGACCTTGGAGGTCTTCTAGTCCAACCCCCTGTTTAGGAAGGACAAATGGTTATCCAGTTTCTTTGTAAAAACTTCCAGTGTTGGAACATTCACAACTTCTGAATGCAAGTTGTCACCTGATGAAGTGGACAAGGCCATTGGAGCTGTGAGCTCCGCCACCTGTTTACTGGATCCGTGTCCCTCTTGGTTGGTTTCGGCCAGTCGAGAGGTGACACGGAGCTGGGCCCAGGAGATTGTCAACGCCTCCTTGGGGAGGGGGTCCTTTCCGGCCCTTTATAAGGAGGCACTTGTGCGCCCACTCCTCAAGAAGCCTTCCCTGGACCCAGCCGTGCTTAATAACTACCGTTCAGTCTCCAACCTTCCCTTTATGGGGAAGGTTGTCGAGAAGGTGGTGGCGCTCCAATTCCAGCGGTCCTTGGAAGAAGCCGATTATCTAGGTCCTCAGCAGTCTGGATTCAGGCCCGGCTACAGCACGGAAACTGCTTTGGGCGCGTTGATGGATGATCTCTGGCGGGCCCGGGACGGGGGCTTGTCCTCTGTCCTGGTGCTTCTTGACCTCTCAGCGGCTTTCGATACCATCGACCATGGTATCCTTCTGCGCTGGCTGGAGGGGTTGGGAGTGAGAGGCACTGTCCTTCAGTGGTTCTCTTCCTACCTCTCCAGTCGGTCGCAGTCGGTGTTAGTGGGGGGTCAGAGATCGACCTCTAGGTTTCTCCCTTGTGGGGTGCCTCAGGGGTCGGTCCTCTCCCCCCTGCTATTTAACATCTACATGAAACCGCTGGGTGAGATCATCCAAGGGCATGGGGTGAGGTATCATCAATATGCCGATGATACTCAGCTATACATCTCCACCCCATTTCCAGTCAGCAAAGCAGTGGAAGTGATGTGCCGGTGCCTGGAGGCTGTTGGGGCCTGGATGGGTGTCAACAAACTCAAACTCAACCCAGACAAGACGGAGTGGCTGTGGGTCTTGCCTCCCAAAGACAATTGCATCTGTCCGTCCATCACCCTGGGGGGAGAATCATTGACCCCCTCAGAGAGGGTTCGCAACTTGGGCATTCTCCTCGATCCACAGCTCACATTAGAGAAACATCTTTCAGCTGTGGCAAGGGGGGCGTTTGCCTAGGTTCGCCTGGTGCATCAGTTGCGACCCTATCTGGACCGGGAGTCACTGCTCACAGTCACACATGCCCTCATCACCTCGAGGCTCGACTACTGTAACGCTCTCTACATGGGGCTACCTTTGAAAAGTGTTTGGAAACTTCAGATCGTGCAGAATGCAGCTGCGAGAGCAATCATGGGCTTCCCTAAATATGCCCATGTCACACCAACACTCCGCAGTCTGCATTGGTTGCCGATCAGTTTCCGGTCACAATTCAAAGTGTTGGTTATGACCTATAAAGCCCTTCATGGCACCGGACCAGATTACCTCAGGGACCGCCTTCTGCCGCACGAATCCCAGCGGCCAGTTAGGTCCCACAGAGTGAGTCTTCTCCGGGTCCCTTCAACTAAACAATGCCACTTGGTGGGACCCAGGAGAAGAGCCTTCTCTGTGGCAGCCCCGGCCCTCTGGAACCAACTCCCCCCAGAGATTAGAATTGCCCCCACCCTCTTTGCCTTTTGTAAGCTACTTAAAACCCACCTCTGCCGCCAGGCGTGGCGGAATTAAGGTTTTTTTCTCCCCCTAGGCCATTACAACTGTATACATGGTATGTTTGTATGTATGTTTGGTTTTTATATATTAAGGGGTTTTAATTTGCTTTTAGTATTGGATTTTATTGTATATTGTTCATGATTGTTGTTAGCCGCCCCGAGTTTTCGGAGAGGGGCGGCATATAAATCCAATAAAACTTGAAACTTGAAACTATTGATTAATTGTTCTGTTAGGAAATTTCTCCTTAGTTCTAAGTTGATCCTCTCCTTGATTAGTTTCCACCCATTGCATCTTATCCAGGGGTGGGCTACTGTCCGGATGGGGGGGAACGCAGTGGGGTACTGAAAATAAAGCTCCACCCCAGAGCACTCAATTTGCACTGGAAGATGTTGAAAGAAAATGCATAAGCCACGACCACAGTGTGGTAGTAAATTTTTTGCTACACCTTCACTGATCTTGTCCTACCCTCAGGTGCGTTGGAGAATAGCGTGACTCCCTCTTCCTTATGGCAACTCCTGAGATATTGCAAGAGAGTATCCCTTCTTGTAATAATCTTTCTTCTATTCTTTTCTGTTAAAGTTTAATGTAAATAAATTGACTGGCAAATAACATAAGTTGCCATTTGTTTCTGGAGGGCAAAATACCAAGGGTAACTTTTCTAGTGGAGATACATGCTTGAACTGGCATTATAGGATGATTGAAAATCATCCTATAAGACCCGAGTGAAGCAGAAATCAATGTGGAAGACCTGTATATTTATGCCTTTTATTTCTTCAGTAATAAGCACACTATGGAAAATATATCATGTCTACATTATATAATGTAAAATGAAAGCTACCGTAGAATCCTAAAGAAATAGTTGATATATTAGATATTTTGTTTATGTGAATACTATACGTGTTAAGAAAATACCCATGTTGCCTTATCCAGCTGTGCAGTCCTTCCATATGAATATACAGTATCCAGATCTGCATGGAATTTGGCTCCACCAATATTTCATGATGGCTAAAAATGGCTTAGATGTAATCAATAGTATCTGTTCCCAATTAATTACTAGCAATAGAAAGTTTATAATGATTAATTTCTGAAACTTTCTAAAAATTATCATTTATGTTCCTTAAGCTAATCATAGGCCATACACAATCAGTAGTTTTCTTCATTCTTGCCTTTACCCAGCAAATAATTGAATGTGTGAATAGCTTTTGTATTATTATAGTCCAACTAAATTTACCAACACGATTACGCTCACAATTGTGGATATATAAAAGCCTACATAATACTATTTTGTTCATGATAGAATAAAGCTTATCTATTTACTATTGTTTGGAGGGATTATGGAGCAGGCAGTTATTTCTGGATTCATTCCTACAAAATAGGTTTTCATCCGAGATCTTAAAATTATTATAGTCTATTATTGCTTTGGTAATACTATCAAACTATTACATGTTGTACCTCATAGGGATATTATAAAGCCTTAGAAAAAGATGTTTGTACGCGAAAGGATTGGGTGGATGATTTTGAATCGAATGTTTTCTTAAATTGTTAGGGAACAAAGAAAGCAACAACATGTTCATTTCAATTATGAATATTTAATTAAATGTCCCATATATTAATATCTGCATCAGATCCACAAAAGTCTGAGGCAATCCAGTTTTCAACATTCAGAAAAATGAAGTATTGACTCATATTTTATTCATACAATCATTATGTAATTAGTTATAATGGATGTAAGCTGCCTTCTGGTTCAAAAGTAACATTTTATGAATGCCAGTTGCTGGGAAGTAGATATATGTGAAATATTTGCTATTATGAACAACATGAAGAATTTGATCGATTTCTTGTTTGATCCAAAAAAGTTTTTTTTAAATGTACGTATGTTTATTTTTAGAAAGTTTTTTTAAGAAGCTAGCCGAGGCATACAGCTTTCTGTACAGCTTTTTCAAGTTTAGGTTTATGTTTTGATGTAGGGAAAATTAATATTATTTAATATCTCTAATATCTTCTATGTTATTATTGCAAAAAAATTCCCAAGGTTTTTTTTTAATCAGCATGATAGCATCAACAAAAAATTCTAAAAATATAACCACAAACTATTTAGAAGAAGTTACTTACTTCACCTTGAAAGCTAGATTTAAAAAACTTTTTGAATGCTGCTAAGAAATGTATTATTATTTCCCTCAGCACTGCATGCCCATGCTACCCATCCACAGCATCATGAGCTGCACTGTTTAGCAGTTGACTTCTGGATAGAATTCAAGATGCTGGTTATCACCTATAAAGTCTTACATTGGGCTTTTTTTGAGGGCCTGGTTTTGTCTAGACCAGCCCTCTAGAATGACATTCTCTCAGTAATCTGGATGGTTCGCAACCTGATGACATTCAAGAAGCTAATACAAATAGTCCTTGACAAATTTATGTCATTAAGCAATGCAGTCATAAAGCTGCCAGCTTCTTGCCACCATCTTATAAGTTGAACCTGACTCTGAGGTTGCAAACTCTCTACATGGGGCTACCTTTGAAGAGTGTTTGGAAACTTCAGATCGTGTAGAATGCAGCTGCGAAAGCAATCATGGGCTTCCCTAGGTATGCCCATGTTACACCAACACTCCGCAGTCTGCATTGGTTGCCGATCAGTTTCCGGACACAATTCAAAGTGTTGATTATGGCATTGGAGCAGAATATCTCCGAGACCGCCTTCTGCTGCACAAATCCCAATTAAGTCCCACAGAGTTGGCCTTCTACGGGTCCCGTCGACGAAACAATGTCATCTGGCGGGACCCAGGGGAAGAGCCTTCTCTGTGGCGGCCCCGACCCTCTGGAATCAACTCCTCCCGGAGATTAGGACTGGAATCAATTCCTCCCGGAGATTAGGACTGCACCCATCCACCTTACATTTCGCAAATTCCTTAAAACCCACCTCTGTCGTCAGGCGTGGGGAAATTGATTCCTCTGGACAGTTTTTGTTTGTATGAGATGTATGATTGTTTTTTATATTGAGGGTTTTAAATTGTTTCAATTCATGGATTTGTACTTTTTTTTATTTTTTTATTTATTTATTTATTTACTTACTTACTTACTTACTTACTTACTTACTTACTTACTTACTTACTTACTTATTAGATTTGTATGCCGCCCCTCTCCGTAGACTCGGGGCGGCTCACAACATATGATAAAACAATTCACAACAAATCTAATGAATTAAAAAAAAATTTAAAACCCATTATTAAACCATACATACACACAGACATACCATACATAAATTGTATAGGCCCAGGGGAGGGGGGAATGCCTCAATTCCCCCATGCCTGACGGCAGAGGTGAGTTTTAAGGAGTTTATGGAAGGCAAGGAGGGTGGGGGCAGTTCTAATCTCCAGGGGGAGCTGGTTCCAGATAGTTGGGGCCGCCACAGAGAAGGCTCTTCCCCTGGGACCCGCCAGACGACATTGTTTAGTCGACGGGACCCGGAGAAGGCCAACTCTGTGGGACCTAATCAGTCGCTGGGATTCGTGTGAGCCGCTCCGAGTCTCCGGAGAGGGGCGGCATACAAATCTAATTAATAAATAAAATAAATAAAGTTTCAGGTTGTTTCCAAGCATGCTGGCAGGTAGGCTAATGGCTGCTGCCAGAAGAGGAAGGGTGCAAGTGTCAGATGAAGGCATGGCAAGGCTCAGGTACATGTAAGATGGTGCAAGAGACTTGGGGGAAGTGTATAGGTGTGTGCAAGAGGTGTAGAGAGACTTCTGGGTCAATGAGTGTATTAATAGATGGCATGTGAGTGTAGAGGGGCATGGAAAGTTTGCACAGGTCGAAGAGACTTGCTCCAGTAATTTGCACATTCCTTGCCTGCTTCCCCAATGACTTTCTAGGCAAACTGGCAGGAAAGGTCATAAATGGATATTACATGATTGCAGGATATTGCAACTATTGTAAATTTGAGCTGGATATGAAACACCTAGTGACAACAGAGTTCTGGGATATGTAAAAATTAGTCAAAATATCATTTGTTTGGTGCCATCATGAAAAAGAATAGAACTTTGTTGAGATCTACGCATGCGTCGGATGGACTAGACGCACCAAGGGAAAGCTCCCCCATATGAAGAAGGAAAAATAAAAGTTAACCCTTAACTACCCTCTCTAGCTTACCAAAAGTGGATTGAGAGGAGAGTGAACTGAATAAGCTGTCGGAAAACTTTACCAGAAGGAGTTAAAAGTTGAAGCAAACAACTTTTTTTAACGTGGTTTGGGTGAAGAAGTGAGCACAAAGGGAAAATGGCGTATGCTGTGGAGCTGGAGGAGAAGATGGACTCGCTGCTTAAAGGTTTTGCTGATATGGGCAAATTGCTCCAAGAGATGAAAAAAGATTTATCGGCATTGGGAACTGGAATGGCGGAACTGAAACAACAAACAAAAACTCAAGATCAAAGGATTGGAAAGCTGGAAGCGGGGAAATCTCGCCAGGAAATTCGCATCATAAATCTTGAAGATAGACAGCGTCGTGCTAACATATGCTTGAGAGGCTTCCCCAAAGATTTTTTGGGGGGGCAAACAACTTATTCAAGAAATCCTCCAGTGGTTTATCGAGAACAAAGTTACATGTGAGTTGCAAGAATTTGAAAGAGCGCATTGGGCTTTTGGACCTCGTAAGGGTGATTCAAAAGACATTGTTATTAGATTTGCTTCAGAAAGAAGAGCTGCAGAGATTTTTAAAGAACTGAAACAGATTTTAAACTTACGTTACAAAGCTTTTCCAATACGTGTTTTAAAAGATTTATCTGCCGAGACTCTCAAGATGAGAAATCAGATGAGAGAGGTCTCTTCTCAGCTGTATGAAAATGGAATCAAATTTTCTTGGAGATACCCTGCCACCATCATTGTCTTTAAAGATACCAAATTTTTTCAGGCAAAGTCATTAGAAGAAGGAAGAAAGCTGCTTTTCCAATTGGGATTAAATCCAGAGGGTGCAATGCAGAGCCAGGCATCGATCGACCGGCCAGATGCAGCAGAACCGTTTCGCGAGTCAGAACAAAGCAAAGGGGAGAAAATTGCCGAGCTTCAAAGAGAATTGGCTTCACTTCAATCGGAGAAGCGAGATGAGCCACGAATCACCCGACAAAAGAAAAAAATAATAAACTGAACTGAGTTGTCGTGCTAATATGATATTAAGTTTTTCAACTAATTAACCTTTTTTCCGTACTTCTGTACTTCTTGTTGGGGGTTCATGCTAGTTAACAAGGGGAGAGGAGGGAAGGAGGGGGGAATCTTTTATTGTCTTGTAAAATGGGGAAGAAGGAGGGCTTTCAGAGGGAACATAGATCTAAGAGTGCCTCTCAGTAGCGGAAGGTTTTTTCGTTGCCTTCCCCTCGGGGGGGAGGTCAGGTTAGAGGCACCAGGGTGTGGATTCATTGGAAAAATAAACAATTCTCCGGCAGGCTCTGTTTTGTTGAAAGAGGAAATGCATTTAGTTTATGTAAATGGGTGATTTAGGCCTTTTATCTCTCAATGTAAATGGTCTTTAATCACAGAAAAAGCGATGTAGAATCATGAAGCTGGCTAAAGACTGTAAGGCAGATATTTTATTCCTTTCAGAGACTCATAAGGGAAGGGAAAAAACAAATAGATTAGTAACTAATATAGAATGGGAAAAAGTTTATCAGTCGAAAGGAACGAACAAAGCAAAAGGGGTAGCTATTTTGGTTCACAGAAGAGTGGATTTTCAGTTAAGCAATATTAAGAGGGTCAAGGATGGCAGAATGTTATTTATTAAGGGGAAAATAAGAAATAATTTAGTAACTCTAGTGGTTATTTATGCCCCTAACGTAAATGCAAAACAATTCATAATAAATGTAAAACGGAAATTAGATAATTTTGCGGAAGGTATAGTGATTTTAGCAGGTGATTTTAATTTGGAATTAACAACAGGGAAGGGGGAAAAGAAAAAGTTACATTTAAATAAAATTAATATGATGGACCTTCATCAAAACGTAGTTAATAGAGATACTTTCTATTCTGCAAGACATAATAAATTTAGCTGAATAGATTATATGTTAATTAATAAAACAGATAAGGTTAAGTTGAAGAAAGCAGAAGTGAAAGCTATCTGGCTATCAGATCATGCTCCTTTGTCAGCTGTGTTAGAAATAGAGGTTTGTAATAAACAAAGAATTTGGAGGTATAACCCCATTGTCTCAGCAAATGATGAGAGTAGAATTAAATTACAAAAGGAACTCAATGGATTCTTTAGTATTAATGCAACAGGCGAGATTAAAGAAACAATAGTCTGGGATACACATAAAGCAGTGATGAGGGGTAATTGCATTAGTATGGAAGCTTTCCTTAGGAAATCCTGGAATGTTAAGAGAAATAATTTATTAAAAGAGATAGAATTAATCCAAGAAACCTTAAAAATTACAAGAAACAGAGAATGGAACTTATTATTAACATTTAAGAAAAAGCAATTACAATTACTTGATGAGGAAAATTGGAATAAAATGAATATGATTATGAAACATAGAATTAGAAGTTGGAACAACAAATCTATGAAGCAAATGGTACACTATTTGAAAAAAAGAAAAGAGAAATCTTTTATCTCTGCTTTAAAAGATAAGGATGGTCTAATAAAACGTAATACTATAGAAATGGAAAAAATAATGAGAGATTTTTATGGGGAATTATATAAAAAAGAGTATGTTGTTTCACAAACTTCAGAGGTTAAAAAGCAATTAAAGGAAGAGGACAGTCAAATGTTAAATGCAAAAATTACAAGTGAGGAGATATCTAGAGTTATTAAGGGATTGAAACCTGCTAAAGCTCCAGGTCCAGATGGTTTTACAGCTGAATATTATAAAGTGTATATGAATGAATTACTACCGTATATGGAGAAATTGTTTAATAATGTAATGGAAACTTTTGAAACTCCACAGACGTGGAAAATGTCAGAAATTATAATGGTCCCAAAACCAGATCGTGATTTAACGGATCCTAGTTCCTATCGCCCCATTAGCTTGTTAAATCAGGACTACAAGATATTTATGAAAATATTGGCAAATAGGGTGGAGAATATATTACCAAAAATAATTGGAGAAGATCAATATGGATTTGTGAAAGGAAGGAAAATCTTTGAACCAATAAGAAACGTGATCAATGTTTTACACCATGCTACCAGTACCAAAAGGAAACTAAGCATTTTAAAATTAGATGTTTATAAGGCTTTCGATAAAGTTAATCATGAATACCTATTTCAACTATGTAAAGATTTAAATATGGGAAATAAATTTTGTAAAGTTATAGAAACAATATACAGTGAACCCTCGAGTTTCGCGTCCTCAAGGATCGCGAAAGGGCTATTTCGCTAGTTTTCAACCCGGAAGTAAACTCCACCATCTGCGCATGCGTGCCCTTCCACGCATGTGTAGATGGTGGAGTTTCCCCGCCGGGCAGAGGCTTCCCTGGGTCTTCCCCCTCTTTCTCTATGTTGCTTCTTCCTCTCTCACACTCTCTTCCTCCCTCTCTCATCTCTTTCTTTCCTTCTCTCTCTTTCTCTATCTCTCCCCCTCTTGCTCTCGAGCGGCCGCCTAGCAGCTGATCTGCTCGGCAGCGCAGCAGCAGCGAGGAGCCGAAGATCTTCGGCTCCTCGCTGGTGCTGCGCTGCCGAGCAGATCAGCTGCTAGGCGGACGAAGGAACCTTCCCTGGGTCTTCCCCGCCCGGATCTTCGGCTCCTCGCTGCAGCCGCACGCCCCTCGCCTTCGCCTCACCTGGCGGGCGAAGGAGGGCGCAGCTCCGGCCGCTCGCCTCGGAGCCGGTCTGCCTCACTGCCTCCAGTCCGCGGCAATTCCCCTCAGCACGCTGCCGGATCCAGCGGGGGAGGGGGGGAAGCGAAGGCGCGGCGATGGGCAAGGGCTGCCAGTGAGCCTTCTCCGTCCCTTTCCTGCTGCACTGGTCTGGGGCCAAGTGGGCGGGGGGCGGCCGGGACCTCGCCTGTCTCCGCTGCCCGCATCGCCCCTCCGGCGGGCCGGCCTCCCCCGCCCGCCTCTGCTGCAGCCGCCACCGCCTCCCCGACTGGCACAAAAGGGCCCCGCCCGCCCCGCCCCGAAGCTTACCTTGCGGCGGGATTCCCTCCCCCCGCAGCCAAAACTAAAAGCCTGTCTCTTTTTTTTCTTGCGGCGAGCCCAAGCCGTTTCTCTCTCGACTGCAGCCGAGCTTCCCTCGGCCCCCTTTGGCCCCGTCGCCTCCTCCCCGCCTGCCTTTCCTCGCCAAGCGCACGAAAAAAAAGAGAGAAGGCTTCTACCAGAAGCGGGTGATGGCGGAGGAGCTCCGAAAACTGGCTAGCGGCTTTTCCCCCGCAAGAGATCCTTCATGCCCCTGCCCGCCGTCCCCGGCTTCTGGTAGAAGCCTTCTCTCTTTTTTTTCGTGCGCTTGCAGCAGAGGCGGGCGGGGGAGGCCGGCCCGCCGGAGGGGCGATGCGGGCGGCGGAGACAGGCGAGGTCCCGGCCGCCCCCCGCCCACTTGGCCCCAGACCAGTGCAGCAGGAAAGGGACGGAGAAGGCTCCGTCAGGTGAGGCGAAGGCGAGGGGCGCGCGGCTGCAGCGAGGGAAAGATGCCGGCATCTTTTTGCCTGGGAGGGAAAGTGAAATGCCGGCGGCTCTAGCAGCTGCTACGAGCGGCATTTCACCTTCCCTCCCAGGCAAAAAGATGCCGGCATTCTGGGCTGATGGGGTCGGACTTCCCAGGCGGAAGGCGTGCCCCGGCATCTTTTTGCCTGGGAGGGAAAGTGAAATGCCGGCGGCTCTAGCAGCTGCTACGAGCGGCATTTCACTTTCCCTCCCAGGCAAAAAGATGCGGGGAGAGGGGCACGCCTTCCGCCTGGGAAGTCCGACCCCATCAGCCCAGAATGCCGGCATCTTTTTGCCTGGGAGGGAAGGTGAAATGCCGCTCGTAGCAGCTGCTAGAGCCGCCGGCATTTCACTTTCCCTCCCAGGCAAAAAGATGCCGGCATTCTGGGATGATGGGGCCGGACTTCCCAGGCGGAAGGCGTGCCCCGGCATCTTTTTGCCTGGGAGGGAAAGTGAAATGCCGGCGGCTCTAGCAGCTGCTACGAGCGGCATTTCACTTTCCCTCCCAGGCAAAAAGATGCGGGGAGAGGGGCACGCCTTCCGCCTGGGAAGTCCGACCCCATCAGCCCAGAATGCCGGCATCTTTTTGCCTGGGAGGGAAGGTGAAATGCCGCTCGTAGCAGCTGCTAGAGCCGCCGGCATTTCACTTTCCCTCCCAGGCAAAAAGATGCCGGCATTCTGGGATGATGGGGCCGGACTTCCCAGGCGGAAGGCGTGCCCCGGCATCTTTTTGCCTGGGAGGGAAAGTGAAATGCCGGCGGCTCTAGCAGCTGCTACGAGCGGCATTTCACTTTCCCTCCCAGGCAAAAAGATGCGGGGAGAGGGGCACGCCTTCCGCCTGGGAAGTCCGACCCCATCAGCCCAGAATGCCGGCATCTTTTTGCCTGGGAGGGAAGGTGAAATGCCGCTCGTAGCGTGGGCGGGCGCGCGCGCGGGGACCCCAGCTTCGCTTCCCAGCTGGGAAGCGGCCCCAGCAATGGTGTGGGCGGGCGGCGCGCGCGCGGGGAAACCCCAGGCGCGAGCAACGGGGTGGGCGGGCGAAGGGCGGTGGAAGTAAAAACACCATCTGCGCATGTGCGTGTTTTTACTTCCGCACCGCTACTTCGCGAAAAATCGATCATCGCTTGGGGTCCTGGAACGGAACCCTCACTATGATCGAGGGTTCACTGTATAAGGATAATGTAGCTCAAATTAGAGTAAATGGCAATAGAACAGAAATGATTAAAATTCAAAATGGAACTAAACAGGGTTGCCCATTATCCCCAATGCTATTCGCATTAGCAATTGAGACCTTAGCAAATAAAATTAGAAATGATAAGGAATGGAGAGGCTATCAAATAGGGGAATTTGAATTGAAATTAAACTTATTTGCAGATGATGCTATAGTAATATCGGAAACCCCAATTGAAATGATGAAAAAAATAATGATATTACTTCAGGAATTTAAAGATCAATCTGGGCTTAAGGTTAATATAGAAAAATCAGAGATAATATGTTTAAATACTGGCCCCAAAGAGCAAATTGAAATTCAAAAAAATTTCAGGATTGAAATTAGGTTGTAAAAAAATGAAATATTTGGGAATTTGGTTATTTAAAAATCCATCAAAAATAACAACGGCCAATTACAACTTAATATGGAAAAAAATCCAGAAGCAGATCAAAAATTGGAAGGGTAAAAATTTAGGAAGAAAGGCTAAGATTAGGGCCCTTAAGATGATGATAATACCAAAGATGATGTATTTGTTTCAAGTTTTACCGGGTAGTTTTCCTGAGGCAAAATTAAGAGAATGGGATAATAGACTAAACTTTTGGATTGAAGGAGAGAAAAAATCCAGAATAAGGAAGCATTGGCAGTTTGCACAAGAAAAAGAAGGAGGTTGGGGAAGCCCATGCCTAGTATTATATAGAAATGCATTTCAAATCGAAAGGTTAATCGAGCTACAGTTATGGGGGGGAAAGAAATGGGTAGAATTAGAAAGAGAAATTAATAATATAAATAACAAAGAATTATTATTTAAAAATTGGAGTAGAATTGAAACCAGTACCCTAAGTGATCCTTTTAAAGCATGTTTAGAAATATGGCTTAAATGGCAGAGGACAAGTGGAATAAAGATATCCAAGCTATCAACGTTACATGTACTGAATATAGGGGACGATGCTAATTTAACTAGAATTATTAAAATATTAAATAGTAAAGGGGTAATGAAAATGGAACAGTTATATGAGAAAGATGGAAGAGTTAGTAGAACTAGATTGGAATGGTGGATCGGTAAACAGCAATGGTTGCAGATTAATGCAATATGTATATATTTAAATAAAAGTGAGAATAAAGAAGCCTTCTTACGAGAAGAAAATAGCTTGGAAAAAATAATAAGGGTAAAGATAAATGAAAGTAAAGCACAAGCCAGTAACATATATAGAATGCTATTGCAGAGGGAAGAAGAAGTAGTTAAAAGTTTAACAAGATGTTGGCAGGATGACTTACAAATAGACGAAAGAGAAATGGAAGAAATAATAGTAAATATATATATAAGATTAAAAATACGAGAGTTAAAGAGATGAGAAGAAAAATCTTACATAAGTGGTACTATACACCTGTACAAATTGCACACTTCCAGGGGAAAGAGAAGGGTAAATGCTGGCATGGATGCCAGAAAAAAGGAATTTTTATGCATATGATCTGGGAATGTACAGAAATACAGAAATTCTGGAAGGTAGTCCAGAATGAAATTAATAAAATGTTGAACATTAATTGGATAATTACAAAAGAAACAGCAATCTTAATTAAATATAGGGAACTAGGAGAATCTAAAGAAATTAAAACTGTAGCATTGGAAAGTGCTCAAGCGGTGATAGTATTAGGATGGAAAGACTCTACAAAATGGACACTACAGAATTGGTACTGGTACATGGTGGATCACATACATTTTGAAATTATGGAAATAAGATTAAATAATTTTGATGAGAATAAACTAGAGAAGCTGATGGTGCGATGGAACAAGGTAAAAGATTATATGTTAAGTAGAATCTGTGATGTAAATACGAAAAATAAATTACAATCACTCTTTTAGTAAAAATCGTTCAAGATAGAGCCAAGGATCAATAGATAGATAAATAACTTAAAATTCTTTGAATCCTTCTATAGGGGTGGTGGGGGTGATGGGGTGTGTGTGTTGTTTGGTGATGGGCACATGCACTGTGCACTGTTATGTTTGTTTTTTGTAAACCTATAAAATCAATAAAAATTTATTTTAAAAAATTTTTAAAAAAAGAGATAAGAAATATTTTAAAAAGTTTGCTCATTTTTTTAATGGGTAAATATATAAACATAAACTGTTTAACATATTGGCATAGAATTATTTTACTACTGTGTTTTACATTAGAAGATATGATCCAGGGCTAACGCTTTTCTCAATGGCGCAGCTGCCATTTTGAATTTGCTGAGATTTCGTGAGTTCTCGTGAGATCTTGGCTGGGCCTGGCAGCATCACCGGCCTATGACGCTGCCGGGGCAGGCCAGGCCAGCACTTTATAAGGGTCTGTGCCTGCCTGGGGCCCTCCTTTTTGCCCCAGTAGCCGATGAGCGAACACCCGCCCTCCCTCCCTATCGTACAGTTTGTTGTTGGGGTCGCCCTTAGGGGGCCGAATAGGAATTTTTGGTGGTCACAATGTCTTAGTTCTGACCGTTTTTCGCCTATTCCACACTGCGATGCCAGACGGATGATTAGGGGGTGCTTCACATATACGATGATACCTCGTCTCATGAACTTAATTGGTTCCGGGACGAGGTTTGTAAGGTGAAGATGAAACAATGTTTCCCATAGGAATCAATGGAAAAGCGATTAATGCGTGCAAGCCCAAAACTCACCCCTTTTGCCAGCCTAAGCGCCCATTTTTGTGCTGCTGGGATTCCCCTGAGGCTCCCCTCCATGGGAAACCTCACCTCTGGACTTCCGTTGCCAGCAAAGCATCTGTTTTTGCGCTGCTGGGATTCCCCTGCAGCATTGCAAAAACACAGAAGTCTTTGAAACTTCACCTCCGGACTTCCGTGGTTTTGTGATGCTGCGATTTCGCTGAGGCTCCCCTTGCTGGGAAACCCCACCTCCAGACTTCCGTTGCCAGCAAAGCTCCCGTTTTTGCGCTGCTGGGATTCCCATGCAGCATCGCAAAAGCACAGAAGTCCAGAGGTGGTATTTCCCATGGAGAAATACCTCAGGAGATTCCCAGCAGTGCAAAAACGGGCGCTTCGCTGGCAACAGAAGTCCGGAGGCAGGGCATCCCAGTGGTGCGGCTTGGGTTTGTAAGGTGAAAATAGTTTGGAAGAAGAGGCAAAAAAATCTTAAACCCCAGGTTTGTATCTTGAAAAGTTTGTATGACGAGGGGTTTGTAAGATGAAGAGGTATCACTGTATAAGAATTATATTAGAATTATATTACAACTTTTAATTAAAATAACATTTTTAAAGGGCGATAGTGGTAACCCTTCAAGATAGTTAACTCTGCAAATAGACTCCACAGATCTGAACAGAACTGTTATATACTTTATTGATTATATAGTATAGTAATACTATATAACCTTGAAAGCTTGAATGGGTTTTCTTTTTCTTCCTTCTACACCCCAGTAAATTAAGAAGTCAATATAAGCATTGCATATATTTATTTAATAACTTTATTTATTCAATTCAAAGAGTTTTTTTCCAAAGTTTTTTCTATTTTTTTGACTTAACACATATTTGTCCAGTTGATTAAGAAATTTCCAAACAAATCTCTGTGACTGCACATAATTAAGATATGCTGAAAAAATAGAGCAAAAAAATCCAAAACTTTATTAGAACCTCTGAAAACTTTTTCAAACCCCTATATTAAGAAGATAAAACATAGCACAGATTGAGAAAGAAATCAAAGTCCCCAAAAATGTCAATGTACTTAATTGAATAATGAAAGAAAAATGAGAAAACAGAAATGAATACATGCTAAACAAAGACTAATTCTTCAAACCACTCTGATATTTCAGCCAAGACATGATTCAAAACTAGTGACAGTTTGAATATATTCATATAATAGGATAGTTTATTAGAAAAAAAATTTGACTGAATTACTGTTGTGGTTGGCTCTGGCCCAGCTCCTGCCCCAGGGAATGTGGAGTTGGAGGCAGGGGAAACATCAACATGTCCTAGGCCTGTTTTGTTGCCGTCAGAGTCAGGGAGTGCAGTTTCCTCGGATGAAGAAGGTGGGGGTGACTTGGAAGAGGGGGGCTTGGCATACAGCCCAGGAAGCCAATCACCATTATCTTCGGTTGATTTGGATGATGAAATGTTAGACCCACGCAGGGGCAGAATTATGCATAGAAGAGACCAATTGAGGAAATATTACAGGAGATAAGAGAGGCCACCTGTGTTTGGGTGGGGCTCCAGCAATTAGAGCTGCTGCTATAAATAGCAGCGTGCTAGTTTGGCCGTTGTGGAAGATTATCTGATTGTAGCTCTTCAGGATCGTGCCTCACTGTTTCTGAATTTTGTTTGTGGATTTTTCACACCTTTGACACCAAAGCAGGGTAAAGTGTGTGTGTGTGTGTTTCACTTCGTGGGAAGAAGGAGGGTTGTGACATTTCTTCACAGTTACTAGCTAAGTACTTAAGGACTGATTAAGGGACTTGTACAACCTACCAGGTTGTTTTGGGGAAGAGTGCTCTTTGCAATACAAAAAGGGTGCTTTGTTTCTATTGAATTTTGTGATAAAGGGCATTGTTTTGAACTTTCAAACGTGTGTGTGTGTCTGAAATTTGTACCCGTGAATTTTCAGGAGGCTTCTACCAGAGAGCCCGGCAGAACAATTACTAATAATTATTTTCATTTCTAAAAGTGACATATTTTGGTTTCTTAAAAGAAACACACTTTATTGAATATTTTCTATTCATACAGAAATTAAACAATGTAGACTTACAGAGAGAAAATATTTTGTGGCATATCCTGGCAATGTCAATATTATCATTTCTTTCTCCTCTTCTCTATAATTTTTTAATAAATGACGGATTACTTTAGTTACTTTACTGTTTTTGAAAGTAGCATTTATTGAATACATAAAATGAAATAGCTACAAAATCTAGAAGAATTCTGTTGAATTTTTCTTTGTGCTTGATTCGGTTCGTAAGATCTGGCTCTTTTTTTAAAAAGTCTGTGCTAAAAGCATGAACCAATGTTTCTTGTAAACACAAAGCCTATAAGTTTTTGCTGTATTTTGATTCAGAATAGATTATTTTAAAATGAGAGAGGATGTTCTTCCAAGATTTGTTTCCTTAAATGTCAGTGATGGTTTTGAGAAAACACTTTATTTCATGTAAAAATGTGGGGAATAAAAATGATATTAGGAAAACATGGATCTGGGATGCTTCTGATATAAATCCAACTGTATTTTCATTACATGGTACCAGGGAATTAGATACAACCACTGCATACTGGATGTATCACTGTGTTCCACTTTCAAAATATCACTGACAATCAAACTATAATGGAAAGAAGACAACTGTCTTTTTCTAAGACATTATGTGCTTATTCTTCAGTACAGCTAGAGTGTTTGTGCAAATCTTTGCTGACTTTGATGAAGTTTCCAAATCACCCAAACTAATATTTGATAATGTGAGAATAGAATAGAGTTCCCCAGTCTTTCCAGCTTTGTGGCCTAGCCCATAGGGAGGATGATGGTCTGTGTGAGCAGTGAGCATGTACAACTCTATTTGTATGAGTGGCAAGCACATGTGCCTGCTGCTTGCATAATTGGAGCATGTATGCATGTGCTCACCCACTGCTAGTGCAAGTGGAGATGCATGTTTCACTCACCTGCCACTTCCGCGGCATGGTTTTGAATGACTCAAGACCCCATAGTAGACTGCAGGCCAGGGGTTGGGGACCCCCTATAATAGAGGGAGACTTTTCCTCTATAATCACAATATTATAAAAAAATAACTTTTTTTCATTGCACCCTTGGGATAAAAAGAACAATATTGTTGATTGGGGTGACGCAGCAGGTAGAGTGCTATACTGCAGGCCACTGAAGCTGATTGTAGATCTGTAGGTCAGCGGTTCAAATCTCATCACAGGCTCAAGGTTGACTCAGCCTTCCATCCTTCCGAGGTGGATAAAATGAGGACCCAGATTGTGGGGGCAATAGGCTGGCTCTGTTAAACAGTGCTATTGCTAACATGTTGTGAGCCGCCCTGAGTCTGAGGAGAAGGACGGCATAAAAATCAAATGAATGAATGAATGAATGAATGAATGAATAAACAAACTAACTAACTAACTAACTAACTAACTAACTAACTAACTAACTAACTAACTAACTAACTCTGAAGGCTCCACTTTGCTACTATTTGACTATACATTTCAAGATGACCCAGTCCTTAATTTTTCTATATGAGAGGGAAATCAAGCTTCTAGTGTGACACCTTGCATCAAATTGAGCCTTATACTGTGCATTTGTGTTTGAGTAGCATTGTCCATATGTAATGTTTTAACACTTAGGGCTTCAACCCATATTTGTATAAGTGTGTCGGTGTGTGTTGGGAAGGGCTGACATTTCATAACTGAATTTAACATTTTCCCTATTCTATCTACCTTCCAGATGCTTATTAGTGAGTTCTTAGAAGTAAAATGTTGATCATCTATGCTTGCTGGATTACTTTGTCTTTGTTTTTGAATTCCCTGGTTGGTCAGTTGAAAAATGTAATTGGCATATGTTGTTAATAACCTTGGGATTTTCAGATCACCAGAAATGAAGATACAGTGGGACCTCTAGTTAAGAACACCTCTACTTAAGAACTTTTCTAGATAAGACCCGAGTGTTTCAAGATTGTTTTGCCTCTACATAAGAACCGTTTTCTACTTAAGAAGCCGAGCCCGGAAAAATTTCCCAGGAAATTTGAGAGCAACATGAAGGCCTGGCCAGTTTCCTGTCATTTCCTCTTTAATCCCGGCCATCTTGGGCTTTTCTGGGCTGCCAGAGGAGCCTTTCGGTGCCGCTTAAGGAGGCTTTGGCAGCCCAGAGCGAACTGAGCATTTTTCTTTCTCTGGGCGCCGCCTCAGAGTCCCTCTCTTTGTTTTAAGTTTTAAAGTTTTGGATTTTTTTTTTAGTCCCCTCACCTCACCTTCTTCCTTTGGCAGCGACTGTCCTCCTCCTCTTCTTCTTCCTCCTCTTCCCATCCAAATTCCGAGCTTTTATTTCTTTCCTAATACACATTACAGTATTTGCTTTTTTCCTATTGGAAAAATTGCTTCTACTTAAGAATTTTTCTACTTAAGAACCTGGTCATGGAACGAATTAAGTTCTTAAGTAGAGGTACCACTGTAATTAAAATCAGCTCATAACTAGTTGTTGAGGGATTGAGGAGATATAAGTGGAATGAAAACTGCTACGCTAAGGTGTCATATTCAGTTGCCTTTTTTCTGTCTTTGACATTAATTAGAGTTGGCAGAATTAGGCAGAGCCAAACTGGTTTGCTCTTCATCTTTTAGTTCTTCTGTAATTTGAAAAAAATCACCTATTTAATTTTTAAAAAGCAGCATACAAGAGGCTCATTCTATCAGATTTCCAAGGTACCATTATGATTAAAGTATTTAATTTCATGATATGGGGCATCCATAGAAGCAAAAATAATCTATAATTGTTTAATAATTGTTCCAGTCTTTTTATAGGGAATGCCAGATGGAAGCAGTGACTAAATTAGGGCTTCCGGTTTGGTGGAGATCGCGGCGAGACGTGTCTGGCAGGGCTCTGCCAGGCGAATCTCTTCTACCCCCTCCGAAGGTCGCAATTGCGATCGGATCGGGCCCGGATGGCCCGATCCATGAACAGGGGGCTCTCCTCTGCCCGAGGACCCTTCGCCAGGACTCCAGAGGCAGCGGTTCGCCCCGCAGCTTCGGAGACGGGAGAACCGCTCCTCTTTGCTTAAGAGGACCGGCCAGCGCTTTCTCCCCTCACTCAGCGGGAAGAATAAAAGCAAAGAAGTGAAAGTAAAAATATCTACATCTACATAGAAAAAGAATATAGCAGAGAAAGGACTTAAGGTAAAAATCTCCATTGTGTTTCGTTTTTTAAGTCAGAAGATCGTAAAACTTTTAAGTAAAAGTTTTTTTTTCAGGGCGAAAGTGAAAGTTTTTTCTTGTTTAAACCCATCCGCAAATAACAGCCGGACCTAATTCTTTTCTTCACTTTTACTTTTCCATTTTGAACGTGAGCTTGGGAATCTACAAAATAATTTTCTGACTTTATGCTTTAACAAAATAGTTTAAATTTGATATGACTATTTAGAAAATTTTAACTGCTGAAGAAAATTTCTAGAGATGAACAGAATCTGTTCTTGATAGACTTTTAAAATCATAATCTTCTGGACTTAATTTTTGAAGCGGAGGAACACAGTCTTGCTGCCTTTTTTTTTTCTTGCTGCCTATTTTCACAACATGAATAACTTAATAATCATGAATTAAATGGAACCTAGAAGAGATTGAAATCACTTCTTTCTTGGTTTACTTATTGTTGGATTAACCTATTTGGAATACTTGCTGAGCCTTTTGGACTATTTGCTGACACCTTTTGGATTATTGCTGACACCTTTTGGATTATTTGCTGAGAACTCTTTGGTTTAACATCTGCCTGCTGCACGAAAATTAACTTGACTCCATCTTGGGATCTCTTTCTTTGTTCTTTGCTCCTGTCTTGAATTTGGAAAATAAACTGACTCCATCTTGAACACAAGCAAGCTTTGGAATTGCTTTACTCCTTGAATTTTGAATTGAAATCAAACATAACTTTACCCTTTCAGATTTGGATCTTCATTTCTACTTCCTAGCAAAATTACAGGATTTATAAGAAGAACTTAAGTATACAATACTGTTATTGTGTCTTTGAATAATTATCTGGTTTTTTCCCTGATTTTTCTTTGACTTTCTTCCTTACATTTTTATTACTAGAAGAAGTTTGGTTTGAACTATATGCATTGTTAATAAGCCTTGGGTTCCTGCTCTATTCTAAATAGCTGAACTAAAATACCACCCTCCTTCTTTTTCTTTTTGAACAATTCTTTTTACTTCACTTTTTCCCCTTTTCTTTTTTTCTTCCCTCCTCCTAAAGTCTTTTCTTCCAAAAACTTTTTTTTTCTTCTCTTTCTTTGTCTTCTATATACAGTTGATATTCCTTCTCTTCTTTCATTTTCTGTCCTCCTTTTACTTGAAAAGGCTAATACTTGTTTTTTTTTCCCCTGTGGCACTAAACAATAATATTTCTTTTTTCTCTTCTTCTTTTGAACTTTGTTATTAATTGAATTGCTATTGAATTGGTATAATCATATTATAAGGGAAACAAAATATATTGAATAGATTTGGAATTTATAGTAATTTCTTTTCCTTTTCACTATATATAAAATTGAAACTAACCTTAAAATTTGAAATAGTGGATTCTAATTTGATAATGTCCCACACCTCAACTTTTGTTAAAACAACAAAGAAACAAACAACACCAACTACCCTATCTCCACAAGTGTCACCGCATTCTTCTCCTTCGCATCAAGTGCTAACCATGTCTACCAAAGACAAAGACAAAGACAAAACAATGCAGTCCAATATTGCAACTATTCATGAGACTTTGAATGCTTTGAAGGACTTTATGGTCAAATCACAAGAAGATGCCACTCAACAAAGAGAGGCCATAAAGGAGGAGGCAACACAACAAAGAGAAGCCATAAAGGAGGAGGCAACACAACAAAGAGAAGCCATAAAAGCTGACTTGGCAGAATTTAAAGTGGAGATGGCTCAAATGAAAGCTGATATGGGCGAGATGAAAGATCAGATAAAGCAGATTCAACAAACTCTTCAAGAAAGTGATGACCGAGTTAAAAAAGTTGAAGAGCAAGCTGACAAAAATGAGAAAAGAATGGAGTATCTTGAAGGGAGAGCTGATGAAAGATACAAAAAATATGATGAATCTATCATCCAGCTGGAGATGCAACGAGCTTCGTACGGACTTCGATTTCAGAATATAAAAGAGGAAAAAGATGAAGACTTAAAAACGACTATGGCGGAAATCATTGGAGGTATACTTCAAGAGGACCCCATGGCTTTACAGAAAGAAATCGATGAAGTATACCGAATCTCGAATAGCTATATCCGTCGACACAACCTCCCAAGAGAGATACATATTAAATTTACAAGAAAGGCGTTGCGAGACGAGATACTTCTTTACTCAAGAAACTCCCCGCCCCAACGACATGGTGTAGAAATAAAGATATTAAAACAAGTTCCAAGAAGTGTCAGAGAAAACAGAAGAGATTACCACTTTTTAACCAAAATATTGATTAAAGAAAATATCACTTACCGTTGGCTTATTCCACAAGGACTTTCTCTGACATGGCGCTCTACAAGGTACAAACTGGAAAACGTAGATCAAGCTATGTTCTTTCTTGAACAGAGTGGTTTGGGCCACTCCGACCATGCAAGTAAGCAACTAGTGGTCCAATTACAACCAGCTCAACAGCAACCAGGGGAAAAATCACTAATTCAGCAAGAAGAAAACCTGGGGGCAACTGCCCAAGTAATAGAGCAGGACCAAGGCTCTAGAAGAGTTCAACCTCAGCGAGAAACCAAAAAACCTATTAAATGACAACGAATAAAGACTTGAAAATCTTTTCCGTAAATGTCAATGGACTTAACGAACCAAGAAAAAGGAAGCAAATTTTTTCCAAAATCAGAAACCAAAATGTTCAGATTGCAATACTACAAGAAGTTCATATTAAAAAAGATAACCAAAAATTACTGTTGAATCCCAAAATTGGAAAAATGTATGCTGCATTAGCAGACCAAAAAAAAAGAGGTGTAGTGATGTATGTCAAGAATTCTATAAATTCCAAACAAATATATAAGGATAAAGAGGGTAGGATATTGATTGTACAAGTAGACATTGAACCCAGACCTCTAGTGGTTGTTTCTATTTACGCCCCCAATGAAGACCAAATGACATTCTATAAAAATTTACACCAAATAATAACAGATTTAGCTATTGATAACCTATTGATAATAGGTGATTTTAATGCTATCGCGAATAGACAATTAGACCACTCAGGAGGGGGAGGTAATAAAAAAAGGGGAAAAGGTAAAAAAACAAGAAGAAACTTGCTACCCAGTACTTTTCAAAAAATGAAAGCGGAACTATTATTAAACGATATTTGGAGGGAAAGACACCCTCTCAAAAGGCAATTTACCTTTTATTCCAATCCTCACAAAATTTGGACGAGAATTGACATGTTATGGGCACCAAAAACGGTGGCAGAACAAATAAGAGAAGTTGAGATAGACGTTAATACATGGGCCGATCATAATCCAATAGTGGTCTATATGACGATGAATAATAAACAGAACAATTGGCGGATGAACAGGTATATATTAAACGACAAGAAATATAAGGATTGGATTGAAAAGGAATTAAAAATATTTTTTGAAATTAATAAAACATCAGATACTACTCCACAGAACTTATGGGATACAGTTAAAGCGTACATAAGAGGTTTAACAATATCTTATACAGCAAAATACAATAAGGAAAAGAAATTAGAGTATTTACAATTAACAAACGAATTAAAACAATTAGAATCCTTATCGCAGCAACATACTAAGAATAGAGATCTAAAGACAGAAATAAACGTAATTAAACATAAAATTAGAGTTATAGAACAAAACCAACTAACTGAAAAGATTAAAAGAGCAAAGCAACAATACTTTGAATATGCAAATAAACCTGGCAGATGGCTAGCGTATAAACTTAGAAAACAGAGTCAATCAAAATTAATCCAAAAATTAGAAGATAAAGATGGTAAAATAAAATTCGATACAGAAGGTAAGGCAGACATTGTGTATAATTTTTATAAGGAATTATATGCTAAAGATCATGTCATTGAAGATGAAGTTTTTAATTATTTAGAGGCTTCAAATTTACCACAAATAACAGAAGATCAACAGGCTACCATGGATGGACCAATAACAATGGAGGAACTCCTAATAACAATTAAAAAACAGAAAAGCAACAAGGCCACAGGCCCAGATGCCATACCTGCAGAATGGTATAAGATAGATAATGAAACAATAAGAAATCATATGTTAGAAACTTTTAATTCCTGTAGACTTGACGGAAAAATCCCCAAATCTTGGTCAGAATCACTGACAACCTTAATACATAAACAGGGTACAGAACCAGAAAAAATTAAAAATTATAGGCCTATATCACTATTAAATGTAGACTATAAGATTTTTATTGCCATTTATGCAGAGAGACTCAAAGGAGTTATAAATGGAATAATACACCAAGACCAAAATGGGTTTCTTCCAGGGAGACAAATTAAAAATAATATTAGAACTGTAATAAATATACTAGAGTACTATGAACAACACCCAGATAAGATGGCATCTTTAATGTTTTTGGATGCTCAAAAAGCCTTCGACAACGTTAATTGGATATTTATAAAAATGCAATTAAATAAAATGAGATTTGGCCCAAAATTTGTTAATCTAATAGATACCATATATTCAAAACAAACAACGAATATAATACTGAATAACAGTCAATTACCAATACTTGATATAAATAAGGGAGTTCGCCAAGGATGTCCTATATCACCATTATTATTTATTATGACCCTTGAAACCTTATTAATTAAAATAAGAGCGGACCCCAGAATAAAAGGTTTAACCGTAGGAGATGAAATCTATAAACTCCAGGCCTTTGCAGATGATCTAATGTTTATAATTGAAGAACCGACTACAACAGTTCCTACTTTACTACAAACCATTGAACAATATGGAAACGTAGCAGGTTTAAAGATAAACAAAAACAAAACACATTACTTGACTAAAAATATGAACAAAACACTAGAAACTAAATTAGAAACTATTTCTGGAATAAAGACTGTAAAAAAGGTAAAATATTTAGGAATAAATTTAACAGCGAAAACAATAACATTAAAAAATGATAATTATATGAAATTGTTAGCAGAAATTAAAAAAGACTTAGCAACCTGGAACAATTTGAAAATATCTTTCTTAGGAAGAATTGCAACAATTAAGATGAATATTTTACCCAAGGTCTTATTTCTTTTTCAGACAATACCAATAAACCCAGGGGGTATCTTTCTAAAAACTTTAACCAACATAGTTAAAAAATTTATATGGCAAGGTAAAAAAGCAAGGATAAAAATGAATTGCTTAGAAGATATCAAAGAAAGAGGAGGATTTGGCCTTCCAAATTGGAAATTATACTATCAGGCCGCCGCACTAACATGGCTTAGAGATTGGATAATCTTAGATAATAAAAGAACACTTGAACTAGAAGGACATGATTTAATGCTTGGATGGCACGCATTTTTATGGTATGATAAGGACAAAAACCATTCATACTTTAAAAGGCATACATTAAGGAAATACTTACTAGAAGTATGGAAAGATATAAAGAAGAATCATTTCTTAAGCATCCCAGATTGGTTAGCTCCCTTAGAAGCAATAACGCATCCAAAGTCTATAAAGGACAAGAAAATGATTCATAGATATAAAGAACTATTAAATGATCAGATGAAGCTTAAATCTAGAATCGAACTACAAGAAGAAGGGATAATAATAGATTGGTGGCACTATGCCCAGATCCGATCTAGATATCAGAAGGATAAAACTCTCTACATTTTTAATAAAAGTAAGAATTCTTTAACTACCTTAATAACCACTAACTCTACAAAAATGATAGGGAAAATATATAAACTACTTATTGCTCATAAAAATATAGAGTTGACTCTAAAAGATACTATGATAAGATGGTGTAGAAATATTGGTAAGGAAATAGATATAGACACATGGGAGAAAGTGTGGATTAATAATTGGAAAATGACTAAATCAGTTTCCTTAAAAGAAAACCAAATCAAAATGTTCTATAGATGGCATCTCCCACCAAATAGGATAGCAAAAATGTTTCCTAAAACATCCCCAATATGTTGGAAATGTAAGAAGGATATAGGAACTTACTATCATCAATGGTGGACATGTAGCAAAGCAAAACTATATTGGAAGATGATTGAAAAAATATTAAAAGAAATAATAAAACAAGATATAGATAATACCCCGGAATTTTATTTATTAGGTGTCACAACCCAGATCTATAAGAAAGAAATTTTTTATTTAATCATACATATATTAACTGCGGCTAGAATAATATATGCGCAAAACTGGAAAGGGGAGGAAATCCCCAAGGAAGAAGAGGTTATAGCTAAGATATTAGATTGCGCTGAAATGGATATGATGACAAGAAGATTAAACGATCAAGAGGATACTAAATTTTACGAAACATGGAACAACGTTTACAAATGGATAGATAAGAAAAAATAAGATATATCTTTAGTGGTTGTTTTTTCTTTCTTTTTATTTTGTATTAGTTTTTATCTAGATGATAATAATAGTAATATTAGTTTAAAAGGATTTTTTGACGATTACGATATAGCTATGTATGTATAAGTATAAACAATATATTAAGATTTTTGAAGTATAATAGTTGAATTTAGTCTTACTGTTTAGATTGAAGATTTAACACTATTTTATTATAGTAATTAGGATTATATTAAAGATATCTTTCTTTTCTGGTAATTATGTTATTACTAACCTTAATACCCACATTAAGATTTGTAAACTTCAACCCAAATTTATTAATCTTTTCTTTTTTTTTTTTTCTTTTTTTATAATAGTTAACACATATGTATTCTTTTTCTATATTTGAATTTATACTTTCATAAGAAGCGGGGGAAATACACCCCCACTTTATGTTCATTGTTTGTTTGTATTTGTTTGTCTTTTTATGAAAAATAATAAAAAAATTGAAAAAAAAAAAGGAAGCAGTGACTAAATTATGTTGCATGTTTGTCTACATGGGTCCATGTATATGCATAAGTAGGAAGAGGGGTACAGGTATTTATGGAGGACTTAGTGAAAGCACTTATATATTTAAAACATGGATTATCATGTCACATGAGTGCTTAAGAAAGTGCTACAGTAGGGCCTCAGAATGCATGCTTAATTGGTTCGGGGTGGCACAACAAGTAATAAAAAGGATGAGTAGCAAATAAACCAAGTGATTTACCATGTGACTACCATAGAATGGACTTCTTATCTGTCCCTTTTTCTATGTCAGTGACCTTTCCAGCTGGTCATTTTCCTGTCTGCTCTCTGTGGCTGTCCCTCACTTCTTTTTGCAGCATGCTGAGTGATGAGTAGCATGACAATATATTGACTTCAGAATGTGTCGAGTACCAAATTCAATGAGTTTAAAAGCAGTCAAGTACCAAAGTGCCCCTATACAGTGAACCCTCGATCATCGCGAGGGTTCCGTTCCAGGACCCCAAGCGATGATCGATTTTTTGCGAAGTAGCGGTGCGGAAGTAAAAACACCATCTGCGCATGTGCAGATGGTGTTTTTACTTCCACCGCCGCCCGCCCTTCGCCCGCCCACCCCGTTGCTCGCGCCTGGGGTTTCCTGGGGAGCGGAGCCGGGGTGTCCCCAAGCGCGCGCGCATTGCTGGGGCCGCTTCCCAGCTGGGGAGCGAAGCCGGGGGTTCTCCAAGCGCGCGCGCGTTGCTGGGGCCGCTCCCCAGCTGGGGAGCGGATCTGGGGTTTCCCCAAGCGCGCGCGCGTTGCTGGGGCCGCTCCCCAGCTGGGGAGCGGATCTGGGGTTTCCCCAAGCGCGCGCGCGTTGCTGGGGCCGCTCCCCAGCTGGGGAGCGAAGCCGGGGGTTCTCCAAGCGCGCGTCATTATTTATATCAAATAACTTAAGGCCTTAATCAACTCTAATGTAATGAATTTATATGAATAAGCTTATTGACTTTACTATTTAATATATTATATATTATATTTAATATAACAAGACATTAACTGCTATTATTAATCTTTTGTATATATTAATTGATAATTATTGTCTTTCTGTAAAAAAAAAAAAAAAAACTTAGATATAAGAATATTTGAATATATTATTAACTCTGCAAGTATTAACACTAAACTATAAAACTTGTACTGGGTATTTAATAGAAATAGAACAATAGAAATAGAAATATAAGATAAGATAAGATATATCTGCAACAATATTCTGAATTAATCTATATATATTACTCTGTCTTTGTTAATTAGTTATCGGTCAATAGTAAATGACATCTTATTTAGAAGCTTATTATAATTAAGATAAGGTAGTATTTACACTGTAACAGTTATATACTTTGTTTAACTTACATATATATACTTACTTAATAATTAATTAGTTCATAACCTGTTTGAACTCATTCCTTTTATCTTCCCCTACGTATTTATACTCTCTAGAGGGAAGAATTATTCTTAAATTTTCAAGGTTCAATATTGAGTCCAACAGGAATTGTTATCCTAATTACATATTACTTAAAATATACTGTTTTACTTTATTGATACCAAAATCTGGATCAGACCATCAAACAACTGTACCAGTGGGCAAATTGGTGGTCAGCTATAAAAATGACAAGCCTTTCTAATTTGTCTAGGCTAGGATCAGGGAAAAAATCAATCACCCACTCTACATCTGCGATACCAAGTCCCTCTACCCAGAGATCTCTCGACGATATGATATCTAGAGAGAGGTCTAATTCTTATAAAGATCTCCAAGCTACGCTGCTTCAAATGCAGGAGCTAATGTTGAAAAATCATCAGGATATTAAAAAAGAACTAGGTGAGGTGAGGAGTGACACAACCGAATTAAAAGAGTGGATGCAGAACATGGACAAAAAGCACGAGGCTTTTCAACAACAAATGACTAAACAAGAACAGAGGATACAGGTCTTAGAAGACAAAATAGACCAAGAGCACAAACAAATGGAAGACCTGACAGATAAATTAATCCACGCCAACAAAGATTTAGAGAACACAGTAATTCAATTAGAAAGCGAAAAAGCTAACCAATATCTCAGATTTCAAAATCTTAGGGAGGAAAAAAGTGAAGACCTACCAGATGTTATGGCCGATATCCTTTCCAAGGCTCTGGGCATTGAAAAGGATACAATGCTAAACGAAATCGATGAAGCCTATCGTATAAACACTAATTACGCAAGACGCCATAACCTCCCCAAAGAAGTTCACATCAAATTTATCAAAAAATCAGTCAGGGATGAAATCCTTCACAGAGCCCGGGAAGACCCTATAGAACATAAAGGAAGACAATTGGTAATATTAAAACAGGTCCCAAAACACGTCAGAGACCTTCGTAGGCCATACTCCTTTCTGTCAGCAAAACTGACCAGACACAATATAAATTTCAGATGGCTGGTCCCAGAGGGTATGCTGGTGACCTGGCAAGATAGGAAAATAAAAATTGACTCTGTCGAAAAAGCTGAAGAATTTTTCGACAAAAATTTCTCTACCGACCGAACTCCTGAAAATCAAGACGATACTGGAACAATGACCCTCCCTTCCACTAGTGTACAACCAATAGAACAGAGCCCAACAAGTTTAGAAAGAACGCAGGCTACTGATAAACTAACTTTAGGCAACAATGGCTATACAGGATACCCAAAAGAAACTAGAAGCACAAGGGCAACAAGACCCAAGTACAGATAACTTAAACTTGGCACAAGGAAAATTAAACAAAGGAATTGAACTATATTCAATTAACATAAATGGCCTAAATGCACCAAAAAAAAGAAGCCAAACTTTAAATAAAATTGCTAAATTAAACTGCGACATTATTGCATTGCAAGAAGTGCACATTAAAAAAAAATTTGAGCACTTACTCAAAAGGAATAAACTTGGAAATCTGTTTACGTCGCTTGCTGGGGAAAAAAAGAGGGGTGTAATATGTTATATCAATCCTAATATTCAAGCCGAATTGAAATATAAAGATAGAGAAGGTAGAATTTTAATCCTAGAACTTACTATAGAAAAAGACAAAATAACTTTAATAAATATTTATGCCCCGAATGAAGGCCAAGAAAATTTTTACAAAAAACTATTAATCACCATCAGAGAACATTCCTCTGAGAACATCTGCTTATTAGGTGACTTTAATGGCATAATTAGTACCGAAATGGACTATAAGAATGACAAAAAGACCAAACAAAAGAAAAGAATACTACCTAAAACTTTTTTCGATCTAATTAAAGAACTAAAATTGAAAGATAGCTGGAGGGACAGAAACCCCAAACTTAAAAAATTTACCTTTTATTCTGATAGGCATCAATCTTGGTCAAGATTGGATATGGTCTGGACGACAATAGAACTTAACACCAAAATTCACTCGATAGATATAGAACCTAATTATATTTCAGACCATAGTGCGCTCAAAGTTTGTTGGAAAGGGAATAAACAGAGTTGTAGATGGTCGCTTCAGAAATCTATTTTAAGTCAGGAAGACTTTAAGCAAAAACTTAAAACTGAAATGAACTATTTCTTCCAAGAAAACTCAAAAGAGGATACTAACCTTCAAAATGTTTGGGATACAGCCAAAGCTGTTATCAGAGGGATAGCTATTTCATTCATGGCTAGAGAATTTAAACAAAAAAAACAGAAGTTAGCTAATTTAGAAGAAGAGTATAGGGCTTTAGAAGAAGAAC
Source organism: Erythrolamprus reginae (assembly GCF_031021105.1). Classification (NCBI taxonomy): domain Eukaryota; kingdom Metazoa; phylum Chordata; class Lepidosauria; order Squamata; family Dipsadidae; genus Erythrolamprus; species Erythrolamprus reginae. The sequence continues at coordinate 128,526,929 of NC_091951.1, forward strand.
TCCAGAACTTCCCCACTAAAAAAGAAATCAAACAAAGTATGTTACATATTAAACACCAACTAAACTTAATCGACCAACAAAACTGGGCACAACAAATAAAAAGAACTAACCAACACAATTTTGAGAATGCCAATAAACCTAGCAAATGGCTAGCTAATAAGCTCAGGAAGCAAAAGGAAAAGAAACTGATAAACTGTTTAAAAAACAAAAATGGGGAACCATGTCATGACTTGGAAAGGAAAAAATCGATTGCTAGCGATTTCTATAGTAAACTTTATGGACATTCTGAAACTATGCAAAATAATACCCAAGACGCAAAAATTCAAGAAATCCTAGAACAGGCTAAACTCCCTAAAGTACCACAAGAAATGGTCAATATAATCAATAAACCGATTACTGAAACAGAATTAAAGGAAGTAATAAAAAATCAAAAAAACAATAAAGCTCCAGGTCCGGATGGACTCCCCACAGAACTTTATAAGGACCTTCCTAAAGAAATGGAAAAAGCCTTTTTAGAGACGTTAAATGAAGCTCTAGATAGTGGCAAAATCCCAAATTCATGGACAGAAGCAAACCTAGCGTTAATTCCAAAAAAAGATACAGACCAGACAGATATAGCTAATTATCGTCCGATCTCTCTTTTAAATGCCGATTACAAGATATTCACCTCTATCTTAGCGAACAGAATCAAAAGTTTTTTAAATTATTTTATACATCCAGATCAGAACGGTTTTCTCCCCGGGAGACAGTTAAAGAATAATATTAGAATAGTATTAGACACGCTCGAATACTACGAAGCCCATAATGAGAAACAAGTGGCGTTAATATTTCTTGACGCCCAGAAGGCCTTCGATAATGTGTCTTGGAAATTTATGATAAAACAGCTGGAATATATGGAATTTGGCCCCAAATTTATTAACGCAATAAAAGCTATCTACTCTGTCCAATCGGCCTATATAATCCTCAACGGAGATACATCATCCAAAATCTCTTTGCACAAAGGCACAAGACAAGGTTGTCCACTGTCCCCTTTACTATTCATCTTAACTCTTGAAGTACTAACAAGAATAATTAGAGACAAGGAAGACATACGGGGTCTAAACTGTAAGAAAGAAATTTATAAACTCCAAGCTTTCGCAGACGATTTGGTATTTATCCTAGAAGATCCTTTAAAATCAGGTCCTAAATTATTAGAAGTTCTGGAAGAATATGGTACAGTGGCAGGCCTCAAAATAAATAAATCTAAAACCCAAATTTTAACCAAAAACATGCGACAAGCACAAAAAGATATCTTATCTGCTAAATTAGACATTCAAATTGTCACAAAAATCAAATACCTTGGCATCATTCTAACAAATAGAGTGTCAAGCTTGAAATCAAATAATTACGATACATTACTGGATAAGATAAATAAAGACCTGTCAAAATGGAGGAATTTACAACTATCTCTCCTTGGGAGAATTGCAGCCATAAAAATGAACACTCTGCCTAAAATATTGTTTTTATTTCAAACTATCCCTATACAAGTTAAACAGGACTTTTTTACCAATTTGAATAAAATAACCAACAAATTTATCTGGCAAAACAAACGGCCTCGAATTCGACTAAAATACTTACAAGGGAAAAAAGAAGAGGGCGGTCTGGCCCTTCCAAATTGGAAGAACTACTATACTGCTGCATCGCTAGACTGGACAAGAGATTGGATGAGTTTATTAAATACTAGACTTCTTAAATTAGAAGGCCACGACCTCCATGCAGGGTGGCATTATTATCTCTGGGACGAAAAGCCGTCAACCCACAAATACTTTTCCAACCATCTGATTAGAAAATCGTTAATTGGCACCTGGAAAAAAACTAAAACTAAATTTTACAAAGGAATTCCCATGTGGTATGCTCCTTTAGAAGCCTATGTACATCCTAATCTACATAAGAATAATAATATATTAAGATATAAAGACATTTTAAACCCAAATGGGACAATTAAAACAAGATTAGAACTTGAAAATTTGGGCCAAAAAGTGGAATGGTGGGAATATCTTCAGATCCAGACCAAATTTAACAAAGACACCAAAAATTCCGGGATTACCAAAAATGCTTTGTTAGATAAGCTATGTATAGGCCCACAAGATAAGATAATCAAAAACTTCTATGGCTATTTAAATTACAATGATCTGGACTCCTTTAACCAAAAATCCAATGTTAAAAAATGGCACCTAGACCTTAAAAAAGAGATAAAAGAGGAGGAATGGCAAACACTTTGGACAAGGAACTATAAACTGACAATTGCCACCTCTTATAAAGAAAACCTGGTCAAAATGTTTTACCGTTGGCATATTACCCCAATCAAACTAACCAAAGTGAACAATAAACTTTCACCAATCTGTTGGAAATGTCAACAAGAATTGGGTACATATTTTCATTTATGGTGGGAATGCAGTAAAGCCAAACCCTATTGGGAGATGATTGGAAATTGGATTGAAGAAATATTAAATTTGACGTTCGACAAAACCCCTGAATGTTTCTTACTAGGTATAATTAGGCAAAAACTGTCAAAACCACAAGCTCATCTTATCATCCACTTAACTACCGCAGCAAGACTAACATATGCGCAGTGGTGGAAAAATGAAGATCTTCCCCCAAAAGAAGCAATACTTAGGAAAATAATGTACTGCGCAGAAATGTCGAAACTGACCCTATAAGTCAGGAACGAACCGCTAGATACATTTAACAGTTGTTGGGACCCTCTATATAAATGGTTAGAAAATATCAGAGAGACCAATTGGCTTTAAGAAGGTTTAAAACCAAAAAAAAACAAACCATGAACTGTCACAAATCCGGTATAACGTATTTCATTATCTAATATTATTACATGAGATTGTATATGTATTTAACTATCTAAACCTATCATTATTTTTTGCGAACTTTCTAACAATATATGTAAATACAACGCTGGCTTCTAACACTTTTGGATAACTTATTTGAAATATGTTAACTGAGCAAAAATATCTAGATCTAATTTTCGTTTTCAATTCAACTCCTCTGCCTATTCGCCGATACTGTCATTAGTTTTGTTTTTGTTTGTTCTGCTTGTTTTTTTTTTGTTTTTTGTTTTTTTTTGTTATCCTTTTCTTTATATATGATATGCCCCGCACTGTAACTTGTATCATATATTGTATATATCGATGTATATGTCTATATTTTAATAATAAAAAATTTAAAAAAAAAAAAAAAAAAAAAAAAGAGCACGCAACAGATTCAAACTTAATACGAACCGCACCAAACTTGACTGTAAAAAATATTATTTCAACAATCGAGTTATCGAAGCGTGGAACTCATTACCGGACTCAATTGTGTCAACCCCTAACCCCCAACACTTCTCCCTTAGACTCTCCACGATTGACCTCTCCAGGTTCCTAAGAGGTCAGTGAGGGGCATACATAAGTTCACTGGAGTGCCTTTCGTCCCCTGTCCAATTGTCTTTCCTTTCTTTCACCTATGTTATATATTCTCTTCCTTTCATGTATCCTCTCCTCTAAGTTCACTTTCACCCTCTTTTATATTAACACAAGTCTATTTTCTTCCTATGTATTTATGTATTGGACAAATGAATAAATGAAAAATAAATGAAATAAATTTCCTTAAATCAGTTTGCCTTTTCTATGTATTATCCAAAAGCAGTAACGTGGACCATCAAAGCATCTTGTTTTAGGTCAGGCCACAATCCATAACATTTTTTGAATTTGTATGCATGTTCTTGAAACTACTGATAGTTGAAGTAAATTTATCCATTATTATTAAATGTTTAACACAAGAACACCTGATTTAGTATGCCTGTAAACTGACTTTTATGGTCAGTTTCTCTAATGGCATATATGTCTACATAGTATTTTTCCGAGCTCAGACTTTGTCTGCCCCACTTGTTCTGGGAGTCTCCAGTCCCTGTACTTTGGATTGCAGTTGTTTAAACTTGTCTTTCTTGAGACAGATGACAAGTAATTCGGCCCATCAATAGCCAAGACCTGAACTTTTAGAGCCTCTAAGCTTAACACAAAACTCTTAAATTTTGTTATCCAAAGCTTGAATGGCTATAATGCTTATAGCTTTTAAGTAAAATGTGTGTTATCTAATTTAATGGCATATTGCATATTGCATGGGGCTATCCTGGAATTATATACTGTATATAGAAATTAAAGCAGGTTTAAATTATCAGTGTGTCTCCTTACCCCACATTGTTTTGTAAACTGTATTTGTTTTCAACAGAATAAGAGTTGAAAGTGACCTTGGAGGTTTTCTAGTCCAACACTACCCCCCCCCCCCCGCGCTCAAGCTCAATTCAAGTTAAATTTAAGCTGCTTGGTACTTAGTGATAATTCCCTCATTGCATGCAGTCTGGTAATTTAGGGGCTATTCTCACCCAGAATCCAGCAGGAAAGGCATGCTATAGGTCCTATCTATCAAAGAATATGATTTGATGGGAAGTGTTTCTGTTGTGGTGCCCCCTCTTTGGAACACTATCCTCCTTGGGGTTAGGTTGGCTTTGACCCTGTTGGGCTTCCTTGTGGGCTTGAAGATCTGGCTGTGTCAGTGAGAACAAATGAAATAATTTGTAAAAGGATATTTACGTAGCCGTTGTAGATTATGTCAGCTGTTCGTTACATTCATTATGTCAAGGTTAAACTCATGTTCTAGGATCAAATGGAGTTTTCCCCTCCTGTCTCTTACTCCCCGTGTTTTGTGTTTTCTTGGGCTATAAAAATAAAACTAACACATTCAAAACCACCAGGCACTTTTTTAGTTAATGACCTTCATCTCCTTTTTACAGGATTGTTTTCAAGAGTGCATGGGATACAAGTGGGCCCAAACACATTTGAGTTCGACACCCAGCAAAGGCTTATTTTGCAAAGAAACATCAAGTGTTAGTTGTTGAAACTATGTTGTGCATTCCCACAAACAAATGACACTATTCAGAATATTTCCTCTCTGACCAGTAGATAAAGTCTGTGGTGTTGACAATGCTAATATTATATGCAAAAATATATTTTGTCTTTATATCTTGCAGATTTTTATTGCTTTATATAAATTGCCCAGCCGGGACTCATTTCCAGAAAGAACTGTATATCTTAGAAGGGCCCTGGACAGGGTCTGGATATTAGTTTTGCACCATGCTTATGGATGGCTTAAGAAAAAGATCTGAACAGAAAACAATTTTCGGTGCACTTCATGCATTCATAACTCGAATCAGGCCGGAAGATTTTTAATATTGTTTCTTGCATTGCTTCCAAGGTGACATCTTGAATGGACATTGTACAAAGATTTTACTGTTCTCTCTGCTTTTTAAGTAGAGACAATATAGTGTATAAATTTCAGCTTTGCCTAATATTATGATATCACAGTATGGAGCCTACCAGGAAACAAAACCCTTCATTTATGGATAAAAATATATGTATACATATCTATGTTCCTGTGATGATATGCCTTTACCACTATTTTCAAGTGTTATGTCATCTTATACTGAGCTTTGGAAGATGGAATTTATGGTTAACATCTGAAAGTTAATGAAAAATATACTGTTTTTAAGGTAAAGTAAATAAATGCAGCTTCTCTTCTAAATTTGATGTTCTTGATATTTCTTTTTCGGCTAATGGCTCATCTTACACATTTTCTTTCACTTTATGCATATGTAGATATAAATTGATGTACTGGGTCTATCTTGTTTGAAAAGAAATTTATTCAAAATATATATCCTTTCAATTATGAAAACATTTTTTTCCTTTTAATGGTTATACAGCATATGTACTTTTGTCATGGGAGAATTGTCTATAAGTTATGAATAATCTAATATCAAATAATTTGTCTGAGACTAAATCAGTGTTTTGATTGGAAATTTTCTTTGTTATCTGTAGTTGTCACTGGGATAATTGAACATAGAGCAAGCACATAAGTTAATTATTTGGAACTAATATTTACGACACCTTACTTCAGCTTCGTCAACCTGATGATGCAAATGAGAATTCCATTGAATTCAAAGCCACCAGTTGAGAATGCAAACAATCCTGCAAACTCAGCTAGATTCACTAGAGCAAAATATTGCTTTTCACTTGTTTTTCAAATACCATTTATGGGTAGTTGTCTTCTAAATATTATTTTTAAGGTGGAATACTTACTTTCATCAGTTTTTGATATTTTTAGAGATTTGTTTGTTGGAGTCGTGCAGCTGTTACCTAGAATAGAGACGTGTTAGAATGTGGGGAGTTATAACTGAAAATATTGTGGCTGCCTTTAAAATATCCTTCATAATACAGTATATGTCTGAATGATAGTGAAAATGTTTGTGATAAAGATACACAGTTCTTGACAATACAACTTACTCATATTCTCTTTTACCATAGAAAAACAATTTTGCTATTTCCTGCCTTTGTTTATTTTCCCCATTTTCTACATTGTTCAACCAATAATTTTTATCCATTACTGGTAACTTGTCTTTGTTAAAATCCTTTTGAAAACATGTTTTTTACAGATATTTAGCAGTCATTGTGTTACTTTCCTGTTTTGCATTCTCCTGAGATAAAATTGTCTTATACTCTGTTCCTGAAACTATTTGTTGTCAAATTCTGTTTTCTTTATTCTCTATTGTTTTGTATGTTACATTGCATGTGGAGAATTCACTCTTGGAGATAATCTATGATATTATGAGAGGTTGATGGAAGAGACTATTGAAATATTTTCTGTTAAAGCGTAAGGAACACAAATGTGCTTTAATGAATCCTACAGTGTTTTGGGAATAAGTATTTCTCAAAAAAAATTGGCCACCTGCCCCTTTTTATTTACCAACTTTGAGAAGAAGCATAAGCATGAAGACTATAGTTTTGTCTACATATCTTTAAAAACACTGGAAAGTACTATTCCAAGGGATTATACTCTTGTCTGTTTTGTGTCTAAAAATGAAATGTTTATAGAACCAATGAAGAATCCATAGGACAAAAAGAAGGTGTTCAGCTTTTCAACTCTTCAAAAAGTGTCTGCTATCTTGTTCAGAAATATTTAAATAATTTTGCATTCAAAACAGCCAGGAATCAAGTACTGTATATGACAAGATAGGTAAGTCACTAAATTATTTACTGCATACAGCAGGTAACAGAAGGAATGCTCAAATCTCTGAGTTTGATAAAAAGATGTGATTGGTTCTCCCAGAATAGATTGATATATCGACAGACATTTGATTCGTGTTTGCTCATAAAGTTTAAAATGTTCAGTTGGGAAGGCAAAACATGTTACAATTGTGAAAATCTTGATTCTAAGACCCTTCGAAACTGAGGAAAAACTGGAGTGGACAGATGACATCTTTGGACAATTAGAAAAACAAATACCGGTAATCCAAAAGAAATGTGAGTTGTTTTGAAAAGTGTGAAAGGAAAATATCTGGTGGGGCAACTTTAGTTTTTTCACTTATTTTATAATAAGAAAAACTATAGGACAATATTTTTCCTGTTTCTGGAACATCCTAATATTTCAATCTCAAATCATAGGAATATGGAAAGTAGGGGAAATAAGAGATATGTACATTATTTTCTTTATAAAGTACACAAACTTCTAGTACCTTCATTTTAACCCAAGCTCTCCACTATAATGTCAAATGTGCCTTTTGAAAAATAATCACAAATCTTTAAAACTAAATATTATTTAATATTATTTGAAAGCAATATGGTTTGATATTCAGCTTATTTTTAAAAAAAGAGGCTAAAGCTCTTACCATCTCACCTTTATTCAGTAATTCAAGTCTATTGCACAGAACGCAGTTTTGTTTCCAGTTGTCCAAATAAAAGCAGCCCCCCCCCCCATTTCCTTATTGTGCATTTGGAGGGCTTTGTTTATTTATTTATTACTCTGAAACAATTCCAGATTCAGTTATGCAGATATTAGTATATTATTATATTAATAAAGGGGGTAAATCTTTAGATAAAAATAAATCAATCTAAATTGTTACTAATTTTTAGGCAAATAGAACATTCTATGCATCAATGTTTCCTACATCACTGGGAGGATTGATCACAATAGAGTAAAGCAGTTTATTCTTGCAGACATACAATGGAATCAATTGGTGCAATGAAATTTTACCTTTGATATATTTTTAGTAAACAAATTTTGTTTTAATTATGAGATTGAAACACATTTGATGACCATCTGTTCATCTGCTGGAAAGCTGAAGAATAAAGTAAAATAATTAACATTTGGCCTAAATGGAAAAATGCACAAGCACAAAACACCAAAATAAAGAGCTATTAAACCTACTGTATTCAGTCAAAAATAGAATATTCAGTTCAGAGTCTGCTTAATCTTTTAGCGAGTTATGGAAAACAGTCAGAATGTGACACTGGTTGACTTGAGTATGTCTACTAACATATTCAGAAACAGGTGTTTTACGTTTAAATATGATTAAGAATGTGTTTAAAACCAATATAAAGCACTGATTAATACAAACATGCATTGTTTAAAAAATAATCTCTCTCTTTTTTAAAAAAATGTGCACACATGAGAAAATATCAGAATATCATTTCCAGTGTTTGGGATTGAAAGAATAATATTTGTTTTACAAATATGCTCTGAATCTGAATAGCCCAGGTTAATGAGATTGAATCAGACATGGTGTTTATTGCATTGGCATTTTTCAGTCTTGAAAGACCATGGTATAATGGATTCCCCAGAGCATGGAGCCTGGGTAGGTCTTTATTATTTATTATATATATGATGTATAATAGTAAAAGTTTTGGACTATGAATTAGGACCGTAATGGTGAACCTATGGCAAGCATGCCAGAGGTGCTACGCAGAGCCCTCTCCGTGGGCATGCATGCTATCACCAGCTTCTCTTCTGGGTTCTGTCGTGCACATGAGCTCTGGCCAGCTGGTCCAGTAGCATGTACATGGTGGCCAGCTGTTCTTCTGGGTTCTGGCACGTGCGCACTCTTCAGTTTCAGCACTCAATGCCAAAAAGTTTGGCCATTACTGATTCAGGAGATTCACCACCAGATCTGGAAGTTCACTGCTGTCTTGGGTCAGTGCTTTCCCTTATTATTGCTATGGGGGGGGGGGGGGGGACTCTGGAAAGAAGGCTATTATGGACGGAAAGAAGGAAGGAGGGAGGGAGAGATAAAATTTAATAATAAATAAAATTTCAATGTGGTTTGATTTGAAATGGCTTGCTGTGATAACAGTCTTGGAAACTAACTTGAATACCTTAAAAAGAGCTTTAAATGATCCAGAACACTAAAAAAAGTTGATAGGCATTCTTCTAGGAGGGGTGTCAAACTGGCGACCTGCAGGCCATGCCCACCCCAGCTCTGTAAATGGGGAAAATATTAAACGTCATGTGATGGCAACATGACATGGCAAGTTTGATACCCGTGCTCTACGGGATTGTATTTATGGTGATTGAAATACAATTCTGGTACTATTAAATTAGGTCCTGGAAAACCTAAGGTCTTGCATCTTAATGTGTCCATGTCTTCAGATCTGATGGAGGAGCTCTTCTTTATATCCTAATTCACAGGAATTTGAGAAACAGTTTTAATGCCCATAGTTAAATTGTGGAACTTTTGGAGGAGGGAGCTAGTTTAATCTTGACTGCTATGTGACAAAGATCTCCCTGCTTATTAGGTATCATTTGTATCAAGATAAATAATGTCCAGTTTTCCTCTTTTGGCTGCTACTTTCACCTTTTCTTATAATTCTTTTTGGGGAGGAAGGAAATACCGTTGCATTTATTAATGGTTTTCCTTATTATAAAGTACTCTAAAAGATGCATACTTCCAGAAAGGCAGAATATACATTTTATTGACATGTATATATTCTTGTACATACATAAAAGAGGTATTTCAATCCAGCCAATATTCTATAATATCTGACTCTGGGATTTTCCACTACGTGCATTTCTGACATCCCCTTTTACCCTTCAAACAGTAGAAGGCTTATACTTATTTACACAAAATACGGATGGCCTCATTTCATTGTTCCAGTTCTTGCAACCAATGTAATATACCATCCATTTGCAGTCTTAGCAGGAAACAGTCCTACCACAGGTCACAATTATATGACTTGTGGGTTCATTCCAGTCTGAAAACTTTAGCAAGCATGTTGTCTCTAATAACACATCTGATGTAATATTTACAAAAGTTCAGCTTGTTCTGTTTTCTACTTATTGGAGATATGACTGTTATCAAAACATTCTATTACAGGCACAATTGACCTTGATTTTTAGAGGATCATGTCAAGGTGATATCTGAACGTTAAATCAAACTTTGACATGCATGGATACTAACTCAGTGTGCCACATGTTGCTTTTGATGCCCAACTATATTGATATTCTGCATTTTCTGACTCTTCATTAAAATGAAGATAAATTTTAAATTGATGACAAAAGTTGCTGTGAATATTACACTAGAAATGTATTCTGCTTGTTTTTTACTGTGTGAAACATTAATGCTTTGTAGAATACTTGTATCGTGTCTATCAAGAGATAAAATGGCAAATAACAAAATTAATAAACAACAGCAAACAAGAAAATTCATGACAGCTGGAATTCCCAGAAATCCTACTTATAACCAATGCAAGAACCATATGAACTACCAATTTAAAGTTTCAGCAGAAGAAAGTCCTTGCACATGTTGCCATTTTATGAACATTTAGAAGTTTGGTAAAACGATAGATCTATTTTTAAGAGCTGCTCAATTATTGGGATAGAAATGAATATAGAAGAAAGTGTTCTTGTGAACTGAAAGTCAAAACAACTCCATGAAAAAAAGAACCCAGGCAGTTTATCAGTTTCAGTTCTGCCAGCCTACTTTAAGCCTAGAAAACTCAGATTTCAATAATCGGTTCAACATATAACAAAATTATAAAGCTTTATTGAACTCTCAAGAAAGTGTAACAGATCCAAACAGAAAATAATTCCTAAATAATCCGAAGACCCATTGCCACTCAGCTTCGGTGTCTCCACTCAAAACTATGAGATGAGTGTTTGTAATTTTTTTTTTGCCATCAAGACACTTTCCATTTAAAAAAATTATGGAAATCATTAAAAGAGCTTTTGTTAGTATGGGTTATATTTCTTGATACTGACTATATTAAAAAATTAAAATTGACACATTTTTGCAACATTTATTTATTTATTGAATCAGGCGCAAATATTAAATATAATAAATATTAACATAAATAAAACATTTTTATGATAATTTCCTTCCATGTTTCTAATGTTAAACATAATAATGAAAACACATTGTTTAAAATTTTTGCATATATCTTCAGTATCTGGCAAATTATTATTATTATTATTATTATTATTATTATTATTATTAATTAGATTTGTATGCCGCCTTTCTCCGAAGATTCGGGGTGGCTCACAACAAAAACAGTACAAATCCAAAATTAAAAACCATTTAAAACCCTTAATATAAAAACAATCATACATCTTATATAAACCATACATAAAGCGGAAACAGCCCAGGGGAATCAATTTCCCCATGCCTGACGACAGAGGTGGGTTTTAAGGAGTTTGCGAAAGGCAAGGAGGGTGGAGGCAGTTCTAATCTCCAGGGGGAGTTGATTCCAGAGGGTCGGGGCCGCCACAGAGAAGGCTCTTCCCCTGGGTCCTGCCAGACGACATTGTTTCGTCGATGGGACCTGGAGAAGGTCAACTCTGTGGGACCTAACCGGTTGCTGCAGAAGGAGGTCCCGGAGATAAATATGAGCTCACAGACGCTGGAGATGCTTTTAAGGAACCTCCAAAGATTCTTAGATCACACTTTCACAAATGCTCTATTACATTTTTTTTTTTGCAACATGTGTCAGTTTTATTATCACACAGTTTGAATGGTTTCTGATGTAGGTTGTTGTGAGTTTTCAAGTACTATTATGCCAATTATTGTCTTTCAGGTTTTTTATACTGACTCTGAAAAAAACAATAATGAAAGTATGGATTTTTTTTTAAAAAAATAAATTTTATTGATTTTTATAATAATAAAAGAGCTTTGGAATGATCGATGTTGGGTGGCAGGAGCACAATTCACTGTGCACTGTTTTTGTGTTGTGTGTATAATGAAAGTATGTTAATATCCCAGTAATGGTAGATAAACCTCAATACTTATTGAGCAAAATCAGCTCCCAGGGGAAATTTTCTTTTCTTTTCTAGAGCAAGGTTCGACAAACCCAGGCGCCTGGTCGCCAGTGGCGCCTAGAAAATGTTGTCTGGCGCCTAGAAGGGCGCTGCGGTGCCTCTGACCTCTCCGCTCCTGCCCGATGCCGCGGTTTCTGGCGCTCTCCTGCTGGGTCCCAAAGAAGGCAGGCAGGAAGGAGACCTCCATTCTTCGCGCCTTTTTCCCGCCTTCCTTCTTTGGGGCCCAGCAGGAGAGCGCCAGAAACCGCGGCATCGAGCAGGAACCGGGAGGTCGGAGGCACCGGCACGGCAGCGCCCGCCCAGCTGAAGGTTCCCTGTCGTCATCGGCAAGTGTCCTTTGGTTGCCCGGCGGGAGGGCACTGGCGGTGGGAGCGGGGGGGGCCGCGGCTGCAGCGGCACAGGCAGTCGCGGGGAGATGGCGGGGGGAGGGGGGGCGGCTAAAGCGGCCCCGGGCACCGTTCCCTGTACGCTTTTCCAGGGGCGCGCAGGGAGCCGCGGCCACCCGCCCGCCTACCGGATTTCCCTCCGCGCGGCTGGGGAGGTGGATTCGCCGCCCCCGCCAGCCCGATCTCCCTCCAGTGGCTGGTGACGTAGTTCTACCGCCCTCGCCAGCCTGATCTCCCTCCGTGGGGGGGTGGGGGGCGACGAACCGACGACCGGGGACTGTCCGTCCGTGTTGGATGGTGCAGGGCAGGCACAGGCAGCCCCAGGGGAGAACAAGGGAGGGAGAGAAAGGAAAGAGAGAGTAAGGGAGGGAGAGAAAATTGAATGAAGGAGGGAGAGAAAGAAAGAGTAAGAAGCAGAAAGGATAGAGAAAAAGGAAGAGAAAGGGAGGGGTAGAAAGGAAAGAGGGAGGAAGGGGGGGAGAGAAAATTGAATGAAGGAGGGAGAGAAAGAAAGAGTAAGAAGTAGAAAGGATAGAGAAAAAGGAAGAGAAAGGGAGGGAGAGAAAGGAAAGAGAGAGAAAGGGAGAGAAAGGGAGGGAGAGAAAATTGAATGAAGGAGGGAGAGAAAGAAAGAGTAAGAAGTAGAAAGGATAGAGAAAAAGGAAGAGAAAGGGAGGGGGAGAAAGGAAAGAGGGAGGAAGGGGGAGAGAAAGAAGATATGAAGGAGGGAGAAAAAGAAAGAGAGATAGGAAGGAAAGAGGGAGAGAAAGGAATGAGAGAGAAAGGGAGGGAGAGAAAGGGAATGAAAGAGGGAGAAGGGGTGAGAGATAGAAAGGATAGACAGAAAGGGAGAGAAAGGAAAGAGAGAAAGGGAGGGAGAGGAAGGAAAGAGATGAGAGAGGAAGGAGGAGACAGAGGGGGTGAAAGCGATGTCAGGTGGAGACTCGGCAAAAAACCAAGTTTGCTTAAAAAAAATTCTGGCTCCTAAATTTTTTGGCTGGCTCCTAGATTCTGAACAACTTTGTCGACCCCTGTTCTAGAGTATTGGGAGAATCCACACCAGCATGTGACCTGGGCGGCAGAACAGGCAGAAAGTTCTTATTATTAACTGATACTCTTTCACTAATTATGCAAGATTTAAGATTTAGATAAATACTCCCTTTATGATCCAATGGGATGAATTAAAAATGAATCTACCAATCGTACCATGATTCTAAACAAGAATCTTGAGAAATGGCAACAGATAAAAGGGAAAAGATGGGTCGCTTTTCAACCAACGCAACAGTAGTTTTCATCCCTTGTAAATACTGATTTCATTTGTTGTATATGCTGGATTTTATCTTTGTGTGGATATTTTGAATTTTTATGAATTTGTATGTTTATTTATTTTATTTGACTTCTATGCCACCCAATCCTGAAGGACTCATGTTATCAAAATTACAATATTTTTTATTTTAAAAATTAAAGTTACAGTAAAATTTTGTCAATTTTAAAATTATTTAAGTTTTTTCCTCTCTATTTGCTTGTATATAATAATTGATCCTGTTCAGGAATTATTGCAGATTACACACTTTTATTAATTAATTTATAAGCTGCCCCAATGACAGTATAACTTGTATATTTTTTAAAAGAAAAAATAAGCATAAACAACGTATTTAATAATATATTACCACAGATAATGCAACAAACATTCAGGTGAATAGACAAATGAAGAGTAACATACTAAAAGTGTACCTTAAATAATATACCTAGATTTTAAATCTCTATTTCAGGATGCATTCATCTATAATAATTGTTTTACTTTACTAATATAAAGGACTCGGATAAAACTATAGAATGGGTGAAATGTTTTAATTCTTCTTTGAACTGAGAACCACCTTTCTTTAATTAGAAAAGAGAAATTAATTGTGAAACCAATTTGGGAGCTCTTTGGGGAACAATGGGACTTGTTTAAAATTAATAAATGTACCAAATATCTTAAGCTTTATTTATATCCCTACCAAAATTCTGTGTAATGATTTTAAGATCAAAGATTATAAAATATTCAGATACTGTAAACCCCAGGAGGTGACATCGTGGAGTATAAAATATAAGGTTTATGGTATCTGGATTCTTTGAGAGAAATTAAAGATTTAGTTTCATGCCAATCAAAGACAATCATAAGATACCAGTCCTAACATGTAACCTTTGTATTACCTTGACCACCAATGGATTTAATCAATGCAAAGAGTTGCAGCATTAAAAATAATGTTACAAAAACTACATTTGAAATAGAAATGTTTTAGTATGTAGCACAAAATCACTAAATAATACGTTTTTCATAACATGATGTTTCTATAATCACTGGCACATAATGTTTGATATGTTCACCAATGAACATATCAAATATGTTCAACATTACCATAAAGACATATTTACACAAAGGCAGTAGAATGGGACAGTAAAATAATTGGAGCATGCTTTTACCACACACACACACACACACACAAAGTGGATTAACAGTTTGGTCCTATACAGGGTGTGTTCCAAAAGTAATGCAATTAATTTTTTAAAAATGTAATTTGAACAAATACTTAAAATTCTTCAAAGTACTGTCCTTGGGCCTCTATACATTTTTTCCAGCGACTCTGCCATGACCAGTACACGTCCTGGAAGGCGTCTTCAGGGACCTCTTGCAAGGTTTTCATCACGGCTGATTGGATCTCTTCTATGGACAAAAAACATGTTCCTTTCAGGGCTGGGAACAAAAAGAAGTCTTCTGGGGTGACATCAGGACTATAGGGGCACTGGCACCTGGTGTTTGGCCAGGAACTTGCAGACTCATAGCACGTTTTGGCAAGGCGTGTTTTTCGTCCATAGAAGAGATCCAATCAGCCGTGATGAATACCTTGCGAGAGGTTCCTGAAGACGCCTTCCAAGGCACGTACCAGTCATGGCAGAATCGCTGGAAAAAATGTATAGAGGCCCAGGGACAGTACTTTGAAGAATTTTAAGTGTTTGTGCAAATCTGTTCAATAAATTACTTTTTAAAAAATAATCGCTTTACTTTTGGAACGCACCCTGTACAACTTTATTCAGAAATTTGCTTCAGTTTAGTACTTCAAAACATATGTTTATGGAATCGCAGTACAAATAACCTTTCAAACTGAAAAGCTATAGGCAATTAAGAAGTGTTTGCTGGACAGCTGTTGTGGTGAGGGAATTTTCATGTGATCTGATGTTGTACAATAAAGAAAGTAGTCAATAGCTTATAAACTACATGCAAATTCAGTAGCAGGAAGAAGGTTAACAGGCTCTTGTTTCATGAGCCACCATTTATTCAAAAACAGCTTTGCTTCTTAAATAACTTTGAACTCCACTGATCATTGATAAAAGCCCATTAAGCTCCTCCAGTACTACCTCAAAGCTAATGTGTCATAGATCAGTTTTCCTTAACAAGTATGGATTTGGATACTCAGTCTTCACATTGATCTAAACATATAAAATACTTCACAGCGGGTCTCTACATATTTTCAATATTCAATACTTTCAACAAGACTTGGTATTGCTTTTAACTGTAGATACTTCAGTCAAACCATAATGTAATCTTACATATACAGTATTTGTTACAGGGTGTACAAATGTAGTCATTCAGTTTAATAAACACATATTAAAAATGTACTTCTAAACATACTTATTAGGATGCAAGCCTCATTGATATTTATTCTTATAGTAAAAGTAATTTCCACTTTTAAATAAAGCTGTTGACTCCACTGCAAATAGTTATTTTGAACAATAGTTGTTTTGAATAGTTGTTTTGATTTACAGTGGGGCTTACAGTTTCCTTTCTTCCAGGGGTAGAAAACTCTAAATAGGATCGGCACCTTGTATAGCATGTGCCAAGACACTCTGTTTAAATGGTGCAGAGTATCCTCTGAATGTATCTGGGGTACTCTTCATCAGACCCGGGATCCAGCGGTGGGTTGGTCCCAGTTCATATTAGTTCTTAGAATCGGTACTGCCAGTGGGGGGGGGGCTCCTCCCACTCGCCCAGGATGCTTCTGTGCATGCACAAAAGCATCAGTCAGGCGAACTGGGAGTAAAGGGTTTTAGAACCCATATACTGACTAGCCATTTGGGAAGAAACTTTTTCCAATTGATAAATATTGGATAAATGGCCTAGATATTAATAGATAGAATAGTTATTCTATCCTTATGAAGCAACATATTTTAGAGCGCAACCTATGACATATACATATATTTTAATTCCTCAAACAAAATTGACAACATTTCCATCGTATACATTCTGTAATATTATGTGTTCATTCTATATAATTTTGTAACTGTTATCCATGTGCTCTCTGTGGCCATATACTAAATAATAACCTGAAGAGGTCTCTCTTGTGCCTTTTTCTGTTTCATCACGTATATAAAACCACTCACCAAAGTATCCAAAAATATGACATTAAATATATTAAACCTAGTTGTCAAGGCCTGGCCCTTACTCCATATTTACCCATGATAGAATTTTCCATAAACCTCAAGAGCTGACTTATTGAAATAAAACTGAAATGCTAATACAGTGATCTCCCGCTCGTTGCGAGGGTTCCGTTCCAGGACCCCCCGCAACGAGCGGGTTTTCGCGAAGTAGCGCTGCGGAAGTAAAAACACCATCTGCGCATGTGCAGATGGTGTTTTTACTTCCGCAGCGCTAGCGAGGAGCCGAAGATTGGGGGCGGCGTGGCTGTTTTAAAACGTCCCCGCCAACATGGGGGGCTCGCTAGCACCCCCCCCAAACCCAACCCGGGTTTGGGGGTGTGCTAGCAAGCCCCCCATGTCGGCGGGGACGTTTTAAAACACCCACGCGCCTTCACAACTGAGCCCTCAAGCCAAGCGAACTTCTGCGCTTGGCTTGAGGGCTCAGTTGTGAAGGCGCGCGGGTGTTTTAAAACGTCCCCGCCGACATGGGGGGCTCGCTAGCACACCCCCAAACCCGGGTTGGGGGTTCGGGGGGGTACTAGCGAGCCCCCCATGTCGGCGGGGACGTTTTAAAACACCCGCGCGCCTTCACAACTGAGCCCTCAAGCCAAGCGCCAAAGGCGAACTTCTGCGCTTGGCTTGAGGGCTCAATTGGGAAGCGGCCCGAGAGAACGGCGTGGGCGGGAGGAGGGCGCGCGAGCCACGGGCGCGCGGGCAGGCAGGCTGCGGACAAGCCCGTGCCGCTTCCCAGCTGAGTACTCAGCTGGGAAGCGGCCCGAGAGAACGGCGTGGGCGGGAGAAGGGCGCGTGAGCCGCGGGGCGCGCGGGCAGGCAGGCTGCGGACAAGCCGTTCGCTCGGGCCACTTCCCAGCTGAGTACTCAGCTGGGAAGCGGCCCAAGCGAAGCGGCAGCAGCGAGGAGTTTGCGTGGGCGGTGGTGGGGAAACTCCTCGCTGATGCCGGCCAAGAGGGGGAAGACCTAGGGAAGCCGCCCAGCAGCTGATCTGCCCGGCGCCATCTACGCATGCGTGCCCATAGAAAAAAAGGGCACGCATGCGTAGATGGTGTTCTGACTTCCGGGTTCAAAAATCGCAAATTACCCTGTTCGCAATGGTCGGGGACGCAATAACCGGGGGATCACTGTACAGTAATACTTCATCTTACGAACTTAATTGGTTCCAGGACGAGGTTCATAAGGTGTTCGTAAGATGAAACAATGTTTCCCATAGGAATCAATGGAAAAGCGATTAATGCGTGCAAGCCCAAAACTTTTGCCTTACTACCACCGGCATTCGGATCCTTGTTCGGGGGTGGGTGGAGGGGGGGGAGACAGCGCAGGCTGCCCAGAGGGAGCCTCATGGGTGGATTGACACATGCAGGAAGCTGCCTGGTGGCTTGTCAACTGGTGGGGCTTCCAACCTACTTGAAAGTTTTCGGTGATGGCAAAGGAGAATCCCGGCGCTTCAGCTTCAGACAAGGCTCCCTTTACAAGATGCCCCTCTTCCTTCTACTCCACCAGAGTCCACGGGGACAGCCACATGCTCCCCGGCCAAAGAAGCTGTGCCCAATTGAAGTGGCAATCCAGAGTCCTAATCTGGCCGCTGCTGCTTCTCCTCCCTTCCTTTGATCCTGGGCAGCCCCGTCCGGGAGAAATCGCTCCGAGTCCTCCTGACCCCTCTTGCCCATCAGAAAGAGAAAGAGAAGGAGAAAGAGAGGAAGGGAAAGAGAGGGGGGAGTGTGTGTGTGTGTTTGTTTGCCTGTGTGTGTGTGAGAGAGAGAGGCTGACTGCGTCTCCTTTGCAATGATACCCAAAGTTGCCGTGCTGCTTCATCCCTATTCCAGGTGAAAGTTCCTTCCCCCCCAACCTTTGTTACATGTCCAGGACTGGCAACTGTTTCCCTTTGCTTCTCAGGCAAGCCTCTAGATGGATGGATGGATGGATAAATGGATGGGTGGATGGATGGATAGGATAGATAGATAGATAGATAGATAGATAGATAGATAGATAGATAGATAGATAGAAAGCCCCCACCTGGATTTCGTGAAGGCCAGCCCATTGCCAGCCCAGCACACCACAAAAACGCACTCAGTCGGAGGGGGGCAACAGCATCGGGAAAGACAGGGAAGCCCCTCCCCCCATCCACACACAAACCCCTCCAGGGAAACAGGAGGCTGCGAAGCTGCATGAGGCACATGGGAGGAAGCTTCTGAGGAGAAGGTTGAAGGGGGGACAAATAAAGAAAGAAACCCATGTTCGCCAGTCCCTCAGCTGCTCTCTTGTCCTCAGGCAAAGCTGCTGGGCGCGTCCAGGGGGCGAGCCCAGCACAGCAGACAGGCAGCTTCTGGTGTCATTGCAAAGGAGAGGCAGTCAGCCTCTCTCTCACACGCACACGCACACTCCCCCCTCTCTTTCCCTTCCACTCTTTCTCCTTTTCTTTCTCTTTCTGATGGGCAAGAGGGGGGAGGAGGACTCAAAGCAGTTTCTCATGGACGGAGCTGCCGAGGATCAAATGGAGGGAGGAGAAGCAGCCGCTACTTCAACTGGCCGCCACTTCTTTGGCTGGGGAGACAAAGGGGAGCGCATGCCTGTCCCCGGAGGAGGAGAAGGAGGGGGTATCTTGCACAGCCACTTGAAAACAAAGGGAAAACCCCAGGCACTTTGGCCTGGCATCAATCCAGAGAAAGCGCTCTCGCAACCACTTCGCAGTGGCTGTAGCAGCGGTTGCGGCTGCAAATTCTTCTCTGAGCAGGCAGTGGCTCCTAAGCGGGCTCCAGGTTCAGGCGTGGCTCTCTCCCCCCCAATCCCACCAGGGGCTGTAATCAAATGGGAAATCCTGGCGGTGAGAGTCACAAAGCAGGGGAATCCCTATGGCAGTCAGAGAGCGCACGCGCAGTAAAAGAGCCCACGGACCCGGGCTCAAGTTCATTAGATGTAAAGGGTTTTTAAGACGAGGCAAAGAAATCTGAAATCCTCGGTTCGTATCTCGAAAAGTTCGTAAGACAAGGTTTCACTGTATCTATTAAGTCCCACTGAAACACTTGACTGGATTTACTGTCAACACTCAGAATCATAATCTTAGAAAATATCTGGATTTACTATTATATTTTTAGCTTAATTTTGGGGCTACCCTAAAGAGCTACAAAGAAAATGCAAAATTAAGTTTTCCAAAGAATTATGCATGTGCAGCACTTATCATTGGGATATTATTGCTGATGTTTGTGTGATTGTTTGGCTAGAATGGCAGTTATTAGATAATGTTGAGGGGAAAAAAACAAATTAATTTTTATTTTGATGTATATAAAATACCATTTAATAAAACTGCCCAGTCTGAATTCCAATGAACTAGTAAAGTTAACTCGGTGCTGTGCTGCTTAGATTTTCTGCAATGCAATATTTATACAGAGAAAAAAACCCCACCTCAGCAGCATTAGGAGTTTCTACAAGCAACTATTTATTGTTTCAGGAGATGGTGGAGGGGGAAGTTATTTGTTTGCTTGCTTGGCTTTTTAAAAATTGTACATATAAAGCCATGTATGCATCTCCAAGATGAGCGAAGGAGAACATATCCTCATTATACAAAGCATACAAATCTAATAAATTATTATAATTATTATTTAAAATCAATAAGTAAAAAAATATCTTGTAAAAAACAAACCTCCCGAATAGGTAAGCATTTGAGACAGGATGATTGTTTTTCCCAAGGTTGAAATGCTCCTCGTTCACCCTTGCCTGTCACAAAGGGAGTGCAAGGCTCCACCTATTCACTCAGATATCACCACTGGAACACTTTATTTTATTATTTTATTTATTTATTTATTTATTTATTTATTATTTAGATTTGTATGCCGCCCCTCTCCGCAGACTCGGGGCGGCTCACAACAAAGTGAAAACAATTTACAACAAATCTAAATTACTGTTTAAAAATATTTAAAAACCCAATTTTTTAAACACACATACATACAAGTATACCATTCATAAATTGTATATGCCCGGGGGAGATGTCTCAGTTTCCCCATGCCTGACGACAAAGGTGGGTCTTAAGGAGCTTACGAAAGGCAAGGAGAGTAGGGGCAGTTCTAATCTCCGGGGGGAGTTGGTTCCAGAGGGCCGGGGCCGCCACAGAGAAGGCCCACCAACCGACATTGTTTAGTTGACGGGACCCGGAGAAGGCCCACTCTGTGGGACCTAATCGGTCGCTAGGATTCGTGCAGCAGCAGGCGGTCTCGGAGATATTCTGGTCCAGTGCCATGAAGGGCTTTAAAGGTCATAACCAACACTTTGTGCATGCACAGAGGGTAAAAGAACCCAAATGATGGCGTGTGGGCAGGTGGTTGGAGCCTCCTGCTCCCTTCACAACTATCTTTCTGTCGACCAACAAGCACAAACAAACCAGGAGCATTTTACCCCTCATTTTTCCCACCTTCTTTTGCATATGCTGCATTTGTGAAAATGCAGCATATCCTTGAGGATGTTGTATGCTAAAGTCCTCTTAGGGACTCAAGGTTACTGCAGCAAAAAGGAGAAGAGCAATACGTGAAAGCTGAAACAACTATGTCCTATCAGAACAGGTTCTGCTGGTCAATGCAGCAATGCATTGAAATGAATCCAGCAGAAAGGTAATGCTTGTAATCCTTCCCTTGTTTATGATAAGTCTGGTTTACATAACGCCAAAAAGTTTGCTCTCTTTTATGTCTTTTTTTTTTGCCTTCCTGAATTTGTAATCCTCTTATTTCATCTCCCTTTGCTCATCATTCAGCCAAACTAGGCACATCCAATCCTTGAAGCACATCTTCATTCTTTCCCCGCAGCAGCATCTGCCAGCCAGAGATATATAACTGCACTATAGAGTGAATCAATGCCTACCCAGCCTCACTCTATATTTTACACTCGCTTGTTATAGGATAGTGCTGTGCGTAGCCTCATCCCTTGCCAAGATAGAATATATTCCATACTCTTCCTGTCATTTAAACTGTAGAGGGCAGTGGAGCATTTTAGGAAACATGTTAACACCTACAAGCAAGCATTTGGTCATCTACGCCTCTTCTGTAGGGTGAAAAATATTTTAAAAGGAGCCATCACAGTTAGCTGCTTTTCTATTTTTCCTCTTCTTCGAAACCCCAAAGCAATTAGCTAGCTTTTATGTGTTTTTCCTAAGTGCTGATTCCCAAATGAATATATGCACAATAACGGAAGATGTGTGAGTTTCAAGCAAGTGACAAAGAGGAGAATATATAATCCGGCTCCCACATATTATACCCAATGCTCATTTTCTTGTCTAGTTTATTTTAATACCAAAATTAATTAGTTAATACTGTTAATTAATTGGATTATATGTGTCATTCACATGTGCAGTAAAACAACAACAACCCAGAACAGTTATTAAAGTAACAACAGGTCTTATTTACAGAATTGTTCATTGTATAATTTATACATTATCCATTACAGGGGGTGGACAGAAAATGGAAACACCTTCCAGCTCTTCCATGGAATCCAGATTTGTGAAGCTCCCTTCGAACAGTTTTTGTGAAAACTGGGTTCTGTATGTGTCTATTGAGCTCTGCAGTGATTTTAGAAGCTGCGGTCTTGCAATCCGCTCTAACAATTCACTTTCACTGATGGTCTCTCTCTGACAACTTCGACTTTTGACCAGACCTGTGCTTGGCTGAGGATTACTCCCCTTCTCTTTCAAAAGCAGTCATTACTTTTGAGACATTACCTCTTGAAACGCCAAACAATCGGGCACTTTCTATTACACTAGCGCCTGCTATTCGAGCACCAACAATTTGGCCTCTTTAAAAGTCTGAGAGGTCGGCCATTTCTAGAAGGTTATAACCAATTTCCTTAAATTTCTGTTTTAAAAAAAGGTAGTTTAAAAAAAATATCAAATAACAGAATTTTAAAAAACACATTAAAATATGTCAAGTTTTGATTGATTTGAACATGTTCAAACATTATGATGCCAAAAGGTCAAGTGTTTCCATTTCTTTGTCCACCCAATGTATATCAAACTTACAAAACTGTACAATTCCATGTACCAAAAATAATATCCAGTTTTATCTGTTGTCACTATTACTAGTCTGGCCAGCACTGAATTGCTACAATCCTGAACAGGGACAAAATCATTTCCAGCTAAGCAGCTCTCTTCGTTCCCTTTCTCAGTTATTCACTTGCACACACAAACATTTCCTATGCAATAGGAAACAAAGTGCTCTGTGGAAGATAATTTTTGTATCTCAGGGTTTCACTTTTAGTCCTTGGTGCTCTCTGACCTTAGAGGTTTTCTTGAAGACATTTCATCATCAAACTGCACAATAGAGTGAATCAAGGAATAACCAATGCTGATGATATTACATAGAAGACTGATGGCAGAAAAAGACCTCATGATCCATCTAGTCTGCCCTTATACTTTTTCCTGTATTTTATCTTAGGATGGATATATGTTTATCCCAGGCAGGGTTAAATTCAGTTACTGTGGATTTACCAACCACGTCTGCTGGAAGTTTGTTCCAAGGATCTACTATTTCAGTAAAATAATATTTTTTCATATTGCTTTTCATCTTTCCCCCAACTAACTTCAGATTGTGACCCCTTGTTCTTGTGTTAATTTTCCTATTAAAAACACTTCCCTCCTGAACCTTATTTAACCCTTTAACATATTTAAATGTTTCGATCATGTCCCCCCTTTTCCTTCTGTCCTCCATACTATAAGGATTGAGTTCATTAAGTCTTTCCTGATACGTTTTATGCTTAAGACCTTCCACCATTCTTGTAGCCCGTCTTTGGACCCGTTCAATTTTGTCAATATCTTTTTGTAGGTGAGGTCTCCAGAACTGAACACAGTATTCCAAATTTGGTCTCACCAGCGCTCTATATAGCGGGATCACAATCTCCCTCTTCATGCTTGTTATACCTCTAGCTATGCAGCCAAGCATCCTACTTGCTTTTCCTACTGTCCGACCACACTGCTCACCTATTTTGAGACTGTCAGAAATCACTACCCCTAAATCCTTCTCTTCTGAAGTTTTTGCTAACACAGAACTGCCAATACAATACTCAGATTGAGGATTCCTTTTCCCAAAGTGCATTATTTTACATTTGGAAACATTAAACTGCAGTTTCCATTGCTTTGACGATTTATCTAGTAAAGCTAAATCATTTACCATATTACAGACGCCTCCAGGAATATCAACCCTATTGCACACTTTAGAGTCATCGGCAAATAGGCAAACCTTCCCTACCAAACCTTCCCCTATGTCACTCACAAACATATTAAAAAGAATAGGACCCAGAACAGACCCTTGTGGCACACCGCTTGTAACCTGTCTCTGCTCAGAATACTCGCCATTAACAATAACCTAGTTTGCTAATGAAACATCTGCAAGAAAACCATCAAGCTCAGCACCAAGGAAAGAGTGAAAAATGCTCTTTACATAATCCATTTTGACCAGGTCAGACAGAGCTGCCTTTCCTATTTCTCAGTGAGAAAATTCACTCTTCCTTAATTTATTAATAGGGGTGACTCAAATGCAGCCTTTTATGAATAGGTAAGGAGCATGCAGATCAGAGTCTTTGTTCAGACAAGAATTCCCAATCTGAGCTTGGTTTACACCCTAGTTGTGGTCTTTTTTTTTTTTAAAAAAAGAGACTCTATTTGAAGTTTTGAGCAAGCTATAGATATTCCAATTGTTTATATGGCTGTAGGAGGAAAGTATAAGAAGCCCTCTATCTTTCCAAATAAATGAAAAAAGGATCTCCGTGTGTGTGTGTGAAAGAGAAAGTTAAGGAAAGATAGGAAAAGAAGGGTGTTCCCTGGGCAGTTAAAAATGCCAAGAAAGGATAACAAGTACTTTGTGGTGTCCTTTGGCTGGGATATGAAGAACTCATTACAACCTTGAGCTAAGACACTCGGCAAGAAACACATTCGGCTTTGATAAATAATAAAAACCTTTTGGTCATTTGTCATTCAACAATCATTATGGACACGATACTTGACCAGAAGTGAGTAGAACTATGTGTCTTCAAGCAACAGCTTTTAAAATATATTTTCTTACAAGGAAGGGAAAGAATCCCTATATAAATTTACAAGCAGAGGCAAAGTTCTCCAACCTCTGTCCAAGTTCTCTACAGCTTCCTGTTCACTTTTTTTTATTATTATTATTTCGGGGGGTTTTAGCCAAGAGCAGCTGCTTGCAGCATTCAGTCAGTACTTTATTTTACTTGAACCGGGTGAACTTCCCAAGGTCATTGAAAAGGCTCCTTATAGAGTCTCCAAGACTGAGCAGCTTGAGAGCTCTGCCTGCTTGAGCAGGATTCCTTTACACAGTAGCAAATTCGATGCGGAAGGGGGAGGAATTTGGAGCAAGGTCAAAATGGCAATAGCCCTCACTGCTGGAATTTTAAAAGTGCTGCCTGAGCTCCAGGCAGTGTAACAGCCACTGAAACTAGTAGCTTTGCTATGTTTCTGGAGAGACATTATGTTTCTTCATAGACACTAGGTATCTTTGAACGTTATAGGAAAACGTGGTATAATGGCCAGCAGAGGTAAAACAGAATTGTACTTGGTTAGTTTTTAGAAGGGATTCTGGCAGAGAAATCCAGAATGCAGTTCCCACAGGGAAATCAAAAGATCCTGAGAAGGAGATGTAGAAGAATTTGATTTTTGCAAATATTATTTAGTAAAATATCTTGAACTTCAGTTTCCGTTTTCCTCTCATGGTAGTACACGTCCAGTAATCAGGATCTGTATGCAGTAGCATAGCAATAGCATTTAGACTTATATACTGCTTCTTAGTGCTTTTACAGCCCTCTCTAAGCAGTTTACATAATCAGCATATTTCCCCCAACAATCTGGGTCCTCATTTTACGCCCCTTGGAAGGATGGAAGGCTGAGTCAACATCACTCTCCCCACCCTGAACTTAATCATGATTACTTCCTTTAACTGTTCTGTATTTGGGTGAGTTGTCTTTCTCCAGATCAAGTTACAGTGCCAGGTTTTCTATCCACTGTCATCTTAAAAGCACAGGGAAGTCACTATCCAAGATATTAAGTTAAGGTTACCAATTAGGTGATAGCATCTAGATGGGCTGACCTCAAAAGCCTCCACACACTTGGCGTTTCCTACCATTTGAATGGGAGGGCAGCAGGAAACCCTAGAGCTATCTGGAAGTTTAAAAAAAAGAAACTTCATAGGAAAACAAATTACTATTGTATGCTATTATCAATGAAGTCTATGAAGTCACATATAAAGATTTATTTATTAATCCTGGGAATGGAATCTTAACACAATAATTCACAGTATTTTACTCCCTCCCCTTTTCCACACCATTATATGTCTTTTCCATTTAAATCTATCTCTTCCTGTATTTGTAGAAAGGGACCAAAACTGAGAAACAAACCTAATCCTTGTCATTTTGGCTCCAGGTGGAGGTATGTCCAGTAGAATATTGTGCTAGGATCTAGGTGATGGCAAAATGTTTCAATTTAATGTTTGGTCATTTATAGATGCTTTATGATTGTTGTTTTAACAGTACAGTTCCAGTGAGAGGAATTTGTAACAAGGAAGAAAAGACAACAAAAGAAATATCAAGTAGATTTGTGGTTGTCAACAGACAATGCCTTCAGGCTCCACTATAGCCCTACAATAGACAATGCCATATTAATCACTCTGGGAACAGAGCATTTTCTTTAGTTCAGATAGGCTGTGCTTCTTGTTAGAGAAAACTTCCAAGGCTCATGGCCAAGATGCCACCAGTAGAAATATTATCCTATGCCGAAATCTGGCAAGAATTTAGACCTTCAGAAGCCAACAGGAATCATCCCATTCTCCATTCCAATGTCACAGATTTCACATTAGAGAAACAATAGAATAAATTCAGCTATTGATTCCCTGTTTAGAAAAACATTTACTTCTCTGCTGATGTTCAGAGGGGTCTTCCAAACATCGAGTATATATAGTTACTTTTCTCATTTCCTATTACTCATTATCTTGAGGACTATAACATTTAACCCTACAAAGACATATGTTTAAACAAGGAAATTCATATATCTATCCCCACACAAGGCAATGAGAAAAGTCTTTGTAAAGTGGAATTTCAGCCCAAGATTAATGCTTCACCCACTGGATCAACTTCCTGCTCACCTTTTGCATACATTAACATTTAACCAAGTCTCAATAAATAAATATATTTATTGTTTCTTTTAATTGTGAAGTTGTTTCTGGTCCAATGTGACCCAATGGAAAATGTTCCTTCCTGTCTTCTACCATCCCCCAGAGTCCACTTAAGCTCATACTGTGACTCTATCCAACCATCTCATTCTCTGTCATCCTCTTGCCCTCAATCGTTCCCAGCATTAGGTTCTTCCCCAGTGAGTCCTTACTTCTCATTAGATGGGTTTCATCTTTAGGATCTAGCCTTCTAAAGAGCAGTCAAGTTTGATCTCCTCTAGGACTGTCCGGTTTGATCACCTTGCAATCAAAGGGACTTGCAGGAGTCTTCTTCAGCACCATAGTTCAATGGCCTCAATTATTTGGTGCTCAGCTTTCCTGATGGTAAATATATGCCCAATTTCGAAATAAATATATGCCCAGTTTTGAAATAAATATATACCAAATGTCTATTCTTTATATGGAAAAATCTTATCTTGTTCATGTTTTGAAAAGAGAAATAAGAAACAGTCAACAATTTAAAAGTTATAGGAAATATTTATGGCTTCTCATTTTACTTTTCTGTGTGTTTGACCACCAAATATCAGTAAGGCAGCTTTGTGTAAGAAATAATTGGTTATAGCAGTTAGTGCTGCTTAGTTTAGATAAATATGACCAAGGGAGAAAAATTTTCATAAATTCACTGCAGGTTTACACACAATGCCCACATTTTATCAAGTTATAATTCCTCCCACTGATTCAAGCTCAGTCTCATCTCAGATAGAAAATATAGAAAATATACAAGATTATTTGAGGGAAAGCTCAAACACCTTTGGTAAAATGTAAATCTCCAACAGCCAAATAACATTTGGAAGCAGTTTTGATAGGTACTTCCCTATTTCACTAAATTGTAAGGCGGTACAACACAAATAGATTGCCAAAAATATCTAGTATAGTCAATTTCAATAAAAGTAGTTTTACATTTCTGTGGAGTTGATTTTTGGCCTGTGTAGAAAAGTTGACATCTGGTTAAAAGTTTTTCATTAGTCCAAATCAAATTATTCTTCAGAACAGCTACACAAATAGCACATTAGAGGGGGCATGATCCTGCTCTTAATCTCAAGTAATGCAAGGAACATACACATTATTCAAATGATTGTAAAAGATATCATTGCATTGCATTTAACTTTTACACAAGGGAATTGTTATTCAAACAAACCCTATAATGGCTGATTTCAAAGAGCAGGCTTGCAAAATGTAAAGTGATTGATAACTGAAAGTCATGAAAATGTCCACTCTAAATAATTTTAAAAAGTAAAGGGTGGATACATGGATAGATAGATAAATAGAAAGATAGAAAGATAGATAGATAGATAGATAGATAGATAGATAGATAGATAGATAGATAGACAGATCGAAAGAAGATAGGTAGGTAGGTAGGTAGATAGATAGATAGATAGATAGATAGATAGATAGATAGATAGAAGATAGGTAGGTAGGTAGGTAGATAGATAGATAGACAGATAGAAAGAGGATAGGTAGATAGATAGATAGATAGATAGATAGATAGATAGATAGATAAATAGATAGGTAGGTAGGTAGATAGATAGATAGATAGATAGATAGATAGATAGATAGATAGATAGATAGATAGATAGACAGATAGACAGATAGACAGATAGAAAGAAGATAGGTAGGTAGGTAGGTAGGTAGATAGATAGATAGATAGATAAATAGATAGGTAGGTAGGTAGATAGATAGATAGATAGATAGATAGATAGATAGATAGATAGATAGATAGATAGATAGATAGACAGATAGACAGATAGACAGATAGAAAGAAGATAGGTAGGTAGGTAGGTAGATAGATAGATAGATAGATAGATAGATAGATAGATAGATAGATAGATAGATAGATAGATAGATAGATAGATGGATGACGATCTAATTTGGGACTGCTGTGGCAATTTGGACAACTGTACTATTGTCTTAGTTCAAGGAAGAATGTCACAAATGCAAGAGTGCTCAGAGAAACTATCAAAGGCATGCAAGCTTCCTTCATAAAAAGCCTTACCCAAATTAAGAATAAAACAAAGAACACACTTTTTTGGGGGGAAATATACACAAAGGAAATAAATAATATTCAGAATGATTTTGAGGAACCTGTGACAAAAAGATTAAATTGAGCAAGAAAACATTTCTAAATATATTCTAAACTGGAAATGGGTTACGAAAGTTATTGGATGACAAAAGAAAGCCAGGTTGGTTTTCCAGGCTAGCAACTGAGAGACTGAATTATATTATTGTCTCGGGAACTGGATTAATACTCTGTCTGTCTAATAAAGAAAAGAAGTTTCTGTATCCAATAGTATCTACCCGAAGTTTTTAAACAACTGAAGTGTGAAGTTGCTGATCTTTCGGTAAAAATATGCAGCTTCTCTATAAAACTGATGTGTTCTGAGAGATGGAAGTGAGCCAATGTAAATCTGATTTTTAGAACAAGGAACAAGGGAGGGGACAGAGAAAATTATAAGCTAGGTACCTTAATACCTGCTTGGAGTAAATACTACAATTTATAATTAAAGGGAAAGTGCCATATAGAAGACTGCCTTGTCAAAAAAGTACCAGCATGGCTTTTGTCAGAACCTGGGATGATTGAAGAGATATATTGTGCTTGCTTTTAAAAAAATGATAAAGTCCCATTTAAAGACTGAGCAAGCTTGGCAGCCATGATATAAAAGATCAAGGGCTCTCTTAGATTAATAAGTAGTTTAAAGAACAGAAAGCACACAACAAGAATAAGAGAAATGCTTAAATTGAAGAATCAATCAAAATGGAGTCTCCTTGAATCTTACCTTGATGGTACTTTTAAAATTATTTGTAAACTATTTGGAGTTTATAAATGAAGACAATGTAGGGAACAATTTTGCTAATGATACCTAACTGGTTGGCTACTAACATAAAAAGGGATTACAAAGAACTTCAAAAAGTCTGTTTCCAGACTGGGTGAAATTACATCAAGATGGCACATATATTTAGTATCAGCAAGAACAAAGTGATTCATGTTCATAATTATCTGCCAGAATGTCAGAATGTCAAGGAACAGCAAAAGATAAATAAAACATATTTTTGGGGCACAACATATCCATGTTTCTGTTGTAATTGTTATGCCACGATCATTACCTGCAGACACCTACGTCAAAAACAAAACAAAAACAGACTTCACATACAAAGACAAGTAGTCTTCGACTTACAACTACTGTATATGGTTTAATAACTGTTAATAGTTTTTATGATGACACCAAAAAATGTGACTTATAACCAATCCTTATACTTACAACCATTGCAGCATCTCCATGGTCATATGATCCAAATTCAAACACTTGGCAACCATCATGTGTTTGTAACCTTTCCATCTGACTTCTGACATGTAAAATCAGTGGAGAAAACTGGATTTGCTTAATCACAATGATGTGATTCATTTAATTACTGTGACAAAAAATTACAAAACCAGGCATGCTTAGCAATAGAGATTCAGGTTCCAATGGTCATGAATCAAGAATTAGCTACAAATGGGATCTGAACAGGCAGGCCTGATGGGAAAAGGGAAAACAGTGAATAACTCAATAATTGTATTTTAAAAATTCAGGAACTGATGTGAAAATAAAACGATCAATATAAAAATACACTTATACTACTTACATAGAGGTTCTCATTATAATCCTGAAAACATTAGAGTTTTCTAATGTTGAAAACTTTTGAAAGGTTGCAAAAAGGCCATCAAAATATTGGTCCACTTTGAGGAAAGCTGATAGAATTTGAAACTTTGTTTATTCAAACAATGCATCATTAATTTACAGAATTCATGAAGACATAATATAATGATGGGCATTATCCCAAATGGATCTTTGGAAACATTAGGTATATGTATTAATGACAGTGATATTCATGCTGAATTGTCATTTAATGGCTTAACAGTGCACTTCTGTAATTATGTTCTTGTAAAATGTCTGGCTGTTTGTAGTTTGGGTGGCAATGCAGTGTTCTTTTGCCAAGCAGTACAGCATCGATATTTATTTATTTATTTTATTTTTATTTATTTATTTTGTCCAATACACAATGAGGGTTTTAGTGGGTATATATCTATATACACATAGTAAAATTCATGTTGAAGGTTATAGAGGAGATACTCATAGTAAAATATATCTAAGAAATAATAGAAAAGAAGATAAAGTAATAGAACATATCAAAGAAAGAATAGAAGAAGAGATATAGGAATAGAAGAAAGGTATAGGAGATATAGGAGAGCAATAGGACAGGGGACGGAAGGCACTCTAGTGCACTTGTACTCGCCTCTTACTGACCTCTTAGGAATCTGGATAGGTCAACCGTAGAAAATTTAAGGGTAAAGTGTTGGGGGTTTGGGGATGACACTATGGAGTCCGGTAATGAGTTCCACACTTCGACAACTCGGTTACTGAAGTCATATTTTTTACAGTCAAGTTTGGAGCGGTTAATATTAAGTTTAAATCTGTTGTGTGCTCTTGTGTTGTTGTGGTTGAAGCTGAAGTAGTCGCCGACAGGCAGGACGTTGCAGCATATGATCTTGTGGGCAATACTTAGATCTTGTTTAAGGTGTCTTATAGGAATGGTTTCCTCTCCCTTTGTATTGGTTACTTTAAAAAAAGAGAGAAAGGTACTGGAGAAAGAGGGGGAGATAGAAAGAGAGAGAGTGTGTGTTTAGGAACTGCTTGTTCACCTTTGTGGTTGTGCAAGAGTGCAGATTTAAAATAAACAATGCTTGGTTATTCATAGTTGCACAATGAAGCCATCATGAACTTACTACCTTCAAATCCCTTCCCTCTGCCCAAGGTGAAAGGAGAATTTGGGAGACAGTGTTGCAAAACAGGTTGTACAGCTTTCAAACCATTCCCACTGGTAACTGCTATAATAGAATGCTATGAAATGCACATAATTACTTAATGCAGAAAAAAAATTGCAATTACCATACCGACAATCATAAAACTACTTTAAGTATGGAGTAGGGGATACACAGTGTCAGGAGGCCATGTAAGGAAAATGCATAATGTGCAAACTGAGTGAGCTAGAGTTTCTACTACCCAGAAAAACACTCCTATAGATTACCAGTTCAACAAAGAGGAACTGGACTTACTGTTCTCAGCTCAGATGGGAAATCATCAGCATTTTTCTCAAGCCTTTCTCAAGAATTTTGCAGCAGTGAATGAAGTGATAGAAGTAGAAGATTAACAATAATGTATTCCAAAAGGAGAGCATAATGCTACAAAAGGGGACTGCAATGAGGTAGCTGTGCATTTACTTAAAGAATGCAAAGATTTGTATCATTGCTTAAGTTAATAATTGAATGAACTCTAGTAAGAGTTAGATAATCTGTACTTCAAGGCTGAAAAGACCATCTGAATGTTGCATATCACAGATGAGGTTTCTCCACTGGGATGTATCTTCAGGAATAGTGGGATTTTTATCAATTTGATACTTTGAAGAAGAAGACATTAATATTACTAACCTGGCATTTTCCAGATCTGCTGGGAGAAATTCTTAATCTGGATGGAGTGGAATAGCATTTCTGTCTCAGAAGATGCGGAAGGTCCCAGGGGAGAAAAATCTACATTCACCAAACTGAAAATAGTTTCAAAAGGGAAGTTTTTTCTTAATGTAGACACAGCATTTAAAAGAGATACCCAGATGCAAATGAGCTAGAGAGGAGAATAAATAATGCCACAAAATCTAGTTATGCCTGAACCATTTTCAAAAGCTGGTGCTCCAAATCCATGATTTGGGAAAGAAAGGAAGTAATGAACTATGGGAAAAATAATGTTAAGAAAAAGAGACAAACAGACTGAGATACAGTGGTGGCATACTCAAAGTCCATAACTATCATGAAAGGCTGCCCGCCATATACAAATTTTAGGAAGGTAAATCACATTAGCATTCTATTTAAGCAATCCATAAGGAAATATTCAACCTGATTGAATGTCAGCATCAGAAAGAGCCAGAGAATTGTGTTAATGTTGTATTTTTAAGGTTGTAGTCTTAGATATTCTATCCTGTTTGAGTTGATAAAGCAAATATAAATACACCAAAGACAAATTTATTGTGTGGCCAATCACACTTGGACAATAAAGAATTCTGTTCTGTTCTGTCCTCTTCTCTCCTTCATGGATGGAGTGCAAAGGAACAGATATATCTTTTGCTGCCTTTCTCTGAGTCTTCTTGATTCGGTCCATTTTATACAATCTTTGAAGTCTCCAGAATTAAAAAGCAACCTAACTATTGGATCTCCTCATCCAGACCTTTACCAACTTAGATGGAGAGGCACTGGAGAACTCATAAAAATAGATATATTTTTGTTTCTTGTAACTTATTTTGTCATATACTGCTTGAATTCAATCCATTCTGCCCTTCATAAGTCCTAAGCATTATTTCTTTTGTTAGGCTTAGTTTCTCAGCCCCTGTCTTTCTCCACTCCCATTTTGTATCCATCTTGACTTTCTGCTGCTCCATTGAATGCTTTGGAATCAATCACTTTCTGCCAATCATTTTGATAAAACTATTTATATCTTATCAAAATTATTTATTAGCTAATTCCCCCACTATATTATTATATCAAATCTGCTGCACATGATTTCTGATATTACTATGCTTGAGAAAGACCTTTCCCCAAACCTTGGAGAAGTGCTGTGGTTAGTTTAGACCACATGAAGCTAAAGAGATGGCTTTCAGTAGTTAAGCTGTAACTGAAAGCCAGCATGAAATTTAGGTTTCAACAAGTGATTTTTCTCCCTCTGAGAGTTGCCTATCCAACTCAACTTCTTTTAGAATACTTATTTTTAAAAAATACTGACATAACAAGAAAAATAATAACTCCAGTAAATTTAGATATAAGAGATATGGCTGTTGTGATAACAGAAAAAAACCCTGCTTTCTTCCATTTTCCCAGAAGGAAACTTCAGGGAGGCTAGGACTACTTTTACACTATGCAAATACATGAAACTGATGACAGAATAAGGATATTTTTTTGGGAGGAGGATGGATAAGAAAAATAGCATGAATCCTTTGGACTAATCATTTATGTTTTATTTTAAATCATGAATTCTGTGATGGATTGATCCCATCTCTGTTTCAGAAGCTTCATTGCTTCATTCGTCAATAACTTATATAAAATATTGCAGTCCAAAGCTATACTATTACCATTTCAATCAAAATAGGTAAATATGCATACTTGCTGTCTGTGCGGTTACACATGAAGATTGGTACATCATATATTTTAATCAATCAGTTTGATAATCTTCTTGGTCTTTTGTAGCAACATAGCCTCTAGAATATATTGGCTCTCCCCACAGCACAATAGTTAAAATAGATTATTTTCACAGAGCTCTGCCAAGGGCTGCAATGAAACATAACCTGGCATGGAATCATGGCATGCTGGCTGGGGAATTTTGAAAATTGAAGTTCACAAGTTTTAAAGTTGCCAAGATCCTTGAAGAATAGTTGTCTCTGCCCCATCTCTTCCCTTCCAAAGAATTCTGGAAGGTGATTTTTGCAACCTAGCTTTACACCCCATGTCCAATCAACCTAGCTTTACACCCCATGTCCAATCAACGAAGCAGTGGAAGTGATGTGCCGGTGCCTGGAGGCTGTTGGGGCCTGGATGGGTGTCAACAGACTCAAACTCAACCCAGATAAGATGGAGTGGCTGTGGGTTTTGCCTCCCAAGGACAATTCCATCTGTCCGTCCATCACCCTGGGGGAGAAATTATTGACCGCCTCAGAGAGGGTCCGCAACTTGGGCGTCCTCCTCAATCCACAGCTCACATTAGAAAACCATCTTTCACCTGTGGCGAGGGGGGCGTTTGCCCAGGTTCGACTGGTGCACCAGTTGCGGCGCTTTTTGGACCGGGACTCATTGCTCACAGTCACTCATGCCCTCATCACCTCGAGGCTCGACTACTGTATCGCTCTCTACATGGGGCTATCTTTGAAAAGTGTTCGGAAACTTCAGATCGTGCAGAATGCAGCTGCGAGAGCAGTCATGGGCTTTCCCAAAAATGCCCATGTTACACCAACACTCCGCAGTCTGCATTGATTTCCGATCAATTTCCAGTCACAATTCAAAGTGTTGGTTATGACCTATAAAGCCCTTCATGGCATCCGGCCAGAATATCTCTGAGGCCGCCTTCTGTTGCACGAACCCCAGCGACCGATTAGGTCCCACAGAGTCGGCCTTCTCCAGGTCCCATCAACTAAACAATGTTGGTTGGCGGGCCCCAGGGGAAGAGCCTTCTCTGCGGCGGCCCCGACTCTCTGGAACCAGCTCTCCCCAGAGATTAGAACTGCCCCTACCCTCCTTGCCTTTCGTAAACTCCTCAAAACCCACCTTTGTCGTCAGGCATGGGGGAATTGAGATATCTCCCCCGGGCCTATATAATTTATGTATGGTATGTTTGTAGGTATGTCTGCTTAAAAATGGGGTTTTCTTAACTACTTTAAATTTTAAATTATTAGATTTGTTATGAATTGTTTTATTATGTTGTGAGCCGCCCCGAGTCTACGGAAAGGGGCGGCATATAAATCAAATAGATAGATAGATAAATAAATAAACAAACAAACAAACAAACAAACTCTCCAGGGAGATCCACCTAATGAATAGCTGAGTTTTGCTCTCTATTGGTGACAGTTTGTACCCCTGATATTATTTCTATCAAAGTGGATTGTTAAAAATGTAGGAGGCTTAGATTATACATTAGGTTAGCCCAGGGTACTTTGTCCTCCAGTTTATTCCATTATTTATTATATTTTGTGCAACTCAATCCCTAACAATGTTATTATTTAATGTTAAAGGTCTATGAGAACATCATGAAATCATCTATTATCCCAACACTGGATGTCTCCCTGATTTCATTTGTTATATCTTGTTCTCCTGAGAATTTTGGTCAGAAAAAGCAATAGCAATAGCACTTAGATTTATATATCGCTTCAAAGTACTTTACAGCCCTTTCTGAGCAGTTTACAGTCAGCCTATTGCCCCCAACAATCTAGGTCCTCATTTTACCAATCTCAAAAGGATGGAAGTCTGAGTCAACTTTGAGCCTGGAGAGATTCGAACTGCCAAATTGCAGGCACCTGGCAGTCAGCAGAAGTAGCTTGCAGTACTAACCTCTATGCCACCACAGCTTTTGACAAGCAATGACATGTTTGTTTGTTTGTTTGTTTGTTTGTTTGTTTATTTATTGATTGATTGATTGATTGGATTTGTATGCCACCCCTCTCCGCATTGGAAGATGTAATTCTTTGTGGAAGGCAGCAGAGGAAATCTACTAAAAAAGCTCCACCTTTTAAAATTGGCTTAGAGCAGCCTTTGAAACATCTTTGGTGTACACTTTTTCCCATAATGCTTTGGTCTTTTTAACTGGCAGCCATGCTCCACTAGATGTTCATGATTTGTTTCTCTGTTTTTACCATCTTTATTTCTCCTGAAATAATCAATAGCAGAGATAAAGGAATCCCCATATTACATAGGCAATGCCCACGTGCTGGAAAATTCGAGGGACAATTAGATTTGCCAGTCCAGGGATGGATTCTAACCAGGGGTGGGCTACTACCCGGATGGGGAGGAATGCAGTGGGGTAGTGAAAATGGAACTCGGCCCCAGAGCACCCAATTTGTACTGAAAGATGTTGAAAGAAAATGCAGGGCGTCCAGCATAAGCCATGCCCACAGTGTGGCAGTAAAAATTTTGGTAGCCCTTCACTGGTTCTAACTTACCTCACTTCCAGTTCACTTCCTCCCTCCTTAATTTCTTAATACTGTACACATGCACAGTGGCAAAAAAAAAATCAGATTTTTTTAAAAGCCAAAACCAAAAAACTAGCTTCTGCAAATGCGCAGAAGAAAAACTTCCAAATAATTATTAAAAATTAAATAAATAAACAAGCTCCACAGACCCTTACTGACTGTTCTGGTTCCTTGATATCACAAGCAGGTTGCTACCAGCTCGGGCGAACAGGTCCAAACCGGGATAAACCCACCTCTGTGTCAGTCCCATGAAAAACAGAACAATTATGTTGTGGGTCTAGGTTCCATGTGCTGAACAACTTACAGTTGGTGGAACCGAGAGATGGACCTTTTCTGCTGCTGTTCCAACCTTGTGGAAAATAATCTCCCCTGAGTGAAATTGGCTGCATCCTGTTAACTTGGTTATGTCATCAGTTCTGGGACTCCCAAGGAAACAGAGAGTTGCTAAAGTGGCTCCATTGCTCTAATATGTCACCCACCTTTTAATCATTTTTAACATATTGACATGTTATATCACCATTTTATAGCTTTTTTTATTGTATACCACCCAGATCCACATTTTGTGAGATAGGTGGCTGTACAAGTAGCTATATAAGTATGATGAATGAATGAATGAATGAATGAATGAATGAATGAATGAATGAATGAATGAATGAATTTGAAATCTTGAATTGTAGAGGCTTGGCTGCAGGGCTGCAGAGGAACAGGAGGGTGCAAAACTGAGGGGAAGAAGGTTTTCCTCTGAAGGAGCTCCTTTTCCCCCACCCCTTTCCATGGATCCATGGGAGGGTCTGTCATCTCCAACACTGACAGGTGCTCCTCTGAACCCACCGCGAGCTATCTTGCCCCCTTCGCCCCCCCTTGCTTTTGCAAGGATTGTGGCGCCCCTGGGAAGCTGATCATGCTTTGAACCTTAGGAGAGAAGGAGGGAGAAAAACCTGGAGTCAGAGGAAAGAAAGAATCTACCCTGCTCTTCTCTGCTGCCCAAGCAAGCTTGCTGGGAGGGAGAGGGGGAAAACCTACCTTTAAATATGTGGCACGAAGGCTTGCCAGGTGGCTGTTTAAGCCTCACCCCCTCAGCCCAAACTGCCCCGCAAACTGCCATTCAAACCCCTCTGCCTAAACTCCTGCCTTCCTCTCTTCTTCCATTCCTCTGGCAACCAGCAGAAAGAGCAAAGGATTTAATATGAAATTTTCAGATGGTAGATTCCCCTTCATTTTTGGGGAGGGGGAATCTGCCACCTGGTATTTTTCCTCCAGATTCCTGTTATTCAGGCACCAGATTCCCCCATTCCAATTGCAGAAAGGGTGATCCCCACCTGGTCACATGACCTCCAAGCCACCCCCATCTGGTCACATAGCTGGCAAGCCACTCCCACTCAGTCACAGGGCCGGCAAGCCACTGCAACCCAGTCATATGGTTGACAAGCCACTTCCACATGCTCACATGGCCATCAAGCACAGCCACAAAATAAGCCACGCCCACAGTGTGGTAGTAAAAATTTGCTGCCCTTTACTGCTGGGGTCCAGAGGGTGACCCTCTGGGGGATGGAAACAGGCCCATTTCCAGAATTCCAGTAGTTCTGGTAGGCCCATTTTTGTCCCAAGCTCCAGAGGCTTTCCTCAAGCCAAGAGGGTGTAAATGGTCTCCCCCTGGCCCATTTTTCACCCTCACAGAGCCTCCGCGCAGGTCATGTACTTACCTAGCATCAAAAATGGTCTGCATGGAGATTCCTGGGAGGTTGAGGTGGGGTATGCGGCACCAGCCAGTCCTTACAACTATCGGTTTGGTGAACCAGATGTAAATTAATATCTGGTTCACCCAAACCTGTCCAAACTGGCTGAATTCCATCTTCTTCAAGAGGAATCTAACCCACATTTGTTTTCCTTACTTTAGATTAGAAAGAGATATTCTCTTTTCCAAGCCACCATTTTATTCTCACTTCTGGCTCTTAATTTGATGAAGAAAGTGATCTGACTTTTAAAAAGAAAGGCTTCTGCTTTAACTGGAAATGAGCAGTGCAGCACACATTTTGATCCTTGGATTTCACCGAGCCTTTGTGAATAAAATATAAAAGCTGGCTTTTGAAAAGATGCCATACATTCAAGTTATGTTCCTGCAGCTGGAGAAGAGGCAAATAGCCTAACCGGGATATTGTTCGAAATATACCTGGCATTTTGTCTACTCTGACAACTTAAATGTTGTTTACCCATGCAAGTAGATTGCAGTGTAGCTCTTGAGAGGGAGTTCGCTCTGGAATTTTTGCATTCTGCACAATGTTATGGGTTGGCAGCCACTCCTTAATGCTACACAGATACACTCCATTCCTTGTGTTTATCCTATAAACAAGAAAGTGCTCCACACTGTTATCCTAAAAAAAACACACACAAAAGGCTGAAACCTGAAGCAGACCAGTCCTGTTCAAACCATCCTAAGACATGCTGCCTACCACGCGTATTTGTTTTTCTGCATAATTGTTAGTACAAGCTGGCAGCAGATGCTACATATTCATGGATATCACTCAAAATGAAAGATGAAGAAAAAAACATTCCATCAATCCATGTCCTCAAGGGATTTTATTTTAATATTCCCCCTTAATATATACAATATATATCCTTAGGAAATGAAGCACACCAAGGTCATTATATAAACAATATGTGGCAATATAAACCTAAAGCTAATGGTACAAAGTGATAGAACTCTAGTTTCTTTTGAAAGACTGTCATCATAGTTCCCTCTAAGCTGAGCAGTGAGCAATCGCTCAATTAAAAATCATCATCAACTCAGAGTTTTCCAAACCTGCCCAGAAGCCGAGAGGGAAAGAGTGAGAGGGAAGGAGAGAGAGAGGAAGAGAGGAAGAGAGAAAAACAGATAGAAAAGAGAGGAAGGAAAAGAGAAAGAAAAAGAATGGGAGTAAGGAAGAGAGAAAGAAAATCAAAATCTGGTTTGAAACTAGCTCAACTATTTAAGTGGCATTTTGATATTGATAGAGTTGCCCTATTATGAGCTCACTGTTATAGACACACAGTACAGTATTTTATTTGAAATTCTCTGAGGCAAAACAGGGTGGGTTTTTTACTTATTTGTTTGTTTGTTTGTTTGCTTGCTTGCTTGCTTGCTTGCTTGCTTGCTTGCTTGCTTGCTTGCTTGCTTGCTTGCTTGCTTGCTTATTTATTTATTTATTATTTCTGTGCCGCCCAGTCCCGAAGGGACTGCCGCTCAGACACTATACTTTTCCGCCCACCCCCCCAAAAAATTAGAGGGAACACTGACTGTCATTGAATAGTATCTCTTGACATCCAAGCAATTGGTCTGCTAATGTTCAAATTAATGAATGCTCCGTTATTGTTTATGTGGAAACATCTGAATGAATTAATGTAATATAAATTTACTAAATGTCTGTCATATTGAAGAAAATGTGAGATAAATTATATCTTAATAAATCAAAGCCATTTATTAATGGAAAGAATACCATTTTGGAAATATGTTCTATTTGCATTCTTAGCCAGCATTAAATATTAAAATTGCATAGAAATATATAGAAAGAAAACTTACAAATGAAAATAATAAATTTGATCCTGGTTGCAACTAATTAAAATGTGTACTTGTTTATTAACCTTCTTTGTAGATAACTTCTTCGTTTATTTGTTAATTTGAAATTTGAACAAAATCAGTATTTGGCCATCTTTAATACATCTCATCAATATATTTTTGGTTCTACTTTGGAAACATTAGATAAAGCCATTTTAAATTTGAGTATACAGTACATGTAAACAGCATTGTGGCTGATTCCATAAAGCTGAACACAGTTAAATTTGATTAAATCACCAACAAGCCCAGGCTGTGGACTATTCTGGGAAGCTGAGAAACATATCTGTAGAAAGCAACAGCAATGCCTACAAAACTCCATACATTGTCTAGAATTGATTTGTCTTTAAAGGCAATTTTCCTTTATGTGCAGACAATGTAACAAAAACATCCCCATAATAACTGTCCAACATAATTCTGGGATTTCCCTGCCCCCCACCAAGACTTATATAGCTGAAACCTGCCATGGAAAAAGTCTGATTTTGCTCATATGTTCCTTGTTGGCTTGTTAGATGTTGGCTTCTGTTGCAAAACACAAGTTTTCTCTAGCAAGACAAGAAGTAGTTTCTGATCAATAACATCACGACATCACATATGTTATAGACAGGAGTAAAATTCAGCAGGTTGACTACAAAAAATACGACTTCAGCAACAGAGTAATCAAAGCTGGAATGCACTACCTGATTCTGTGGTTTCTACTCCTAACCCCAAAACCTTTAACCTTAGACTATCTACAATTGACCTATCCTCTTTTCTAAGAGGTCTGTAAGGGGCATGCATAAGCACACCATTGTGCCTACCGTCCCTGTCCTATTGTCTACTTTTTATCATTACTTATCTAATGTTTTATGTGTACAAATTATCACCCTATAATTGTTTGACAAATAAATAAAAATAATAATAAAAAAGAGAGGTTCTGACAGGGTCTGAAGAACCAGTAGTGGAAAATTTGACTAGTTCGAGAACCAGCAAAGACCGCCTCTGGCTGGCCACAGAGTGGAGTAGGAATGGAGATTTTGCAATATCCTTCCCCCAGGAGTGGAGAGGGAATGGAGAATTTGCAGTATCCTTCCATTGTCATGCCCACCAATCCATGCCACAGAACCTGTAGTAAAAAATTTAGGATTTCAGGACTGGTTACAGATCTCCCATTTATTTTTCATCTTGCTGAAACTGTGAATAGTTCTTCATGTCATACATTTTTCCTTGACCACTATTTTGAAAACTTCACATAATTTTCTGCAGTTTTCCTTCTGAGAAAAGAATGGTTAAAAACTGGCATTTTCAAACTTAATTCGAGGCACTTAGCAAAGATGGAAGACCATGTAAATCTAATAAAATAAATACTGTACATTAAGCATAGTTCAGATCTGGCAATAGCAAGTTCTATTGATTGATTGATTGATTGATTGGATTTGTATGCTGCCCCTCTCCGTGGACTTGGGGCGGCTAACAACAGTGATAAAAACAGAATGTAAAAATCCAATACTAAAACAGCTAAAAACACTTGTTATAAAACCAATCATACATACAAACATACCATGCATAAATTGTAGAAGCCTAGGGGGAAGAGAATATCTTAGTTCCCCCATGCCTGGCGGCAGAGGTGGGTTTTGAGGAGCTTACGAAAGGCAAGTAGGGTGGGGGCTATTCTAATCACTGGGGGGAGTTGGTTCCAGAGGGCCAGGGCTGCCACAGAGAAGGCTCTTCCCCTGGGCCCCGCCAAATGACATTGTTTAGTTGACGGGACCCGGAGAAGGCCCACTCTGTGGGACCTAAATGGTTGCTGGGATTCATGCGGCAGAAGGTGGTCCCTGAAATAATCTGGCCCGGTGCAGGCTTTTGAAATTAACCTAGTCCAATGTGTTTGAATTGGTATGAATATCTGTCCCCAGCATACATTTCACTCTTAGCAAAATATCTGCAAAGGATACATTTGGAAGAAGCATTACTAAATAAAATTATCAAGCATATAGAGGACAAGACTTGTTGAAGAAGATAACCCTTCAAATAAGCTTAATGTCTGTAAGCCTTTGATACTGGTCAGATACAACTTTTAAATAAATGTAGCATTAATTATATAAAAGGAAATTATAGAAGTGGTGGATTATAAATAATTTTGCCACTGGTTTGTGCGTGAGCTTGCTTGCGTGTGTGCAGCTCATGAGCATGCGTAGAAGCATCCTGGGTGGGTGGGCCCAGGGCAGGTGGGCAGAGAACCAGTAGGTGGCGCTACTGATTCTAAGATCTGGTCCAAACCTGGAGCAGCCCAACCTAAGTGCGATTGCTATCAACATACAAAAAGAATCCATGCATGTTCAAATGGCATATCCATATTTTAACATTTTCCCCACAATGCATTACTTCTGCAGACTGGCCATCTTCAAAAAATTTCCAGCCTATAGTACAACCTTTCATTTATTTTTACTTAGGTAAGAACATTTATTTCCATTCCATTTGTAATTCTCATATAAATCCATAATAATCTATATACTGTACTTTCTAATAAGTCCATCAGTCAATTTCATATGAAATCATTTCACTGCTTTAATTTTTAATTTGTTCATTCTGCCAGGGGCTCATCTACCTTCCATTCATTCTGTTATTTTCTAATATTTTCATGTAAGAAAAAGTATTCATTTTTCTACCCAGACATCTTTATATAAGTACTTTTTTGTTTCTTTTCTTGAATTTCCAAAGGGTCCAATGACATTTTCAATGTGCTATTGTCACATATTCATTGTTGCTTAATACACTATTGTCTCTTTTCTTCCCAGTTGGTCTTCATTCAGCATGTTAAAGGACTTTTCCTAGTGCCACCTTTTGAATTTTAGTTTCATGGAGAGTAAAATATAAGCCACCAATTTACAAATTTTACAACATTGACAACAACCTTAGTGATAATCTAAATGTTTGATATAGATTTTAACCTTTTCAGTCATAATTTAACTTATATCCTTTCTTCCTTGCATGCATTGATCTATTTTACTCTACAAATTCAAACACCTTTACAGAAATCTATTGGCCTTCTCTTTTCTGTAAACTTCAAGGATATGTGTCAATTTTATTTCATTCATTTCATCAGTTAATTATGCTTTTAGCCACCTATTCCTCTTACATTCCAAGTCACAATCTTCCATATGTTACCTGATGAGACCCTACAAATTGACCTTTGCCTTGTCTTGTCTTGTGGCTTTGATCTATCAAGCATTGACAAAATGTAATAGTTAGAATTGCTGTAGACTACATTAGTAGTTTTAGTAGCATCCATCCTCATAATAGTACAGCGAGTATTAATCAGGAAGCATAACCAAAGTCCAGTTTTACTCCAAGCATATTCACAATATTCTATGCAATCTTGGATCTCTAATCCAGAAAACTTTCTTGCAAGTCAACTTGATGTTGATCTTTATACAAATATGAAATGTAGTCATTATCATCATCATCACCACCACCACCATACCCACGGCTATACTAGTTATAATAGAAAAATATAATAATCTTGGGTTATCCTTTACTGACAAACAATAGTGACAG
Organism: Erythrolamprus reginae; assembly: GCF_031021105.1. NCBI lineage: Eukaryota > Metazoa > Chordata > Lepidosauria > Squamata > Dipsadidae > Erythrolamprus > Erythrolamprus reginae. The sequence goes on from NC_091951.1 coordinate 128,571,046, forward strand.
AATTCTTTTGTCCCTATTTCTTGTTTTGTACATCCAGGAGCCATCTGATTTACTAACACGAGAAACAGGATCCTGAATTATATGGAAGCCTCTGTTTGATTCAGCCGACTTATGACTATAGCCACATTTATCTATTAAACAAAAAAATAAGATAAAACCACCTAGATGAACCTTCACCGAATTGTGCCTTGGCTCCACACATGCCAGTACCGCACATTTGTGTACTTTTGGTTTAAAACACTGAGTCAATCAAACCGCTTTTATAATAAAATGAACAGCTTGTAAAATACCCTGGCAGTTTTTAAAGTAGGCGACATGGCTAAACAAATAACAGACAAAGATCTTACAATTTCATTAAAATAATTTGCTTCTCACTCAACCAGAATATTGAGGTGTGAATCGTCCTTTTTCAGTTATTCATTCACAGGCCTATCATTAATCATAAAGAATTCAGAACACACGACGTCCTCTATTATGTAAGGTCCTACTCTTATCACACTATTTTGCTTCACCTGCCTCTTATTTTGTGTTTTTTCTGATGCGATTTTTTGGGGCAACTGACTTCAAAGACCTGTTTTTAATAAAGGGAGGGGGAGTAAAGGCTTCATCCTGATTAAGGTTTTGTTTATCTAGATCTTTCTTATTTAGAAGCAAGTAAACAACCTATGATCCATTGGGTCATCATTTCAGAAGTACAGTATTTCTTTACCTAAATGAAGAAATGATTGTGGATAGGAAAAAAAAGCAGTGGGAACTGCAGGAACCTCTGACTCCCTGCCAGCTTTCCCACTGAACTACTTTGTGAAATTTTATTTATTTATTTATTTTATTTATTAGATTTCTATGCCGCCCCTCTCCGAAGACTAGGGGCAGCTCACAACAATGATAAAAACAGTATTATAGTGAAATAAATAAATAAATATTAAAAGGAAATATATAAAACCCTATCATATTAAAACCAGACAACACATACATACCAAACATAAAATATAAAGAGCCTGGGGGAAAGGTGTCTCAAATCCCCCATGCCTGGCGGTTTAGGTGGGTCTTGAATAGTTTACGAAAGACAAGGAGTGTGGGGGCAGTTCTAATCTCCGGGAGGAGTTGATTCCAGAGGGCTGGGCCACCACAGAGAAGGCTCTTCCCCTGGGGCCCGCCAGACAACATTGTTTAGTTGACGGGACCCAGAGAAGGCCAACTCTGTGGGACCTTATCAGTCGTTGGGATTCATGTGGTAGCAGGCGGTTCCGGAGGTACTCTGGTCCAATGCCATGTAGGGCTTTAAAGGTCATAACCAACACTTTGAATTGTGACCGGAAACTGATCGGCAGCCAATGCAGGCCATGGAGTGTTGTAAAAACGTGGGTGAATCTGGGAAGCCCCACGATGGCTCTCGCGGCCGCGTTCTGCACGATCTGAAGTGTCCAAACACTTTTCAAAGGTAGCCCCATGTAGAGAGCGTTGCAGAAATGCTGTCAGGGATCATTCTAAAATCTTCCTCCCCCCCTCCTTTTGCCTCATATTTTCCCATAACAACAATCCTGTGAGGTAGGTTGGGCTAAATGAGAGTGACTGATCCAAAGACATAAATCCACTTTTCATTCCTATTGGAGGCTTACTCAGTAGGTTTGTTTCTAGGCCAGCACCTCCACCATGACTCCCAACTGGTTTTCATACCTCAATATAAATATACTGTATATATATGAACATATAATGGAGGAAATATTTGATGAAATTTGCAATGTGTTTTCAGAGGTATCATAGAGGCACATTTCTGTAATTGATTTGTTTTTAAAAAGGAAGCAGGATAATATCTGATCATGTCCTCCAATTCCTACGAAACACTTTGCAGAGACAGGTGAAGTTCATGTTTGGAATTTGCTAAAACATCCTTAAAATGTACACCAATTTTGTTTCATAGGATACATTCTGTATAAGCACACATGTAACTGTATCACATGAATATATCAAGCAATCCCTTTTAAATAAGCATTTTCCATAGTTGTTTTTTTTAGCCTACAGAATTAAATCCTGCTGGAAAAGAAAGTGTTAAGGTAAGGGCAATTTATTATTGTTAGGAGGTTTTTTTCTATATGAATAAAAAATTCTAGCCCAGCTGGAAAAAGACTTTTATTTTGTGTTATGCTAGTGATAACTGTGTAAGTTAATACATATTTGACATTCAAAAACCTACATATTATGTTTGTATTCAAATGCAGAAAGAGTAATAAATTCTGTTTTTTTCTGCCCAAAGGAAAAACTTCTGCTTTTAATATTTCACCGCCTAGAGCAAACCAAACATCTCCCTAGTGCTTTATGGCAATTCAGTCATTATGAATCACTCATCATATAATTTCATGGCTTCTTTATTTCAAACAAAATATCTCTTCTGAAAGTTAACTTGGAACAGGCAATCACCAAGTGTAGGAAAACTGCAATGCTCTCACCAACTGTCTGTAACATCGACTTTATTTAATTAGGTTCTGTTGGCAAAGTTAACTCAATAATCTGAGCTTTCTTTTCCAAGGATATAGATATAAATAAGAATGCAGCTATGAAAAATGTCCATGTGGTAGAACAGCAGGATCTCCGAAGAACAGCTTTGCTGAAGGTCTCTATCAAGTACTGAATAACAGGGAGGGAAAACGTTTTAAGTGATAGTCCTTATCTCCTGTGTTGATTCCTTAATGGCATTTCAAATGAAAAAAGATGGATTTCAAGGCATTTTGTCATTTCACAAGAGCAAGATCTGCAGGGACAGCTAAGGAGGTTCACAGTGATGTCAGTATCATTGTGGCGTCATGATACAAGCTGCATTCCTTTTCTATATCCATTGCAGTGAGGCATAACAGCAATAGTACTTAGACTTATATACCACTTCACAGTGCTTTACAGCCCTCTCTACAGACAGCATATTCTCTACAGTCCTCTCTACAGAGGGCATTTACAGAGACAGCAAATTTCCCCAAACAATCTGGGTCCTCATTTTATCCATCTCAGAAAGATGGAAGGCTAAGTCAACCTTGACCCTAGTGAGATATGAACTTCCAAATTACAGGCAATTGGCAGTCATCAGAAGTAGCCTACATCTAACCTAATGTAATTTTGTCCTGGTATATTGTAGCATACCACCAGAGCTGCTTTGATGCTCAAGCCTAAGGTTGTGAAACTATTGGATTACTCACCTACGCATTTTGTATACAATATTAGTATTCCTTTTTGGATGAATAGGCTCTGAGATTTGTGTGATGCATCTTGCACTTTTTATTGCCAAAGAGCAGCATTAAAAATGTGTACATTTCATGAGATATCAGCAGAGTTGAGAAATCTTAATACTTTATGGAATATTTGGGAAAAGGTGTAAACTTCAAGCTAGATTAGTTACAAAGATAGATCATACAATGTGAGCTGATTTACCAGTTGTGATTTCTCCTGCAACTGGAGACACTATCAAAATATACAGCTGTGGCTTTACAAAAAAGCCAAAATGTATTATTGACCATATGGAAAACTATGATGATTACAACCCGTGAAGCACTATTGCCGTTAGCTTATACTAAGCTTTCCACTAAGCTGTTCTATCATTTTATCTTTGCAGGTAGAAAGAAAATGACTCAATCTTGTGAACGAGAAACCACATGTGTTTGATTCAATGTGTGTGTCTGTCACAAAAAAATCTTCAGCTGCTTTTAGTAGCATACAATATCATCAGAAACATTGAAACGTTATCTTCTGCAAAACATTTTCATGAATTTTATCAACATTTACTAGTCAAGAAGTGATCATTTCACCTTACTATTAATTAAACTATTATTCACTAGTCTCAAATCTCTCTTTCTTAGATCAGTTGCGGAGAAGATAATGGACTTTAACTACAAAAATCTCTGAAACAAAACCTCTTTTTTCTAGATTCTCCCAGGCAGACTTGAGGCCAGAACATGGAGAAGAACCTTGTGGCTGACCCATGTATAGGCCTGGATGGGAATAGTGTACTTATCTGATCATGTAGATCTTTCAACATCATTCAATAACATCAACTATGGAATATATTGGAACTGCTACCAGAATTGGAAATTAGAGGCACTATTTTGCCTCGGCTTCTTCCTGAATGATTGCTCCTGCTATTGAAAAAGGAGAACTCAAATCTTTGAATACTTCATTTTGGAATGCCTCAAGTCTCAGATTTCCCCCTCAACATTTTCAATGTTTTTATAAACATTGTGACATCAAGTGTCAACATTTTGTTCTCATGATTAAGTAACTAGGCTGGGCAGCTGGAGATTTGAATTCAAGTCTTTCCTTAGTTATGAAAGCCACTGGGATGACTTTGGGGACAGTCACTGCCTCTCAGTGCAAACCAATTCACAGAGTTGTGGTGAAGAAAATAGGAGGTGGAAGATGTGTTGCATATGTTTGCCACTTTAACTTATTTGTAAAAATAATTAAAATGGCATACAAGATAAAAAGTAATAAAATAAAATAACATGCCATTTTTTTTAATCATCCTTGATTTAATAAAATATTACTTAACAATCGGATTTTTCATAACAATTTTTTTTTAAATAAACAGGTTTTCTCAATCTTTTTTTAAAGCAAAAGTTTTCAACCTTAAAAAGCTATGTGCAAATGCCATATATGTGTTGTGTGGTAGGGACATCTGCCCAAAATATAATGCACTGTGGCTGATGGACTCTTTAGCAGGTATACTAGAGCATCCCAGGCTTAGATTATGATTGGAAGTGGACCAATAGTCAGAAATACATGTTGTAGATTTCTGTAATGCCTGTTATATTGGATGATACATGAAGTGATATGAGTCTATAATTGTTTAGGTATTAATCTAATAAGAAATACAATATATTTACCAGTAATCTGCAAGTCAAGAGCATTTGATCAATACCATGCTCCTTTTTATATCAAAGCATTTGGTCAACCCTGCCAATTTGACCTTTTCTTAATAACTTCCCCAGGTAGTGGCAGTTGTGTATTAGCCATTAATTGGATCCCTAAATTTCCTTAAATCATAATATGCTTTGTTTAGCTTGGACTTGTGTGCTGTGGAAATCCATTCATACTAATGTGCGAATCATGCTTAGTGTGTTATATAAGCCACATCCTTCGGACTTAGACAATAAACTGTAGTCATAATAAACCGTAATTAAACCAAAGTATAAAATCTGCTAATTTGTTGTTAGCTGCTACATATTTGCATAGTCTGTGAAGGATCGGAGAATTCCTTGTTGAACAACAAATCAGTTGCTAAACTCATTAGATGCCAGAAGCACAAAACACAAAGCATATGCTTTGCAATCTAGCTGCAACCATGCTCCAAGCCTCTCATAGGCTCACAACACAACAGTACTTAGAGTGCTGTGAATAGTGAAAGACTCAGTAGGGCCTGAAGACTAAGCCAGTATTTTGAGAGACTATATTTTTCTCTTCAGTGAATCTGCATATTATCCTTCTAATTGTTGGGCTGAGCAAGGTTAATACTCTAATCTCTGTAGCATGTGTCTTGACTGTGGTTTTCTGGCCTGCACCAGCTGTTGCTGATTTCAAATGTGTTATGTAGATTTCCTGGGTGCTTAGTAAAATCACTCAAGCATACGTGCCAAGCACGCATTAATTTTGTGGTCTTCCCCCATGTAGATACCACATTATGTTTTAAAAGCAAATTAGACGTCGGTTAATAACCTTACAAATTCTATCTATGGATTGAATAGCATCTGCTTTGTGAGCAATTCAGCTTTAGAGCTCCAAAATGCCTATAAGCAATATGGTTGATTTTTTCTTCCTTGGAGGGGAACATATTAAGATGTAATGCTATCCTTTAAAGTAGACCTTTTCATGCCATGAAAAGGTAAAGATGACATCCAGTCACTGATATTGTTTAAATATCATACAAATCTAATAAATTATTATTATTATTGTTGTTGTTGTTGTTGTTGTTGTTGTTTAAGTCACTTCATTAGTCTTGCTTTGTTTACTTCAATCTTCTCAGTGAGAGAATGCCTCCAAGCAGTGATGGGCTACCAAAATTTTTAGAACCACACTGTGGGCATGTTTCAACATCTTTCAGTGCAAATTTATTTATTTGTTTGTTTGTTTGTTTATTTATTTATATGCCGCCCTTCTCAAGGCGACTCAGAGTGGCATACAACAATTCGGTGTTCTGGGGTGGAGCTCCATTTTCGCTACCCCACTGAATTCCCCCCATGTCTGGCCAGTAGCTGACTACTGATTATATACTATATAAAGTGTATGTACACTCACACACATACACACACGCACAACTCTTCTAAAATTATACACATTCAGCCTCATTTACTGTGATAGGAAAACCATAGCCAGGTCCCAGAAGGGAAGAAAAGAAAAAAAAAATATCAAAATTTTGCTACCAGTACTGTGTACCTGACCAAAACTTTGCTACTGGTACTGCGTACCTGATCGTACCTGTAGGAGCCTACCATTGCCTCCAAGTCAAAGGAATTGAGTATATTAAAATTAGGCTCAAAAAGTGCCCCTAATGAAAATCCCAAGGAGTTCACCAATAGGCTGATGCAGTGATGGCAAACCTTTTTTGGTTCGTGTGCCAAAAGGGGGGTGGGTGGGTGTGCTAGTATGCATGCATATGCCCACACCCCTTCCCTTCCCCCTCCACACATGTGCACACACGCTTGTGCTGTCCCCGCGCATGCTCAGAGGCCTTTCTGAAGCCTGTTCAGAAGGCTGTATGTATGTAAGCATAAAAAACCTTAAAGGTGCTTTTTCAAAAGGCAATTGAGCTGCTTTTCTTTAAGAAGAAGACAACATTTTGCTTCTCATTCAAGCTGCTTCATCACAACAAATGATGAAATAAGAGAGAAGTGAAACTTTCTTCTTCTTCTTCCTCTTCCTCCTCCTCTTCCTCTTCTTCTCCTCCTCTTCTTCCTTCTTCCTCCTCCCCCTCCTCCTCTTCTCCTCCTCCTCTTCTCCTCCTCCTCTTCCTCCTCCTCCTCTTCCCCCTCCTCTTCCTCAAGGAAAATAGAGTCCAACTGCCTTTTTAAAAAGCACCTTTGAGATAACTATGACCAGGAGGACTGAGAATCTCCACAGGCATGCTTAGAAAGACTTTCAGACATTTGGAGATCAAAAGAAATATTAGGAGATGGGAGTGGAAAAAATACGTTGAAAAACAATTAAAATGAAAATGTGAAATCTGCACACGATAAAAGGGAATGGAGTACACTATTATACTCTAATTCCAAGATATTTCAACAGCTGGAAGCAATCTAAAATGTATCCAGTTTTTTGTGGAAACATAGTTGAGAAGTCTAATCATGAAATTTTCAGATTAACAATGAAAATAAGGCTCCAGTTTCTTTGCCTGCCAAAAATTACATACAATAGAATTTATTTTGAGAGCAAAAAGAACGTGAAATCTAGCCTAACCATGAGCCCATGAAAAGAACTGTTTATAGACATTTATGCTTGATGGTTAAACTTGTTATACATGTACTGCTGATATCATTCCTAAACTGAAAGCAGTGCTTGTAAATTAGGGGAATGCTGTGTTTTAAATAAAATTGTTTTTGATTTTTTAGAAAAATATCCTTGAGTTATTGTTAGAATTAAATTTATTGTCATTTATTAAATCTCTTCACAATGAGTTGTAAGAGATGTAGTTCTTTAGAACAGAATGTTCAGTCCATACTATTCAGAGACCAACATACTATTTTAGGAAAATAACCAAGAATTATTTCTACATTTTTTCTAGATGTCATGACACAAGATTTTGCAATGTAAAATGCTACACACCAAGTATGAACACTGAATTCATGGAAGAAAAGCAATAGAGCAAACAGAGATTACATCTATTAGAAACAAGTATGGCATTAAGATGGTGTCATTTTTTTTAAAAAATGCCCTGTGAATCTGCTAAATTTAAGCATATTCTGAAAAAGCTCAGAGACTATAAAAGATTGATTTGGCAATGTTCTTAGAATGACATTTTCTGTATTTGATATTCCCCAATTTAATTAATCTAAGAAGTAGCAAAAAAGAAATTATTCCTATAAAATCATCATAATCAGTGAACTAATGAACAGAAGAAAACATTAAAATGTATTCTATATATTAATCATAAAAAGCTCCAACCATTGTGAAACTTCAAAAGCAGCAGTTTGGACCAAATAGATTGAACAGCACATCTTTGAGTAGAATAAACTCAGAATAAGCACTAAGGGGAATACTTTCAATTAGGAGAAAATGTTACGAGTTTTCTCTGTACATTCTATGGAAATGAAAGTTGGCTTTGCAAGATGCAATGCAGGAAGAATATTAACACTTTTGAAATTGGAGAAAACTCCTGAGAATTCCACAGAAAAGAAAAGAAAACAAACAGAACAATAAACAAATCAGCTCAGAGTTTTCACTTCAGGCACCAATGACCAGATTCAAATTATTACATTATGGTCACATTCTGCAAGAAATCTATAATTCTATGAAGAAGAGGATGACCAGCATTAGTAGATGCAGAGATGGGATTCAGCAGGTTCTGGCCATTCTGGAGAACTGATAGCAGAAATTTTGTGTAGTTTGGAGAACTGTAAATGACACCTCTGACTGGCTCCGCCCACATCTATTCCCTGCCTCCTGAGTTCCAACTGATTGGGAGGAAATTTGGATTTTGCAGTAACCGTCCCTGGAGTGCGGAGGGCATGGGGATTTTACAGTATTTTCCCCCTGCTATACCCACCAAGAAACACCATGCCCACCAAGCCATGGCCACAAAACCAGTAATAATTTTTTTTATTTTTTTTGGAATCCCACCACTGAATGGATTTAATTGCAACCAGATGCAGATGGATGTAGCATTGGAAAACCTGAAGGGCCAGAGTAGGGACAAATCCTCCTGGAGAAAACCTATATATGTGCTCAATGATAAGTCAACATTAACTTGATGGCACATAATCAAACAATTCTAATCTTGTCAAATATTAAGAATCCAAGAATATAATTTTAAGCGCTGTGGTCTACAGAGGTTTGATTCAAATTAACTCTAACTATTGTAAGGTCATTATGCTAGTAAACAAATATTAAAAACAGGTTGTTTTGGTCTGCAGAATTTGGAGTTGGACCATATAAGATAAGATATGGCAGACATTGATCATTTAAACCACAATTCCATCTAATATTACACTTCAACTTTCAATTTAAAACATCTAATTAAATTGGAATTCCTCTTGAATTTTCAGCCTCTCCATTTAAATAAACCTCCCACATGCTTGTCTATTCTTATGCATCCATTTTAAAAAGGAGACTGCCACTGAATGTTAATATTCCAACAGGAAGGGATAAAATACATGTGACTTACTCAGCTATGCAATGTCAAGCGAAAAATAATATAAATGTCACATTGATAAAATTAGAAGAAAATTCTATAGGCAATGGTAGTCAAAATTATACAACACATGATTCATATAAACAAGCAGTGAGCCAAGTTCCACAAATATAATATAAACTTGTCATTCAAAAAATAACTTTTAAATTTCCTTGAAATTTTGGGTGGTGGTGAAAGAGATTCAAGTTTTATTGGATTTATATGCCGCCCCTCTCCGAAAACTCGGGGCGGCTAACAGCAATCATAGACAGTATACAATAATAATCCAGTACTAAAAGCAAATTAAAACCCCTTAATATACAAAACCAAGCACACATACAAACATACCATGCATACCATTGTAACGACCTAGGGGGAGAAGAAATCTTAATTCCCCCATGCCTGGCGGCAGAGGTGGGTTTTAAGTAGCTTACGAAAGGCAAGGAGGGTGGGGGCAATTCTAATCTCTGGGGGGAGTTGGTTGCAGAGGGCCGGGGCCGCGACAGAGAAGGCTCTTCCCCTGGGTCCCGCCAAGCGACATTGTTTAGTTGACGGGACCCGGAGAAGGCCCACTCTGTGGGACCTAACTGGTCGCTGGGATTCGTGAGTCTAAGAAAGGTATTAATCTGATGTGGTTTTATTTCATTATGACATAAACTTTAAAATGCATTAATGGGAGAAATTAAGAAACTGGAAATTTAATAGTGTTGGGGTGACAATAGTGAAAAATAAATGTTCTTTCAGCTCCCCACTAAGATTTTATCATCTGCACAACACAAGGGAAATTAAATTTCAGTATTTTGTTTTAAGCACAGTGTTCTCTCTCTGATTCACTTCACAAGCAGATCCAGGGGTGAAATCCAGCAAGTTCTAAAAGGTTCTGGAGAACTGGTAGTGGAAATTTTGACTAGTTTGGAGAACCTTCAAAAAACCACCTGTGGCTGCCCACAGAGTGGGGTGGGATTGGAGATTTTGCAATATCCTTCCCCCAGGAGTCGGGAGGGAACGGGGATTTTGCAGTATCATTCTCATGCCGTGCCCACCAAGCCATGCCCAACAAGCCACATTCACAGAACCTGTAGTAAAAAAATGGATTTCACTACTGGGCAGATGCATCTATGTGCATATGAATAGCCACTCTGTTTTATTGGCAATTGCAGTGTATATGTATGCACACACACATATGTATATGTACTTATAGAAGATCTTCCAATAACTTTTAATAATAATAATAATAATTATTATTATTAATAATAATAATAATAATAATAATAATTATTATTATTATTATAATAATTATAATAATAATAATAATTAGATTTGTATGCTTGCCCCTCTCCGAGGACTTATAAAACTTCTGGAGAAAATGATAAATTTAAAATTTAAAAAGATGATGTGCCTCCTTCAGGTTAACCTGCTTTTGTGAAGTATCCATTTCAAATGCTTTTTTTTCCTAAAAAGTTTTTTTTTCTCCACACTAAAACCATGCCTATGAAATCATATACCTTAAATGCAGCTTAAACACATATCTTCTTTTAAATTCAAATTTAAAAATAATCACATATCCAACCTATTATATCTTACCCTTCAGTGTATATTACTTAACTTTAGCTACCTCCTTTTGTAATTTCGTCATCTGAATGCACAAATTATCTCATAACAGTTAGATCTCATAACTCATAACAGTTAGGTCTCAGCACTCATGCCCCCCATGCCTGCCAGCAGAGATGAGTCTTCAAAGCTTTGTGAAAGGCCAGGACGGAGGGTGTGTGTGTAAGTATCTCCAGAGGGAGTTCAATTCAAAAGGGCCATGGTCACAACAGAGAAGGCTCTTACCCCATTGTCTGGCCGATGGGACCTAGAAAAGGCCGACTCTGTGGGACCTAACCAGCCACTGGGATACATGAGGCAGAAGATGAATCCATAGGTAATCTGGTCCTAAGCCATGTGGGGCTTTATAGGTCATAACCAACACTTTGAATTGTGTCCAGAAACCAATCAGCAACCAATGCAGGTCACAGAGTGATCCTGAAATGTGGGCAAATCTTGGAAACACAATAGCTCACGCTGCTGCATTTTGCACTATTTGAAGTCTCTGAACATTCTTCAAAGATAGCCCCATGTAGAGAGCATTGCAGTAGTCAAACCTCGAGGTGATAAGGGAATGAGTGACTGTGAGAAGTGACTCCCTGTCCAAATAAGACCACAACTGGCGCACCAGGCACACCCATTTGAATGCTCCACTTGCCATAGCCGAAAGATGGTCTTCTAAACTCAGCTGTGGATTGAGGAGGATGCCCAAGTTTCAGACCTTCTCTGAGGGGGCAAAATCTCCCCCTAGGGTGATGGATGGACATATATCCTTGGGGGGCAAACCCCACAGCCACTCTGTTTTGTCGGGGTTAAGTCTGAGCCTATTAATGCCTATCCAAACCCCGACAGCCTCCAGACACCGGCCCCGTTACTTCCACTGCTTCACTAAGTTGACATGGGGTGGAAATGTATAGCTGAGTATCGTCAGCATACTGATGGTAACTCATCCTGTGCCATTGGATGATCTCACCTAGTGGTTTCATGTAAATATTAAACAGCAGAGGCGAGGGGACCAACCCTTTAGGATCTGCACAGGGGAGGGACTTAGGAGTCCCAACCCCTCCAGCCAGTGCAGAGGAATACCATGGTCGATGGCATCAAAAGCCGCTGAGAGGTTGCCAACAATGGGAAACAGTAGCCATTGTACTTCTCATGTCCTTACAAACTCCATGATCTTTTAAAATTTACACAGCAAGAATCCCAGATGGCACTGACATTGGGAAATGGGAAGAGAAATTAATCATTTTCCTCCTACTGCAGTTGTAACAAAAATTGCCCCACCCAAAAGCCATCTAAAAATGGAACATTTTAACTTTCTCACTCCATGCACATATTTCACCTGCTTAAGTAACTTTCCTTTCTAAGCCTGTTTTTTCTTTAAAGAAAAAACAATAAACCTGCATAACTAGTATGAAAAGGGGCTTTCCAAAAGTAGCAAGTACTGCAGTGAATATCATTGCCTTGATTCTATGAATTCTAATATAAAGCCAAAATATGCAAAGTCTGAATTTGTTTTACTTTGAACAGCTGAATGGGCCAGTTTGTCCTGGAGGATTTTAATTAAGGTTGAGCTTTCAAGAAAACTGCTGGCTCTCCTAGAACAAGCATTGCTTTGTCAAATGATGACAAGACTGTGGCCTTATGGCCAGTTTGCACTCTAAAAAATAGTCATTACATTCATTAACAGTTGCTGTTCTGTTACAGGCATCATGACCATCCTAAACAAGATGGCTATTAAAGAGGTAATCAGACTGATGGTTAGTTCCAGAATGAATCAATCTTCTAATGGAAAAACAACAACAACAACAACCCGGTGTTTTGTGACGTGATTCCTATCACATCATTCTGTCTATTCTGGAATGCTCCTCAGATGTATTAGAACTGCAGCTTTAAAGGCTAGTGTGATAGGGAATAATAATTTTAATCGTGACTCTCTCCATACACACAGAGGCAGTAATAGAGAATATTGATCTATTGAGACTTAAAAAATAAGAAAAGTCTCTAGAAATATCTGTGCAAATGTCCCAAATGTACTTTTTCAAGAGGCAACTGGATTTTCTTGTTTTTCTTTGAAGATGTCTCGTTTCTCGGAGTTGAAGAAGCTTCTTGGATGAGAAACAAAACATCTTCAAAGAAAAACGAAGTCCAGTTGCCTCTTGAAAAAATACCTTTGGGACAGCTATGACCTTAGTTATCTATAATCTCTGAAAACTTTGTCTAGAGCAGTTGCTAACCATAACAATCCTCACTAGTGACCAATTTATTTATTTGTTTGTCAAACATGTACAAGATAAACATAAACATTAGCAAAGTAGGTACAGATAAATTAGGCAATCGACAGTAAGGCAGGGAGGGTAGGCACAATGGTGGGCTTATTCATGCCCCTTACAGATATTTTAGGAATGGGGTGAGAAAAATTACAAAAAAATCCCTACATTTCCTCCCCTGCAAATATGTCTATTGCAAAATTGTAATCAGTAAAATGAGGACTTATGGGCTGTTTCCTGGATGAATTAGGAGAGGAAGCCCCTATATGTAAATAATTTTATTGTTAGTGGCTTTCACTGACTTCTGTGAAACTGAAAACAATGATGGCAGAGGAATATTTGATAATATAAATTGCATATACAAGAAAAGTAATACCATAATTCACTATCACAATAATGGAACATTTATTTATTATTTATTTTATTTATGTATTTATTTTGTCAAGTACGTATTAGATAATATACATAAGTACAACGTTATTTGAATACATATGATGGGTATATATAAAAGGAAACATTTGGATAGGGATGGTCAACACTCGGGTGCACTTATGCATGCCCCTTATTGACCTCTTAGGACTGGGGTGAGGTCAACATTAGGCAGTCTAATGTTAAAGTTTTGGGAATTTAGGGAAGAAACCACAGAGTCAGAGAGTGAGTTCCAGGCACTAACCACTCTGTTGCTGAAGTCATATTCTCTGCAATCAAGTTTGGAGTGGTTCACTTTGAGTTTGTATCTGTTGTGTGCTGTGTATTGTTGTGGTTGAGCTGAAGTAGTCATTGACAGAAAGAAGAATAGCATAGAATAGAATTTTATTGGCCAAGTGTGATTGGACACATAAGGAATTTGTCTTGGTGCATATGCTCTCAGTGTACATAAAAGAAAAAGATACATTTGTCAAGAATCATGTGGTACAACACTTAATGATTATCATAGGGTAAAATAAGCACTGAAGAGACAATCAATATTAATAAAAATCTTAGGATATAAGGACATTGTAGCAGATAATTTTATGAGTTACGCTTAGGTCATGCTGAAGACGATGTAGTAAGTTTTCTAAACTCAGAATTTCAAGTCTGGTGGCGTAAGGTATTCTTTTGCAAGCAGAGGAGTGGAGGACTCTCCTTGTAAAATACCTCTGTACATGCTCTTTTGTGTTAATGTTTGATATGTAGCATGGGTTCCAGACTGATGAGCTGTATTCAATTCAAAGATTGGTCTGACAAATGTTTTGTATGTTCTGGTTAGTTACTTGGGAAGAAGCTATATAAGATTAGGTTTACAACTTGCAATGCCTTTTTGATGATATTGTTGCAGTGGGCTTTGGCACTTAGATCATTATATATGAGTACTCCATGGTTTTTGACAGAGTGAGAATCGTCTGCAAAGTCGTGTCCATTCCGCTTGTATTTGGTGTTCTAATTCTTCTTGCCAATGTGTAAGAGAGAGCATTTGTTGGTTGAGATTTGGAATTGCCAGTTGTTTGACCATTCAGACACAAAGCTGAGGTCTTTTTGAAGTATAGCAGTGTTGTCAGTGGTGTTAAAGAGTTTTATATCATTGGCGAAGAGGACATAGTTGCTTATAATGTGATCCCAAAAGTCATTTATATAAAGTATAAAGAGTGTTAGTCCTAGTATGCTGCCTTGGGGAATACTGCTCTTAACAAGTACAGGATTTGATAGGTTGCCCCCTATTTTGACCATGTTAACAGGACACAGCTATCCAATTATGTAGGGGTCCAGGAGTGCTGTAGGATTTTACTTTCAGAAGTAGTTTGTCATATACCACTGTGTCAAAGTCTTTATAGAACTCTATATAGATTACATATATTGTTTTGCCCTGGTCAAGTTTTGAAGTCCATGTGTTTTTGCAGTATAGTAGTTATATATTGCAGGATAATTTGTTCCTGAAACTGAATTGCTTGTTTGAGTGTAGGTTGTTTGTTTCTAAGTGGATGGTAAACATAAGCGGAGAGTAAGTATAATCCCTTTAAAGTCCTTCAAGAGCTCACTGCAAATTAATTTATATTTATTTATATATCTATTTATGTGACTCTTGGGGATGTACAAACAGACCATAAAAATAAAAAATATATATCCCAAAAGTACAAACATTATTATGAAAAGTCTAAGAAATAGCATCAAATTATGAATAGTGAAGGCACAGGATCAGATTATCTATCATTCCCTTGGGACTCACAGACCTGTTAAAACAACTAAATTTTATAGGCATTCTAGAAAATTGGAAGCGATAAGGCCAATCTCATCTTCTAAGTGAGCATATCACTGTTTGCTAACATTAGCTATATCTTTAATATGTGACTTCAGTATGTGATAGACACAGCTTCCTGAACTTCCATGGATTAGGTAGACACAGGAAAACCCTATTTCTACCAAGAAAAACCTAAATATCTATAACATGGGAACTGTAGTCTAAGTATTAATTGTTGAGTCTACTGACATTAATGTTCAAATTCTATGAATAATGAATGACTATAAAAGAAAATAATTCTGCTATGGCAATAGAATATCCCCAAATTCTTATATTTCTCAACAGTTTGAATAGGATAGAATAGGATAGGATAGGATAGAATAGGATAGAATAGGACAGAATAGGATAGGATAGAATAGGATAGAATAGGATAGAATAGGATAGAATAGGATAGAATAGGATAGAATAGAATATTGGCCAAGTGTGATTGGACACACAAAGAATTTGTCTTGGTGCAGATGAATTTGATCTCTGAAACATTCAGAAATTGGCATGAATGTAATATATGTACACTCCTCCACATTTACCTTATCAGGCCTGCCTGAAGGAAAATGCTTTGGATGCAAGCCCTGCCTTAATTGCTACTGAAAACAAATTGTTAAGCAATCAACAAATGATCAGTGGTTATCCAGCTGCAACGTAAGACAGGCACACATGACCACTGCTAGCAGTAGATTTGAAAGATGCTGATGAGCTAGTCATGAGGCTTTCAGGAAATGAATTCCTCTGGGCAGAAATCTTGACTGAACCAGATCCATCTAGGATAAGTTATTTTGTGAAGATACTTCATTTCTCTCATTTTATAATTCTCCAACTCCCTAACTCACTCCATCCCCCATCCCCCCTTCCTTCCTTTCATGGATAAGCTACAATAGATATAGTTATTAATAAAGGAAAAGGAATTGTTGATTTTTCTTACTCTTTTCTTACCATTGTAGTAGCTCATTGAAAAGACAAGAACAGCTTCATTTTATTTTAATTTATAAATATTGTCTTATAGCTAGTTATCTCTATATGTATTGGTTACATATAGTCAGGTATCACATACCTTGCTAATAACTACAAGAGACCAAAACTCCCTGTCATATTTATAGTCTACTTAGAATAACATGCTTTACATAGTGAAAATTATAGGAAAACATTGCAGAATCACTTTGGTTTATATGATTTGAATTATTTCATTACATAAAACCCTACATATAACCACCACAGCATACTGGTTCTCTGTCTTTATCTTCTGGGATATTGTCTTTAGCTCGTTGAACTACAAGATCGCCAAGGTAACTTCCAGCCCTATGATTCTATTTCAGTTGCAACTGAAATCTAAAGTGATACAACCCAGACATGGGTCTCTATCATTTTAGTGAGAATTAGGCTATGCCATGTTATAACTCAGTATGATTTACTTGGTTTGTTCAATGCTCAATTTGTACACTCTGTATTGCAACAGAATTACATTTTGCGTCTATATAATTTGTTTTCCCATACAGACAATACAGGTCCGAAATGTACACAGAAGAGAGTTGGTTTTGTTTGAGAGAATGATAAATGCAACCTTGTTGCAAGTCGCCACATCCCCAAACCTTCACACCCTTCAAAGTTGTCTCTCTTAAGAGGCAGAAGTCTTATTTGAAAGGCTCAAATAAAACAACAATACTAAAGAGTCCTACTTAGAAGTAAATTCTATCAGAAGAAATGAGGAAGTGCTTAATTGAAAGTAAGAGCCGGACATTCATCATGAAAATGCAATAGCTACTCATGAAAGACGCAACATATAGTTGGGCTTCAGTAGGCAAGAAACAGACCAGCATAGATGCCACAGCATTTATTGATTCAAAACTAGAACTGAGGAACAGCAGGCAATGCCTATTAATTAAACTCTAGGCCAACAAGGTCTTAACCAATCCTAATGAAAATCTGACCCAAACAGTTGGAGTTAACAGTTAGGGTCATCTAAACGTTAGTTTCACTTAAGCAGGGCTTAACACAATTATATATATTCAATACATAAGACAACAGTTCTTACTTTCCATTGCAAATAAAAATATATTGTTAAAAGTCTCCTTATACTTCAGCAGAGCCCAAAGCTTATTCATAAATTGGTTGGGCTGCTTTGTTTCATCTTCCGCACCCAAGAGTTTTAGGAGCAATATAAATTTAAATATAGATTTTACAATGATTACACATTCCTAGTAGTAAAGCGATATTTGCAAATTACACCCACAGATTTAAAAAGAAAAGCCTGAAGTGTATTTCATAATAGTACTATCTTATAAGGAAAAACTGTATTAAATTGAAAGTGCTTTCCCAACTTCGACTCATTGTGTTAACCATTCAATTTTACCCTATTTCTAAAAGAGGTATTCAGAGCATTGTTGTTTGTACCAGGGGATTTCTTTTTCAAAAGAAAAAAATAGGAATTTAATTTTCAGAGACACAACAGGCTATTTGGAGACAATGAAACATTTCTCCATTTGATAGACATTTGATAGACAGTTGCCACTTAACTGGGCTTGTGATAGTTTCATGGACAAAAGCTTGCCATTTCTATGTGACTTCATTTATTAATCAAAATTATATGGCTACGTATCTCACCAAAGGTGACTAAGCGCATCAAGAAGCAATTCAACAAAAACAAATAAAATAAAAAATATGTAATATAAAAACTGCTTCCCAGGTTGAAGTAAATCAGCAATGGCAGATGGCCTGAACATGTTCTACTGCAGGTTTGAAAGAAAACTACAGCTATCTATCTCCATATATGCCACCCCTGTTCAAGTCTTTGGAGAGGGACGGCAAAACAAACAAACAAACGAAGTGTTCTGCCGGGCTCTCTGGTAGGAGCCTCCCGAAAATTCAAGGGTACAAATTTCAGACACACACACACATTTGAAAATTCAAAACAATGTTCTTTATCCCAAAATTCAAAATAAACTAAGCACTCTTTTTGTATTGCAAAGAGCACTCGTCCCAAAACAACTGGGTAGTCTGTACAATTAACCTTAAGCAGTCATTAAGTACTTAGCTAGCAGCTATGAAGAAACTTCATACCCCTTCTTCTTCCAATGAAGAGACACACACACACACATTTTTCAAAGGCGTGAAAAATCAACAAACAAAGTCCAGAAACCAGCAACACAGAATTCCTGACGAACTGTGATCAGATACTCTTTCACAATGGCCAAACCCACACACTGCTATTTATAGCAGCAGCCCTAATTACTGGAGCCCCACCCAACCACAGGTGGCCTCATTTTCTCTTGTAATAATCCTTTAGTTGTTGTCTCCTATGCATCACTCTACGCATGCGTGGATGTGTCATTAATTCTTGTTCAGAATCCAACGATGATACAGATGATTGATCTCCTCCTGGGCTGTCTGCCAAACTCCCCTCTTCCCTGTCACTCATGCTGCCTTGGTCAGAGGAGGCTTCATCGGCAGATTCCATCAGGAGCAAAACAGGCCTGAGGCATGTGGATGTCTCCCCCACATCCACCTGCACATTCCTTGGGGCAGCAGCTGGACCAGAGCTAACCACAACACAAACAAGAAAGCAAACAAATTAATCTCCATCCCAAATGCACCAACAATAGCCAAATCTCCTACAACTGACCCCATCCCATGGGTTCACAACCCCTGGTGATCACAAAAAAGGAAGTGCAAGATCAATTTCACAGACAAAACCTAGGAAAAGCACCAGGCCCAGACCAGATAACTCTTTCTTGCTTAAAAGTCTGTGCTGACCAATTACCACCCATCTTCAGCGAAATCTTCGACAAACCACTAGATATATCCCATTTTTCTTCAAATGCTCCACTATTATCCCAGTGCCGAAGAAGCCCTTTGTTGTGTCCAGGGGACAGTTGAGAAATGTCCCCCCCCAACCATCATCCAAGGGAGCAGTGACACCGTTCCACAGGACCACACAAGTGTCCCTCTTATTTAGAGGACTTTGTGTGCTCAAATCAGGTGGGGAGTGGTGTTGTGTCCAGGGGACAATTGAGATATGTGGCCCGCCCTTTATTCCTGGGTGGGAAAATACAGAGCCTGGATTGGCTGGCTCAGCCTGGCAGCAGCAGATATAAATAGCTGCTAGGTGCGGCTACCTTATTGTTATTACCGTTAGTTTGATGAAGTTGCTATCACTGTTTTACAAATAAAACCTGTTAACAATTGCCAGGCCTACTGTCTTTCTTGAGGCAGACATAATACCCTTCATCAAGGAACTGGATGACTACAGACCAGTTGTTCTAACATCTACAGTTATGAAAACCTTTGAAAGGCTAGTGATGCCCCACTTGAAAACCATCACAGATTCTCTGTTAGTCCCCATGCAATTTCCATACCAAGTAAATAGATCAACAGATGATGCTGTTAATATGGCTCTGCACTACATCCTACAACATCTTGAATCTCCAAAGACCTACCCAAGGGCCCTCTTGCACAAAAAATAATTACTGCCAACCTGCCTTCCATTGAGGACCTCTATACTGTATGAGTCAAAAAGAGGGACATGAAAATATTTACTGACCATTCCATTCCATCCATTCCATTCCATTTGTATTGTTTTTATGTTGTTGTAAGCTGCCCTGAATCCTAAGGGATGGAGCGGCATAGTAGTCAAACAAACAAACAAATTCTGTTCTGTTCTGTTCACCAATATCCCAAAATTGAAAAGTTCAAACTACAGAAAAGAGGGCATAAAATGACCACCTCAACAGTAGAGTGAATACTCTTAACAGTAATTATTTTTCTAAAGATAGTTCACTATTCTCTCTGGTTATTTTACCTTACACTTTTCAACGCTGCCAAACAGTATAACTGTTTCTGTAACTTCATCTGCTTAATTCACATGAGCTAAACATGTGAGTTTTTGCTTATCAAGAAAATTCCAGACTTTTTCAATTAGTTTCTTCTGCAGTCCATCTTGCTTTTAGGAAATTTAGTCAAAAATATAATTTGAAATGTACTGTTTCTCTCTTTCTTTTTCATTTTCCAATATTTTCAATTCTACATTACCACAAAGATACAATTGCTTTAACTATTCTGATCCTGTTATTACATTTTACAATCAACTGGACTGTGATTACTGCCCTGAAACATATGGCTTTATTGAAGTACTGAAAATCATTTGTAAGACATCCTCTTCATTCAAAAGCACATCTAATGGTTCCCTGTTTGTGATGATTAATGCTAATGGCACCATAACCATCACTATTGTTAAATATAAAATAAAAATAATATTCAAGAAAGGAAATTTAAAAAAAACTCAGAGAAAAAAACATAAAAGCAAAGCAAGGAGGCAATAAAAGAAAAATGTGGAGGGACATGATGTTAATTGATGTGAAAATGTGAATTAAAACAAATTAAACATATAAAAAGCATAAAGCCATCTACAGACGCAGCAGGACAAGTAATTTCCTAACATTTTAGGAAAATAAGTAGATTTTAGTGACACTTATAATCATGATATTTCAAAAAAGAAATCTGGGGTAGCTAGATGAACAAGAAAGTTCTAAGTCTCTTAAAATAAATTCAAAAATAAGTTAAATAACATATTATATATGACATTTATGGAAGTAACAATCAAATTGTATCTTCAGGAAAAAAATAGAATATCATCTTTTATACCAGAAAGTTAAAAACATATCATATGACTTCCTTCCTTCCTTCCTTCCTTCCTTCCTTCCTTCCTTCCTTCCCTCCCTCCCTCCCTCCCTTCCTTCCCTCCCTCCCCCCCTTCACACACACACACACACACACACACACACACACACACCCTTTAAAATCCTTTATAAGTAAATTATAAGTAAGTTCCGTATAGGATTTCCATCCTGGCATTATTGGAACCACGGGAAGTTAAGTGATCTTGGGAGCAATGCCACCAGGAACAGAGAAACTGGTAAAGTCAAATCATAAGCTCAGAATAAGTATATAATATATATTGAGCACAGATTATGTACAAGAGAGGAACAATTCACCAAGAAGAATGAACTCCAGAATCACAGAAAAACAGAAAGGCAAAGGCAAGCCATATCTGTTTAACTGATACAGCAAATATTAAAATAACATCAGGACTGGGGGAAAATTGTTAACAACTAAAATACTGGGATACTTTGTTATCTGAAAATAAAGAAGACTTAAAAAAAGATTTAAGAATCCATTATGTAAAAACTAAAAAGAAACAGACATTTAGATTAGAAACAAATACAGTTTGTTCCATGACCAGGTGCTTAAGTAGAAAAGTTTATAAGAAGAAGCAATTTTTCCCATAGGAATCAATGTAAAAACAAATAATGTGTGCGATTGAGGAAACTACAGGGAGGGTGGAGGCCATGTTTCCTCCCAGGAGATTCCTAGAGAGGCTTCACAGAGGCTTCTTCCTGCCTTTTCCGGTTACAGTTTCAGAGGCTCAGGTTTGTAAGTAGAAAATGTTTCTTGAGAAGAGGCAAAAAAATCTTGAACACCTGGTTCTTATCTATAAAAGTTCGTAAGTAGTGGCGTTTGTTAGGTAGAGGTACCACTATACTACCGTGTTTCCCCGATAGTAAGACACCCCCGATTGTAAGACGTATCAGGGGTTTCAGGGGGGTTGGCTAATATATGCCATACCCCGAAAGTAAGACATATGTCTTACTTTCGGGGAAACACGGGGTTGCTGCCTCCCTCTCGTAGGTGCGTCTTTCAGGTTGTCCCCACCTCTTCGGTACCTTTGACGCCAGCGAGGCCCCTTCCCTCGGTTGCTTCCTCCAAGCTTGGCCTTCCGTGGGAAAAAAAAAACCCTCCAACAAAGCCGATCGTTTGTAATCCCCCTCGGTTTAAAGTCCCCCAAGTTCTTCGCAGCGCAGATTTCGGCGAAGTCCCGTAATCTCCGGGATCTGTGCCCTGAGAGGCGGGAAGAAGAAACGAGGCGCAAGGCAGCGGCGCATACGTCGCCTCATCTGCAGGAACGGGTGGTGGGGTGCCACGAAGGGCGGCGCTTGAAAGCCACCACGGCGCCGTTGTTGTCCTCATGGCGCAAAGCCACACAGTCCCGGATCGCTTGCTTCAAATGCGCTGCTTTCCTAGGCAGCCGGCTTGCTGGCCGGGGAAGCAAGCGATCCGGGACTGTGTGGCTTTGCGCAAGCGCCGCCCTTCGTGGCACCCCACCACCCGTTCCTGCAGAAAGCCTGGGAAAGCGGCCAGCAAGCCGGCTGCCTGGGAAAGCGTTTTTCAAATGTGCTGCTTTCCTAGGCAGCCGGCTTGCTGGCCGGGGAAGCAAGTGATCCAGGACTGTGTGGCTTTGCGCCGTGAGGACAACAATGGTGCCGTGATGGTTTTCAAGCGCCGCCCTTTGTGGCGCCCCACCACCCGTTCCTGCAGAAAGCCTGGGAAAGCGGCCAGAATGCGCTGCTTTCCTAGGCAGCAGACTTTGCTGGCCGGAGAAGGGAGCGATTCAGGACTGTGTGGCTTTGCGCCATGAGGATAACAACGGCGCCGCTTAGAAGCAACAGTGGCCGGTGCCCTCCCACCGGGGCCCCAAAAGCTCACGCCGTCACCGCTAGGGAAGCTCCAATATAAGACATACCCCGAAAGTAAGACGTAGTGGGGCTTTTGGGGGTAAAAAGAAAGTAAGACACTGTCTTACTTTTGGGGAAACATGGTAGGAAGTAAGGTCAACTACTGTTGGCCTCTCCAGATTCCTAAGAGATCAGTAAGGGGCATGCAAAAGTGCACCAGAGTGTCTTCCGTCCCCTGTCCTAATGTTCTTCTCTTACTAGTATCATGTGTATAAATATTATTATATCTTTGTAACTACCAATACGTACTTGACAAAACAAACAAATAAAAATAAATAAATTTGTAAAAACAATAAAAAAGTATGCTTAGCAAGCTTACACGTGACAACAAAATTTTAAAAGAAATAGAGGTGGGTTGTTGTTGTTTTTTGGTGTATTCTTTTTGGGGGGGAGCAAGAGTAGATAATGGGCAGGGTGTTGAAGAGGTAAAGAGTCTAATTCAAGAAAGAAAAGTGACAACAAACTTAGACAGGATTATGGAGTTTATGGGTGTTTCTTTGACAGAGAGATTGAGTAGTTAAAATAGCTAGACATTGAAAAACAGCAAGAGTGTGGAAATAAACACTTTTGAATTAAGGTTCATGGTTCTAACAAACCAGTTACATCTTTAACCAAATATAAACTGTCTGCTTGACTGAGGCCATAATCAGAAAGTCACTTTACTTGGATAGACAGAGTGGGCCTTCTCCGGGTCCCGTCAACTAAACAATGTCGGTTGGCGGGCCCCAGGGGAAGAGCCTTCTCTGTGGCGGCCCCGACTCTCTGGAACCAACTCCCCCCAGAGATCAGAACTGCCCCTACTCTCCCCGCCTTCCGTAAACTCCTTAAAACCCACCTTTGTCGTCAGGCATGGGGGAACTGAAACACCTCCCCCGGGCATGTCTAATTTATGCATGGTATGTTTGTGTGTGTGTATGTTAGTAAATGGGGTTCTTTTTAAATCTTTTTAAATATTAGTAAATGGGGGTGTATGTTAGTAAATGGAGTCCTTTTTAAATATTTTAAATTTATTTGGATTTGTCATAATTTGTTGTATTTTGCTGTGAGCCGCCCCGAGTCTGCGGAGAGGGGCGGCATACAAATCTAAATAATAAATAAATAAATAAATAAAATATGGATGTGAGTGGATAATGGACTAGATAGCATGTTCAGTAAGGTTGAGAGAAGCAAAACGAGGAAGAGATGGATGGCAGGATCAAAGAAATCACCTTAGAAATGGAGCTTATTGCTGAATACACGCAGACGTGGCAAACGCCTATCCATCCGAAACATCAGTAAGCACTTAATAAATGTAATATTTAGATAAATTTATTCCTAATGAAAGAACTCCTGAAAACAAACAACCTTTCTCACTAATTCAGAATACTTTAAGAATGCTGACTACTGAGGATAATAATTAGATAGATACTAAATTGGACCTTAAGATTTTAGACTAGTCCATTAATTTAGTATTCATAGCAGAGAAATAGTGATCTTATAAACAACAACAACGATAACAACAGAATAAAAGAAACTTTATTGCAATGGAAGATGTTAATCACTGCAATCTCTAACAATTTGCAATTGGGAATACTGTTTTTTTTAAAGTTATTTATAGTCATTTGAAGTCAGGGGTAACTAGTATGCGATGCCAACACCAAAGTTCTTAGGGTGGCTAAAAATAAACATATTGATAAGGTATCTTTTTTGTCTACAGATAATTATGCTCAAGTATTTCATAAATGCTGAATATTTTACCCGACAGACCTTTCCCTATCTCTTTTATCCAGATTGCAAATTGATGGTCTTGAATCTTGATGGTTGGAGATTTTGAGAACTAATCTCTGATTCCAAAAGATTGGACAGACTCTTCAACTAAGCCTCAACATATCTGGGCCTCTGACATACATCTTTTTTTAAACTTATCCTCAAATGCAGGAAATGCAATACTTCCCTTATAAGCACACGGTCTCTAACTATAGTCTTTCCCCCTTGATTTATCATATCCTTCTTTAAACAAGAGACAGAACAGCAAAGATTATTCTACTTATATCAACAGCATTTGTTCGGTAACAGCTGTTCAAACATTTGTTAAATCACTTCACAGCAAATAACATCCCAGTGCTGAGTGGTTGATCTTACTTAATCTTAACCAAAACACTATTTAACATAAACTGGGAGACATATGCTGCACACTAACTATTGAAAAGAAAATCTCACCTCTTTTCAATAATGCCATTCAACATTTCCTCAGGAGGATTGCCGTACCTAAATTAGAATCTCGCAAGTAAGCAGAATGGGTTTTAAGCCACCTCTGACATAAAGGCAATTGAACTCTGAAATTATTAAAGACTAGTTATTCAGACAAGCTCTTCATAAATCATGCCATAATTGCAGACTACATCCTTCTCATGCGGATTTCATGCCCCAGGGTCAATCCAAAAAGAGGTAACCAGAACTGAGAGCATATGCACCAAGACAAATTCCTTGTGCGTCCAAACACACTCGGCCAATTTTAAAAAAATGCTCTTTTCTCTGTATAAACCAGACTGGCATTACAATTTGTATTACATAGCTCCTAATAAGAAGTTACTTTCACTGACCTTTGGTGAACACTTTTCAAATATTACATTATTTCCTTTTTTTCCTTTTTTTAGTGTTAAGCTTTTAAAATAGAGAGAAGTGAGCCCATTCATAAGTAGAGAATGAGCACATCTTTGAAAATCATTATCTTTACATTATAAAGAGCCATATGAATTACAGTCCACATTTAACAAATTCATAGTTCTTGAATGAGTAAATTATTGGTATATAATTCAAAATCCAACACAATATCAGGCTTGAAATATCAGATCCTCATGTGTAAGTTCAATTAAACTGATTTATTGCTGTATAGATCTATGTATAAGAATCTTGTCAACTAAAGGTCAGCATTTGCTTAGAGGTAGATAGGAGTAAATGACACTCAAGAGGGTTGGACTTAGTTCACTTGTGACTTTCTAGAGCAGGGGTCTTCAAACTTGGTAACTTTAAGACTTGTGGACTTCAACTCCCAGAATTCTACAGCTAGCTATACTGTCTGGAGAATTGTGGGAGTTGAAGTCCACAAATTTTAAAGTTGCCAAGTTTGGGAACCTCTGAACTAGAGAAAGAACTTTTTTTCCAACCCCTCTGCAGGTTCTGCCACTCCTTCTCCCCACAACCTTTTCTTTAAACCATATAACTAGTCTCAAAACCATAAAACTGATAATCCTACATACCAATTTCAGTGTTTCTGTCATTTAATGTGGCCAGAAGCTTGTCACTATTTTGTACAGGAGAGACAATAATAGGTACAGTACCTTAGAAGTATTCAAAACAGCTTCTAAGCATCCAGTCTCCATTTGGTTAAAAAATATGTTTTGAAAATCTGGTTTCATCTTATTTCATAAAAACTGGCTTAAAAAATGCTGCCTTGCATTGTTTTTTTTGAACAGCAGATTAACAGCAACATTTAGTAATAATAAAATTGAATCTAAATTCTTTGAATTCCTAACTCAGACTTTCAAAGCCAATTCTAAGACTGCCTTAGAATACCACATATAGTCTTCCAGCTTTGAATTAGACAGGTCTGTACAAGGGAAAAGGTATAATTATGGAGCAGATAAATGAAATTGTTTTCCATCTTCACATCACATATGATTTGACTATCTAACCTTGAGAGATAGCCGCAACTATGCAATGCAAGTTCTGCTTATCTCTACTATCTCTACTTAAGGGATTTCAAGTAGCAGAGCTGTGATCTTGGAGACACGCGGTCAACAGATACTTCTAAACATATCACTTATTTGACTTGGAAAAAGGCAGCTCCTTAAATTCAGCACAGCAGTGTCATGCAAAAAGAAGCAATTCACTCTGCTTTTCATTCCTATCTCTTTCAGCCATCTAATTGCATAAACTACTCAATATAATATGGATATCAGGACGTGAATGCTGGCTGGGGAATTCTGGGAGTTGAAGTCCAAATATCTTCAAGTTGCCAAGGTTGGGAAACACTGCTTTAGAGGACCAAATCTATATTTTATCTAGCTAAGTAAAATAGTCTCTATACAGGCAGTCTTCAACTTATGATAACAGTTGAATCCAAAGTTTCTGTTGCTAAACAAGACAATTGTTAAGTGAATTTTGCCCCATTTTAGATCTTTCTTGCCACAGTTGTTAAATGAATCATTGCAGTTGTTAAGTAGCATGATTATTAAGTCAATCTGGCTACATTTAACAGCTGCAGAAGGTTGCAAAAAGTGATCACATGACTTCAGGATACTGCAATCATTCTAAATATGAGCCAGTTCCCAACTAGCTGAATTTGATCACGTGATGGTGGGGCTATTGCGACAGTCAAAAGTGTGAAAAATGGCCATAAGTAATTTTTTAAGTGTCTTTGTACAAATGAACTGTGGTAAGTCAAGGACTACCTTGATAGACATCCATAATTTAAAAATGGAACAGAATAAGTAACCCAAACAATTTCTCTTTTTTTTCTCTTAGCATTTTAAAATATTTTTATTCTTTAATTATTAATAAAACTGAATGTATGCAGACATATATTAAAATAAGCAATTGAAAACAATAAGTCTAATGTCAGAAGAATAGGAGAAAAAAATTGATTTCCTGCCTGAACAGGGAATTGGACTAGAAGACCTCCAAGGTCCTTTCCAATTTTGTTATTCTGTATTTTGATCTCCTTCATTATCTGGCTCACATATCAGGGGGTAAAATCCAGCAGGTTCTGACAGGTTCTGGTGAACTGTAACATAAATTTTGAGTAGTTCAGAGAACCGGGTCTTCCCTGGGTCCCGTCAGCTAAACAGTGTCAGCAGGCAGGTCCATGGGGGGGGGGTCTTCTCTGTGGCTGCTCCGACTCTCAGGGACCATCTACCTCCTGAGATCTGGACTGCCCCCATCCTACTGGCCTTCTGGAAAGACCTGTTTTTTCCGGCAAGCCTGGGGTCAGTGATCACATGGTGTACCATCGAGATGCGGCCATAAATGGTATATATGGTTTTTAATGGTGAGATTTTAAAATTGTTTTTAGAGATTTTAATATTATTTGTATGTTTTAATTTTTAGTTGTGAGCTGCCTAGAGTCCCTAAGGAGATGGGCAGCATACAAAGTGAATAAATAAAATAAAGAAAGAAACCAGTAGTGGAAATTTTCAGCAGTTCAGAGATCTGGCAGATACCAGTTCTGGCTTGCCCGGGAGAGGAGTGGAAATGGTGATCCCTGAGTCCTCAAAGAGGGGCAGCATACAAATCCAATTAAATAAACAAATAAATAAATGGGGATTTTGCAGTATTCTTCCCCTGCCACACCCACCAAGCCATGCCCACAGAATCAGTAGGGAAATTTTTGAATTTCAGCCCTTCACATATTGTTTTGCTTCTTATGTACCCACAGTTTTAAAAAAAAGAGTGGGAGAGAGAAAGAGAGAGATGTAGATATCCAGGTCCAATTTGTTATTAGAATGGGGGAGAGGGAATATTTCCAAACATTTGGTTAATTTTTTAGAATAAACCATACTTTTGATGAATGATAGAAGACTGACAATTTTAGGCCATCTGCTAATTTTATACGACTTGCAAATTTTCAATCCCAAGAAAGACTGGTATATTGTTATGTACTATTACAATTCCAAATAATGTGAAAAGGAGAGATTTTTGTGATTAAATCCACTGACTCCAGAAAAAGAAACCTGTAAAGAAATATGCAAATGTGATTGCTTATCGGCCTAAAGGAGATGGAAGACCGTCCAAATCCTGTATTTATTAGTTTTTATCTTGTACTTTAAGATAACTATCTAAAAGGAACATTCCTTTCTGAGTCTCTAGTTTGCATGACTCTGGCAATCTTCATTCAAAACATATGCAAATATGAAATAGTTTTCTGTTAGGGTTTTCAAGAGACATTGTTTTATTCATTTGCTCAAATGAATCTGTTAACAGTGCATTTGAATTATACCCATATTTGAATTGCCAAAAGGTGGCGGGGGACACCTTGTTCGTTAGCCTTCAGGGTTAATGCTCTTTAAGGATGATTTATTTATGTCAGCCTAATATTTGAATCTTTCTTTCAGTTCATTTTCAAGGTGCTATTTCCAATCCTTCTCCTTCTTTAAAAAAACCAGCACCACCAAACCCTTAAAACTGTTTTAACACAAATTATATATAGGAAAATCACTGAAGTAGAATTAAAGATCTTGCACTGAAATATCATTTAGAGCAGGGGTCTCCAACCTTGGCAACTTTAAGACTTGTGGATTTCAACTCCCAGAAAGCTGGCTGAGGAATTCTGGGAGTTGAAGTCCACAAGTCTTAAAGTTGCCAAGGTTGGGGAGCCCTGATTTAGAGCAGTGTTTCCCAACCTTGGCAACTTGAAGATATCTGGGCTTCAACTCCCAGAATTCCCCAGCCAGCATTCGCTGGCTGAGGAATTCTGGAAGTTGAAGTCCAAATATCTTCAAGTTGCCAAGGTTGGGGAACACTGATTTAGAGTATACCTCTTTCTTCGGTCAGCAGAACTGCAAACAGGGAGTTTGGATACTGTCAATTTCTCTTTTCAAATATTGGCAGTTGTGCTGTTTTATACGAAGAGGCATCCTTTGTTTTAAGTAGATTCCATCTCAGAAGGCAGACTCCAGAGCGAGATCTTATTTACAGTTTGAGCCACTTCAGGCATTTGATTAGCCCCCAAAGTCAATGCTTCACATCCGCTGTGCAGCCTGCTGGAGAAGAAAGAAAGCAAGACAATGCCAAGCCAGAGGCTCAAGTGTATTTAATACTTAACTATAATTTGGCATGGCATCCAAACATTGAGGCATCTGGGAATAATTTTGGACTGCTTTCAAAGCCCCTCTTTGGGACTTTCTAGAGGCCTCTTGTTAATCATGGGACTTACTATATTGAGCCTTCTCGCTACTTTCCTTTAATGCTTGAATAACTGTTGCTTGAGTAAGCAATCTTGACAGCTGTAAGTCCATTCACAGTTTGGATAGAGCTTTTGAGATGGGGGTGTTCAAGAAGGCTGCAAAATCAGAACAGTATCTGTACAGGAGAATAGATTATTTCTGTGTTTCCCCCTGGTCTATTTGGGCCATCATTGGTGGATCAGCAGTTTTCAGAATTTTATATGCATTTGAAACCACTTTGCAAAATTGTCCTAAGCCAGTAGCAATGCCGTTATCCATCATTGGTGGATAACGGCATTGCTACTGGCTTAGGACAATTTTGCAAATGGTTTCAAATGCATATAAAATTCTGAAAACTGCTGATTCCAATATACCTCACACTACATGCCAGTTTAGTTACAAGCACTGACCATTACAGGCAGTGGCAGAACTATAGAGTGTAAAGAGTCAGAACAGTAAGATTAAAATGACTTATTCCTATATAAAAAAAGGATAATGATAAAACTTTTTACCCACACCATATTTTTAAAAATCCCATTAAAGATCATTTTGTCGATCTGCATTTTTTTTTCTGTGTGCACCTTCGAGTCTATCTTGACTCCTGGTAACTGCCTCACTAATCCCAGAAATAACAGAAGTAACAAAACATTACCTGCTTTCAGTTAGAAATCTGTTAAAATATCTTTATAATAAATAATTTACTTCTTGATGATATCCACTCCTTGCAAACTCCTTGCAAACAAAATTATCAAAATGAATCCTTTGGGCCTCCATTTGGGAATGTGAACCAAGTCCTCTGAGACATATTTTGGGTCAGAGTAATTTTTAGCATAGAATGGAATAGACTAGAATTATTTATTGGCCAAGTGTGCACCAAGTGTGCATATTCACCAAGACAAAGCAATTTGTCTTGGTGCATATGCTCTCAGTGTACATAAAAGAAAAGATGTGTTAATGTTAGTCTGGGTATAAATAAGCAATCAAATCATATTAAGAAACAGTCAATATAAATCATAAGGATACCAGCAACAAAGTTACAGTCATACAATCATTAGTGGAAGAGATAGATGATAGGAACCATGCAAATATCATTAGTAGTGCAGACTTAATAAATTGTTTGACAGTGTTGAGAGAATTATATGTTTATCAGAGTGATGGTGTTTGGGAAAAAACTGTTCTAATTATTCTCTAGTGTCTGTCTTGTTGAGTTACAGAAGCAAACCAGACAGTTGTAGAGGTGCAGATGACAGACTCAATAATTCCTCTGTAGAACTGTATTAGCAGCTCCTTGGGCAGTTTGAGCTTCCTGAGGGAAGGGAACATTATTTGTTGTGCTTTTTGATGATGTTTTTGATATTAGGTGTCCATTTTAGATCTTGCAATATTTATTTATTATTTGGATTTCTATGCCGCGGCTTAGAAAGTAGGAACAATACAAAAATATGGTCGAACCTAGAAATTTGAAGTTCTGTACTGTAGATACTGTGTTGTCAGTATTGTAAAAGTCAGTGTTAAGGTTTCCTTCCTCAGTTCTTGGTGGGCTCATAGATACATGGATATATTTTTCTGGACATTGACAGAGAAACAGATTGTCACTGTCCTTTTACCAATATTTTTTGTCTTCCTCCTTTAATATATAGTATTGATACTTAACTTTTCAGGGATGGTCAAAGTCTGTTACAGGCATCAAACAGAGCTCATATTTATTCCTTCCTACTCTGAAATGTAATTAGAAAAAGAATTAGCTAACACATTCAGAAGACTTGTCCCTTGAAGCCATATAACATTTTTAATAAGTACTTTTTGTATTCTACAATTTCAGGAAATGTAAAGAAGATCCGGGAAGGTGGAAAATTATTGCTTTTTGTATTAGGTTTTTATCTTCATAAGCCACTCAGAGTTATTGAGAATAAATTGAATGTCATATAATTTTTTTAAAATAAATAAATAAATTTGCAAATGACTGTCCAGCCTAGTCATTAAAGGGGAATCTGCTGCTCAATGTATTTCAAATCAACACTGAAGAAGTAGCTAAAATTTCAAAATGGGGAAATAATAAACATTTATCCCTTCTCCTTTCATTGTCTCATTTTAGAATCTTGCGTTAAACTTTTTCAAATGTTACAAATTAACAGAGTTGGATGGGACCTTGTAGGTTATCATGTTCAACCCTCTGCTCAAACAGGAGACCATACAACATTTATGACAAATGGCAGTCCAATCTCTTCTTGAAAATATTAAGTGATGAAGCTTCCACAACTTCCGAAGGCAAGCTATTCCATTGGTTGATTGTTCTCTGTCAGAAAGTTCCTCCTTTTTTCATTGATCAGTTTCCATCCATTATTCCTTGTCCGTCCTTCAGGTGCTTTTCAGAATAGCGTGACCCCCTTCTCTCTGTGGCAGCCCCTCAAATATTGGAACACTGCTATCATGTCTCTCCTGGTACTTCTCTTTGCTAGACTATCCATGCCCAGTTCCTACAACCATTCTTCCTATGTCCCCTGATCATCCTAGTTGCTCTCTTCTGCACTTTTTCTCAATATCACTTTTATAGTGTGGTGACCAAAACTGGATGCAATACTCCAGGTGCAGTTTAACTAAGACTTTATAGAGTGATATTAGCATCTCACTTGATTTAGATTGTATCCCTCTGTTAATGCAATTTAAGATTGCATTGGCTTTTTTGGCTGCTGGTGCACGCTGCTGGCTCATGTTTAGCTGGTTGTCCACTAGGACTCCAACATCCCTCTCACACTCACTGCTATTAAGCCTGGTTTCACCCAGGTTATATGTATACTTTGGGGTTTTTTTTACTTAAGTGTAGGACTTTATTTTCTCTACATTTCATTTCATTTTGTTAGGTAGAATCCAGCATTGAAGTCTGTCAAGAGCCATCTTGACAGCACTCAAGTCTGTCAAGATCCTCTCTTCTAGAGTGTTAGCTTTAACACTAGTGGTGATTTAAGTTACGGTAAATTCATATTGAAAAATAATTTTAAATGGGTTGATTTATTATTTTGCCTTTAACTTAAGCCAAGGTAGAGTCTTGTTAGATGCTGAAAGACAATATAAGGATGACAATTTTCAGAGAACAGAGTCAATATGGCTTTACAATCTGTTGTCTCCTTGACATTTCATTCCCTTCATCTTTAAACATACAGTATCTAGCTTTGTATTTAAGATACCAATTCTGTTCTAATAAGAATCTTTGATTCATTTACTCACAATTCCACAGAGGGTGCTATTTTGTATGGTCATAATTTTAGTTTTGATCACTCTCAGTTTGACAGGCATACATTCACATCCTTTAAAAGGACACACAGAGTTATATACTGTGCATTTAAATATAACTTACAGCTTTACCTTGACCGATGTTGAGGCTTATGGCAGATCTTTTAAAACTTCAGACAATGATAAAGATGGAAATTCAGAACTCTACCAACCTTTTTTCTTCTTGCTGTTTGCTGAAATTAAAATGAATACAATTTTCCACTCAAATAAGATGTAGACTTTACATCTTATAGAGTGGAATATTGTATACATTGTAATTGAATATTGTATACATTGTAGAGTCTATAAGCTCTATAAGATACACAGGCATTTCCACCAACTTTTTTTTGGGGGGGGGAGTGCATTTTATAGTCCGAAAGATACGCTACTTCTATGAAACATTAGACCTGGGGATTAATGCTGTTTAAATGCAATGTATTCTAATGTATTTTTACCAGAAGCAAGCATTATTCATTCTTCTGATGTGGTAAACTTCACATACTGAAATTAATTTCAATAAATATGCAGAGGGAGAGTCCGGAGAAGGGCGGCATACAAATCTAATTAATAATAATAATAATAATTATTATTATTATTATTATTATTATTATTATTATTATTATTATTATTATTAAATAATCGCTAGGTCATTGACTAAAATATAATGGTCTGCCCTATTAATTAGAATGCTCATCTGAGAATTGCAACTAATCAACTTTAAGCCAGTTAAATTTCAATAATCATATTAGGCTCTTCTATTGTCTAATGCAGTGATGGCAAACCTTTTTTTCCTCAGGTGCTGAAAGTGTGTGTGTGCTATCGCGCCTGCATGAGTGCTCACACTCATAATTCAATGCCTGGATAGGGCCAAAACATCTTCCCCCACCCCATGGAGGCCCTCGGGAGGCCAGAAATGGCCTGTTTCCCAACTTCTTGTGGGCCTAGTAGACTCGTGTTTCACCCTCCCCAGGCTCCAAAAGCTAAAAACGCTCTTCCCATCTCCCCAGAGATTTTCTGGAAGCCAAAAATGCCCTCCAAGAGCCTCTGTGTAAGTCAAAAATCAGCTGGCTGGCAAACACATGCACATTGGAACTGAGCTAAGGCAACGACTTATGTGCCAGCAGATATGGCTCTGTGTGCCACCTGTGGCACCCGTGCCATAGGTTCACGATCACTGGTCTAATAGATAAACAATATCAGAAAATATATCTCAACCTGCCCACAGTTCTAACCTATGTAAATCTATGTATAGTATGTGGTCAGAGACACACAAATTTCATTCCTAGGATTCTGATTGTTTCTGTTTCTAGGCATTTCAAAGCATTTTTGGGTGCATGGGCTTATTATTATTATTTGTACAATGCCTATCCCATGATACACTGGTTTAAGACCTGGATGGATTAAAAACAGAACAGCCACAAAAACCAATGTCAATTGGATTTGGATTGGAATCCAGGCATTTGCTTTGTCTGTTTCCTCTTTTGTTATTTTTGGAGGAACAAACATTTTTCATTGCCCAAACTTTATGCAACTAGATGGGCATGTATCCTGAGAAATAAGTTTCATTCATGGTAAACACACACCTTCCAAAAATGTCATAGGGAGGCAATGGCAGCTTCAGGACATTTCATAACAATCCTGCCAGTGTTTTATCCTTGGCTGTGGAACAAGAGAGGCATACTTTAAACAGGACATCTCTTTCCTGCCAGGGCCAAATCACTCTCGTTTTGAACAGATTTCAAAAATTAATCTCTTTGTGAATGTGGCCCTGTGATTGTGATCTTGTTTTGCCCCAGTAATTTTTGGAGACTATGGGAAAGACCTCCATGGCATCAGTGATGTACAGTGGTACCTCATCTTACGAACGCCTCTTCTAATGAACTTTTCAAGATACGAACCCGGTGTTTTAGATTTTTTTGCCTCTTCTTCCGAACTATTTTTACCTTATGAACCCAAGCTGCTGCTGCTGGGATGAAGAGGTTTCTTTCCCCCCCCTTTTTTGAAGAAAGAAAAGGGGCAGCTTGGAGGAGTAAAGATTTTGCATGCTTGCAAAAGCACTGAAATGGTGTCTTTTTAAGAAAGAAAAGGGAGAGGCAGCTTGGAGGAGTAAAGATTTTGCATGCTTGCAAAGGCACTGAAACTGTGTCTTTTGAAAAAAGAAAAGGGAGGGTCGCCCCCCTTGCCTTTCTTCCTTCCCACTCACCCTTTAGCCTAGCCTTGCTTCTTCCACCGGCCCCCTTTAGCTGCTCCTCCCTGCCCTCTGTTCACCTCCCTTCTAAAGTTTGGGATTTTCCTGAAGGATTTGCACACATTATTTGCTTTTACATTGATTCCTATGGGAGACATTGTTTCATCTTACGAACTTTTCACCTTACGAACCTCCTCCTGGAACCAATTAAGTTCGTATGATGAGGTACCACTGTAATTAATTCATCATACATGATAGCCAAGAAAAACTAAATTTCAGCATGTAATATGGCAGGAAGAAATAAAGCATTCTTATATGTTTATTTCTAAAAGATGCCTGCATACTAATTAAGTTCACTACTGGGCAGCTAAGCACCTAAATGCTTGAAAAACTTGATAATATTAAAATATAATATAAAATTAAATTAAAACATCTTACACAGGAATTAGCAATAAAATCCTACCCAATATAAAAGGGTAAAAAAGATGTCAGCAATATTAATAAAATCAACAAGAAAAATAAACTGGGAAAAGAACAAAAAGAAAATAGTTTTCAAAATTAGTTTGGCTGTAATATTTAGTTATGAAACTTTATATCATTTTTCAAAGTTTTAGAAAGCTTACCAAATTATGTTGATTTTATTAATTGCTTGGCTTATTAAGTGACAGAACCTTTCTGTGTGTCCAATGGTATGTAAAATATTCTGTGTATTTAATTTTTTAAAATAAATCTCAGATATTATTCATATCATTTCAGGATGCACCAAATCTTGAGTTCATTTCTCATAAGAATGGAATAATGAAGGAAAGCAAATAAAGACATAATTGTGATAAGCATGCTTGTAAAGTAACTTCCAAGGAAGAACTTTGGAATCAGGATATGATATATAAGTAAAGTGTTTTAGGCTTCATATAGGACAGTATATGATCCATAGGTTAGACTGGGAAGTTAAGAAGGTAATGACAAACAACTTCCTGTGAGAAGATAAGAGGAAACATTTTGTATTGTTAGTAAGAAAACTTAGTAAGCCATTTGAGCCATGGTGGTGCAGTGGTTAAAGTGCAGTATTGCAAGCTGCTTCTGCTGCCTGCTGCCTGTATTGCGCCAGTTCAAATCTCACCAGGCTCAAGGTTGACTCAGCCTTCCATTCAGTGTTGGGATGCAATTGCCTGGCACTACCCCTACGTCCTGGGAGTGCGTGCATGCACAGAAGCTGAATCTCACATGAAGATATGAAAGTGCACCAGATCTTGCTGATTTGGGCAGGTTTTTTGTTTCCGCGCATATGGAGCAGCAAAAAAAGCTGAAAATCAGCAAAAAAATGGCTGCTGGCCTTCCTTTGCTGCTCAGAGGGCAAGAGGGGAGCAGAAGAATAGCTTTCTCCTCCACCCCAGCCCCCTGCCTGTAGAGGTAAGAAACCTCCGTCTGCCCCCCCCAATGTTAAAGTTTCCCCTCCGCGTCCCGACTGCTTGTTCTGGCTTCCCCCACCCTGTTCCTTTCACCTCTGCCACTCCATGTCACCTCTGACAACTCTCCTACCTTCACAGTTTCGGTTCCCCTCACGTCGCTGCCACTCATTCCAACTGCCCCCATCCCCGTTCTTTTCCCCTTCACTGCTCCTCATCCCTACCACCTGGACTCCTATCTTGCTTGCCTTTGTAGTTCCGGTTCCCCTTTGCATCCACCGCTGGCTGCTTACTCCTTTGCCCTCTTGTACAGCATGGGGGAGCAGGCCAGCCGGCCGGAGTTCTCCACCCGCAATGCTGTTGCTGCTGGCTGGGGCAGATACTAATTGTGTGCGCAGTTAGATTTGGCTGCTGTGCATGTGCAGCAACTGAAATCTCACACAAGCATCCTCATGCAAGTGAGATTTCGGTGATAATTCCTGGTTGGTTGCTGGTAGACGGGCACTGATCAACTGGAGCTGTGCACGCAGCTCCATTTTTGCTGGAGCTGCGTGTGTAGATCCATTTTGATCCCTACCCCCATGGAGTCCCCCCCCCAGTGGGATCAGGAGCCCACCACTACTTCCATCCTTCTGAGGTGGGTAAAATGAGGACCCAAATTGTTGTGGGTGATATACTGACACTGTAAACCCTTTAGAGAGGGCTGTAAAGCATGGTGAAGCGGTATATAAGTCTAAGTACTATTGCTATTGCTTACTATACTGCTAAAAAAATAAGTGTTTTTTAAAGTGTTCCCTTAAACAAAGGGATAATAAAAATAAGTGTTTTAATAACTGTTTAAGAGTTCCCTTTATTTAATAAAGAGAACATTCAAATAAGACATGCTAGATCTGAATGAAATATTCTCATTGAATACTTGGAGTTATATTCTGTTGTTTAAGTGTTCCCTTTATTTTTTTGAGCAGTGTATAAGAGCACATTAACAAAGTCACTAAGAGTAAAAATAAATGTAAATTTCTTTTCAGGGACAGTTTTTGTATGCATGATTGATACAATTGTCAGAACAGTAGCAGTTTTCAGAGAATTTTGAACAGTAGCAGTTTTCAAAGAATTGTGACTGGCAGAGACCTTGAAGATCTATCCTCAAAATGTACCTGCTAAGCAAGGAGAGAAGCAACTTAAAACTAAGGAGAAATTTCCTGGCAGTTAGAACAATTAATCAGTGGAACAACTTGCCTCCAGAAATTGTGAATGCTCCAATACTGAAAGTTTTTAAGAAGATCTTTTGGCTGCTTTCATACCATTTTTGGGACCATGTTGAAAACGGTCTGAAAATGATCTGAAAATGGTCCTAAAACAGCTGAAAAAACTACCTGTTTTTGGGGTAGTTTTTGGAGCGCTTTCATGTGCTCTGGTGCCTGTGAAGACTAGTTGGCCACTATGGGAAGCCAGAAGAACAGCAGGAAATGGCATACATGCCCACTGAGAGAACTCTGTATGCCACCTATGGCACATGTGCCATAGGTTCGCCATCACAGTTTTGAGCAAAATTAAGACCTTCTTCTGACTTCCTAAATGTATTGTTCTTTTTCAATGTCCGTTTCTATCTTCAATTATAAATTGTTATAATACTTTTTCTTGTCTTTTCTAACAGCTCTCTGAAATTCTTAATTTAATTCCTTTCTTAGATCTTTGTCCTTTTTGCCTGTAGCTTCTCTTCTCTCGTGGGCAATATTCATCATCTGTTCTGACATCCAATTTTGTTTCTTCTGCTTCCTGTTCTTTGACGATTTCTTTTCACATTCATCCTTAACAACTTTAGTCCACAGTTCCTCTGGTTCCATATCAATGAGGCTCAAGGCCTTGAAGCAATTCCTAATGTTCTTCTTAAAAATTGTGAATATGTTTAACATTAACAGAATAACATAACCCCATAAACATCTGATTAGACACTTAAAGCTGGAGTTAGCTTTGACAGTTACGTTAAGCCAAAGCTAACAGTACATATACACAATAAAGGCTTAACTAATTTTAAGTAAGAATGGTTTTCATACATACACATCTCATAGCATGGAGAAATCATTGGATTGAGACAAAATGATAATTCATTATCCTGTTTCATTTAAGTCTCCTAGACTGTACAGTCCCACTATGTTCCCTTCCTTACCTGTGCAGGAAAGCAAGTGTAATGAACTTTTCAGAGCCTGGGAAAGAGGCTAGGGCTTTGGAAATTTGGCAAATATTACAACTTTGGTATATTACACACATTTCAATTTCTGAGAAAAGTAGATAACCAGCTTTCCACTGGATCAAAGAGTAACAAGAGAAGAAAGCTGTGCTCCAATAAACTTAAAAATTAATCAATGCTAAAATAAAAATATCCCAGTTTCAAGATTTCTGGTTGCTTAATCTATTTCCTCATTTAATAAATCTAATGACAGATTTATCCCAGGCAGCACTTTAATCTGTGATTAAATCCTAGATGATATATGTTTTACTACCACCTGATCTGGCATTTGAAAGTATAATATTTTGTTTGGAATGTTACATAGGTTCCCCTCCTTTCTCTTCAATAGGTAGGTTGCCCTCTCCCTTTCAATTCTTTGCTCACAGGATTTACTCTATTTCTTAATGTATCTCATAATGCCAATTAAAAACCAGCCAAAAGAAGTTGTTCTTATCTGTTAAAGTCTAAATTCTCCTCCAACATTTATTCTTGAGGAGTAATGGGAAATATCCCCAAAGGATTGTCATTACAATGTCTCTTCTGAAGGTTGTCCTGATACAGCTTCTTTTTTAGCCCAAGGAGCGAGAGGTTGACATCTGTGGAGAAAGGCTCCATCTGGTCCCCGCAGTTTGTCCTCCAATAGGTGCTAGGATTGTTAACTACTGCAGTATGAATTCAGCATCCAAAATTAAGGCAGCTAAAAGTACCCAAATGTTTTCAAAGACACCTGCAAGAAAGCACTTTTTTATTTAAAAATGCATGATAAAAGATCTAGGTAGGCAAGAACACAAAATCACATATTTTAGGAAAAATTTATGATATTTCTTACTTAAGTAGATTAAATCTTGTTGAAGCCTGCATTCCAAACAATCAACTTATACATTTAAAGTTTGGCAGGTTCATCCTGGCGGTTATGGTGAGCATGAACCCAAACACAGAATTTCTAGATTTTGGCCAAAGAGAGATCTTATAGGGTTTAATAAGGAAGGCAATTCTGGAGTGTGGCAAGTTATGGAACCATAACTTTCACATCAGTATAAATTAAATTAGAATCTAAATCTCTGCAAGGCCTGTGTGTCTTCTCCTTCCCCAATTTTCATGTTCCTTCCTTTCCCTTTCTTCACTTAGTAAGATGTTAGCAGTGTTACCCTACCAAACTTGAATGTAATTTTCTGCTTTTCAGTTGCTTCTCAAATATAAAGCCTGCGTAGTGAACTCAAGTATATAAATCACACACACATACAATCAAATATGCACACATACGCAGACATCTTTTTTTATTTTATTTCTCTTAAGTGTATGGCTTTGTAATGCCTGCAGCATATGTCCAACTAGCTGACTTGCTTTTCCCAACAATTTTTCAATGCCTTAGTTTTCCTTATTCTTTTTGCCCATCTGCCCCTTCAATATTCAGGCTCTTATCGGTCTACTCCCACTCTTCAGCAATTGCTGCTACATGTTATCAGTTTCAGTGACCTTACCCTTTAATGTTTCTCCCCAACTCGACCTTACCCCTGACCGAAGACATGCTTCATGTTTCCAAACCCATGTGTTCCCAAGTCATGTGTAGATGAAACACTCATATTTCCATTTGGTCACACACCACCCACAACTACACTGCTCAAAAAAATAAAGGGGACACTTAAACAACATAATATAACTCCAAGTATTCAATTAGAATATTTCATTCATTCAGATCTAGAATGTGTTATTTAAGTGTTCCCTTTATTTTTTTGAGCAGTATATTTCTGCC
Source organism: Erythrolamprus reginae (assembly GCF_031021105.1). Lineage (NCBI taxonomy): Eukaryota > Metazoa > Chordata > Lepidosauria > Squamata > Dipsadidae > Erythrolamprus > Erythrolamprus reginae. The sequence continues at coordinate 128,611,868 of NC_091951.1, forward strand.
ATGTAGAAAAGCTTTTTACACATGCCTACACAAAGGCATAAAAATATGGTGACCCTATAAAAAAAATTATAGCCCAATAGCCCCTGTCAAGTCTTCCTTGCAGACAGCAAACTGAAGCTAGCAGTCTGACCTTTTTCCAGGAAAAGCACCTGGTTAAACATCTCAAGATAAACCTCAAGAATGACTCAGGGCCATTTTGTTACCATAATACCAAGATCTGTTCAGCCTGTAGCTTAAGCAGTTCTCTATTTTGGGCTTTCACTCACAAGTCCTGCCAAGGCAACACCTAACTCTTGCAATTTGGCAGAATTTTTTTCCCCCTTGGCCTTCTCTTGCCTGCAGATGGTCTGGACAAATTAATTTTTGCCTGAGGTGATTGGTTTGCTGGAACAAGCCTCCCTTCCCTTCCTTCCTTTATGGCAATTGCCTTAAGGCTGAATTAGGCCACTTGTTTATATGTAAACAGATGGCACACTCCACCTGTATGAGTGTTTGTTTTCAGTTCAGCTCATAGATAACAAGCCTGTAAATTTTATGGCTAACTCTTGCATGCTTCACTGAAAAGCCAGAGCCAGACTCTAATTTAATTTATACTGATGTGAAAGTTATGACTTTAAATGGTGTTACCCACTAAGCTATGGTGGCACCATCACCTGTACTCCAAATTTTAATTCACACCTCTTCCACTGTTTAAATAAGCAAAGCATGCCTCTCTCCCTCTCTTCCTCCCTCTCTCTCTCATTCTCTCTGTCTCTTCTTGCCTCCCCGTTGCTCTTTTCTCCTACCAATCCCACACATCTGAATTGGGAAGGGGATTTTACCTGGTTCAAAGATCTAGTGGCACAACGTTATTTTGGTAGAAATATTATAGATCTTGCTAGAAGACATTTTTGGTAACTTACTTTTCTGTAGATAGGTTCCTGGCCTGACATTTCAACTTCACTATTTTCTTCATAATATTCATCCAGTTCAACATTTTTTTAAAAGAAAGGGAACCCTGCATGCATAATTGTATTAAACAGTTGTGTCTTAACAGTCTGCCCTCCCAGCTATACAAATATAAATCCAATTTAAGGACCTGTCATTATAACGAAACTCAAATATGCCAAGTCACCATTCATAACATTAATCCTTCATAAGTATTATGTTCAGGTGTATAACATTTATCAGTGGTGAAATCTATTTACCTTGCCTACCGATTCAGAAGTGCATGCTTCATACTATTAAGTGTATGTGATTTAAAAATAATAAACACAATGGAATTGTACCAATAGAGATGATTTCCTGTCAGATATGTCAACAAAGACCTTGAGTTGTTCTACTCACATGTCCAAACTAACCCCTTGCTACAACAGTGCCATATAGACACATATTTTCCAATTTCTGCATCATTCTTAGAGATTACTTTATTAATTTCAAGTCAGGAAAGAGATATACGTTTGATAGCATCAAAGAGAGAATCCAAGTTAGGATCCTAGTTAATTAGGAGAATGGAGAGGTGATGTTTGACCTAATAACATATGGTTATTAGGATGGATGTCTACTTCATTCACTTTAAAGTTCTGAGAAAGGAAAGTGGAAAACAATTGTAATTTTCCCATCAACAATAGAGGCATTCAAATAGAAAACATATAAATAATTGTAATAAAGCAATATACAATGTATCTTATGGCATGGAACTTTCTTTCACAGGGTGAAGAATATTGCCTTAATATTTTTTTTTCCTTAGGTCAGGCTTCATCAGATTAGACCTTCAAGGATGCTCTATTGCTTGGCCAAGCAACACATCTACAGGTGTTACCCTTCCAGCTTCCAATGTTTCCCACACCTATTCTCAAAAATTCTACTTACACCCACAGAAGATTAACTTACTGTACCTTCAAAGTAACTGGTGAAAAACAGTGATGTCAGTAAAGGGGGGCACACAAAGAAAACCAACTGACGTGTTGTGTGATACACAGACAAAGGAGATGGAACCAATGTGTATGATGTCAAATACACGGTGGCCCAATACTATTTTTGTCATTTTAATAAAAGAAACAAGGTCTCATATCACAGGATTCTTCTGTGGATAATGCAAAAGAGACCACATGTACTACCTTACGTTTCTGGGGTAGGGACCCCAATATGCTAAATAAAAAGGACTGACAATTTTAGCCTTTACACTATATAGACTATCCAGATTTAGAGCCAGTGTGCCTCCAAAGGTGTAGGGGAAGACAGTGAGGGGAAAAGCAGCAACACAAGAAGATATTTTATATCTTTTTGATGCTTCCATAGAATAGAGTAGAGTAGAATAGAGTAGAATAGAATAGAATAGAATAGAATAGAATTATTTATTGGCCAAGTGTGATTGGACACACAAGAATTTGTCTTTGGTGCATACGCTCTCAGTACATAAAAGAAAAGATACATTTGTCAAGAATCATGAGGTGCAACACTTAGTTATTGTCATAGGGTACAAATAAGCAATCAGGAAACACTCAATATTAATATAAGGATACAAGCAAGGATACAAGCAACAAGCTATAGTCATACAGTCATAAGTGGGAGATAGGTGATAGGAACAATGAGAAAACTAATAATAAGAGTAATAGTAGAAAACATTTGGCTATTCTATAAGAAACCAGACTGTCCACTTAAACAATTTATAATACCTTCTAACCATTATGTTAGTGATAGATTAATTTGAACTGGCTTTCTAGCTCCGTAGTGATGGATGAGTGTTACTTTAAATCACTTGTGTGGTTGTGTTCTACTGATATTCACAGAGTTCTGAAGGTAACTTGCATCCTCTCTTACCATTGATTTCAGTCATTGATTAACCTTTGCTTTAATTCAGGTAGGATTCACTCAGGTTCTTTATTGTCAAGAGAAAGTATAGGTTGTCCTAGACTAACGGCCATAATTGAGCCCAAAATTTAGATTGCCAAATGAAACATTTGTTAAGTGAGTTTTGCCCCATTTTTCAACTTTTCTTTCAACCATTGTTAAATGAATCATTTAAGTAGTTAAGTTGGTGACCCGGTTGTTAAGTCAATCTGGCTTCTCCACTGACTTTGCTTGTCAGAAGGTCACAAGAGGCATTCACATGATCTGGACTCACTGCAGCTGTTATAAATATGAACTAGTTGCCAAGCATCCAAATCTTGTTCACATGACCATGAAGAAGCAGCAAAGGTCATAAGTATAAAATATGTTTGTTTGTTTGTTTATTTATTTGGTTGGTTAGTTAGTTAGTTAGTTAGTTAGTTAGTTAGTTAGTTAGTGGATTTGTATGCCACCCCTCTCCGTAGACTCGGGGCGGCTCACAACAGTGATAAAAACAATACATAATGACAAATCTGATAATTAGAATCTAAAATAAGTCACATAAGTCACTTTTTTCCAGTGATGTTGTAACTTCAAACGGTCACTAAATAAACTGTTGTAAATCAATAACTACCTTTATTGCATTAGTACAAGTAGGATCCTCCAGTTGGCTGTTCTTTATATACGAATGCTGCATTTACTTTTCCAATTCCTAATACCAACAAGCCCCTTAGCTATGTATAATTGTCGGAAAAGCTTCATTATATAGATTGCTATAGGCATGTGGTAGAGGCAGATTCAAAATCCAGCTACTAGTTTCTGAATAGATATATTCCAGCATTGCCTTACAGTAGTTTATGGAATTTTCTCAGCAGCTGAACAAGGGCAATGGAACCTACAATACTAAATTTGTTCAAATATGTGGCATCCTACAGAAATTATGCACCTTTATGCTCAGCAGGAATTATGTGTTATGTCTTTCTTGTAAATGCTGGGCACATTGACCAAATTATGAAGAAACACATGCAGAATGCAACAGACCACAGCAAAATAGGGCAGCATTCTTAGAATTCCTCCCATAGGGTTAATGGTGCAGCCAGGACACAAACCAAATCCCATCCCTTCCTTTTCTGTTAGAGGCAAATGTGGTGAATTAAGTCTGATTTGCATGGATTTTGCATATGCAGAGTTTGGAATGTGACAGCAACCGATAAGCTGGTTAAGTTCAAAGGAAAGTGTCAAAACTCCTGTTGGTATGTAAGGTATTGCACATCCTAATTGTTCTGCTGCAGATGGCATCCCTTTTGCATTGATCTTGTGTAACATTGTTTCTCCAAACATTTTGAAGACAAAGAAGCACAGTAAACCATCAAAGTGTTTTGCATTCATTGTCAAGGATAGAGTTGTTCCTCTCTTCCTACAGAGTATACTCATCCATAAGTCAATATTTCCTAACCTCAGCAACTTTAAGATGTGGGGCTACAACTTCCCAAATTTCTAAGTTTTTTCCCCAATGTGTTTTTATTGATTTTTCACATTTTACATATCTTAACATTTCTTTTGAGCAGATATACAGTCTTTTATATATATTATTGTTATATTTATACAATGTATACATAATTTTGCAGTGTTTTCTAATTCTATATCTTCATCCCAAATTTTTTCTTCGATTTTATATCAGTCCATTTATATCATTTTCCCCATAATAATAGTCTGAGTCCTTATGTCCTCTATGTTCTATGGTTAATTTGTACATTTCTGCGCAATCACATTTCTTCTTGATTATCAAATTTTCAATGGGTGTATTAGTGTTCCTCCAACATTGTGCATACAGAATCCTAGCAGCTGTTGTGATGTACAAAATCAGATACTTGTACTTTTATTGTGTTGCCTTTTAAATATATCTAATAAAAATGGTTCCAGAGCAGATTCTACTGTTATTCCTATTATTTCATGTAACCAATTATGTATCTTTGTCCACCATGTGTGAAAGAAGATGCCTTGCTCTTTTTCTGCATTTCTAACAGATAGCAAATTCCCAAATTAATACAGGTACTTCCTCTCAAGATCAGTAATGTTACTATCAGAATTGGCTCTCCAATTAAAATTATGTTCCTCTTTCATTCTCTATTATCTTTTAATTTCTATTCTGGTATATACAAACCAGCAGAGGGGTTACCCCAGTTCTTAGAAGCAGTAGCTCTGCCCACCCAACCAGAATGGTTCTGCGCAGGCATACAAGCATGCACACAAACCCATAGCAAAAATATTTACAACCCATCACTGATACAAACCCAGATCTTAAACAGTTTATTGGTGGCTTATTGATGAGCATAGAACTTCCTGTATAGAAAAATGCATTTCCTGCTCCATTAGCAGGAAATGCCTACATGGCTTCGGACCAGAATACCTTCGGGACCGCCTTCTGCTGCACGAATCCCAGTGACCGATTAGGTCCCACAGAGTTGGCCTTCTCCAGGTCCCGTCGACAAAACAATGTCGTCTGGTGGGACCCAGGGGGATAGCTTTCTCTGTGGTGGCCCCTGCCTTCTGGAATCAATTCCCCCCAGGAGATTAGGACTGCCCCACCCTCCTTGCCTTTTGTAAACTTCTAAAAACCCACCTATGTCACCAGGCCTGGGGAAACTGACATTCCCCCAGCTGTTCCATTTTATGTATGGTTTGTTTGGATTGTATGACTGGTTTTTTATAAAGGTTTTTAAAATTGTTTTTAATATTGGATTTGTATCTTGTTGTGAGCCTCTACGAATCTACGGAGAGGGGTGGCATACAAGTCTAATAAATAATAATAATAATAATAATAATAATAATAATAATAATAATTAGACAAATAAATTCCATCCTACTAATGCCAGCACAGAAACTACCAATTCTAAAATGAATCTGAAATTTTAACTAAGAATAAGTACATGCTGTCTGCATATAGGACCCATTATCTCATCCCAGGTTAGTAGGGAAGACAAGGCACCAATTGTACAGGGCACATATTCAAGTGAAATCAGATTGCCCACATGAAAATGGCATCATGAATCTGGTTTGGAGTACTGGTCCGGGGCTGCTGTCATCTTTCTTTCTCTTTTTCCTTCCTTCCTTCCTTCCTTCCTCCCTTCCTTCCTTCCTTCCTTCCTTCCTTCCTCCTTCTTTCTTTCTTTTTAATTCTCAGTGGACTTTAACATCTTTATCTGCTTCAAAAATATCCCTCCTGCTCTCCGAGCTAATACTCACCTGAAGCACAGCTAATGAGCTCTTCAGCTGTCTTTCAGGCTGAATCCCGCTACAGAGCATGCACAAAAGTGAAATTTCACATGGGGGCACGCACATGCGTACAAGCATAGTGAGCTAGTGCATGCAAAATATAGCGATGCGAACTGGTGGTGAAGGTAAGTGGAACCAACTCCTGAGTGAAAACCAGAATGTTCCATCCTTCCTGCTCCCTTTTATTTATTTATTAGATTTGTATGCCGCCCACTCCCAAGGGACTCAGGGTGGCTTTGTTTTTCTCTTTGATGAAATGCTTCTTTGCAATGTCTTGCTAGCTTAAAAATCTTCTCCCCATTAGTGAATTAGAAGTTAAAGACAGTAAAGAGGAATGCATATGAAAAGTGCTTTTCTGAAGCTGGAAAAGGGCAAGCCAATCGAACACCAGTGATTGGCTTTAGTTTTGGTGAACAACAGAGAAGCTTAGAGAAAGCATTATAATCCTCCATGTGATTTTTTTTCCTTTTTGGCCAAATATCAGTTAAATCATATGGCCTGAAGGTTAATGCTCGGCCTTGGGAGATCATGGGAGCAAAAAGGTAACACCTCTGATAACCATCACCCGGGCTAATAGATTTTAAACATATATTTTCCTTAAAGGTTAGGGTGGCCTTTCTTTATTAAGAGGTTAAATGGAATAATGTCTCAGTTCTTAACAAGATGCACTTGAATTTTGAGGCAAGCATTCCGTCCTTTGAAATGTCAGATTTGATAAGTCCTTGGAAGGAAAGATGATCAGAAAATCTCACAGCTGTCAGCTATACTAGGAAGTCAAAACAGCACTGGCAAATCCCCAAATTGGCCTTTGCCTTTTTAAAAAAAGTATCTCTTGCCAGCATCATGGACAGGGGATGACTTAATTCCTTAACAAGCTGAACCTGCTGCTTTCAGGAACAACTGAAAGGAATTTGTGAGGCTCTTCTTAATATCTTTCTAATCTTAGGATTTGAGATGAGAACATTTGCTCATTGGCAAGAAGGATCCTTTGAAAAGCAAAGATGCTTTGGCTATTTATTGACTTTCCAGATGGTCCACTTGGTTAGATATTAGTTCCTCCCCTTTCTACTTTCCTTCAATATTTACTATCTCGATCTTTGTAAATTTGGAACAAATGGGATGACCTCCTACGCTGGCCTGAATTTAGTATCAGTATAATCTTGGTTCAATCCACAGTGCAAAGTTCAACCACTTCCCACCAAAATTTGTCTTTGTAAAAAACACTAAAGAGAGACAGTTTGGTATAGTGGGTAAGCCATGAGACTAGAAACAAGGGGATTGTGAGTTTTATTGCACCTTGGGCGTGAAGCCAGCTGGGTAACTTTGTGCCAGTCACTCTCTCTCAGCCTAGGAAGGAAGCAAGGACAGACCACTTTTTAAAAAACCTCGCCAAGGGACTTGTGCAGTCTCTGAGAATGACAGCGCCGGACTTACCCGGCAGGCAGGCTTTGCTGGAGGGACCGGGAGACACGGTCCCTCATGGCGGCCGCCATCTTGGATCCCGGGCGAAGTCTCGCGATGCGAGACTTCGCTCGGGAGATCGGGGCCTGATTGGCCAGGCCCCTGATTGGTCCGGGCGGGGCCTGCTTGCCCTATATAAGGGCGAGCAGGCCCGGGGCTCTTCCTTTTCGCCCGGACCAAGCTACAGAGCAGACGTTCGTTCGTCTGCTTGCGGCGGCCATTTTGTTTGGCGACCTCGTGCGAGGCGCCATTTTGTGGCCTGTGGGGTGAAAAGCCTTCTCTCTTCATCAGCGGAGCCAGCATCGGCTGGCTCCGCTCCGGTTTGGAGCCTCATTGTTCTGATTAAGGGGGAGGGTGGTGCTGCCTCCTGGTGGCCTCGCGGGCGCGCGGGGGTCGCTGGGGATCGAGGCCTGGGATAAAGGCCTGGTGTTTTGGGCCTTGTTGCCCTCGGGGATAGGGGGGAATTGGCTTCCCGGGGGGTTTTAGCTCCGCTTAGGCCTGCTATTTGGAGCAGGCCTTGTCCCAGTGGTGCAGGGCCCGTTGGGGGAGGGCTTTGTCCCGCCCTGTTCCTTATTGTATAAAGGTAGAATTTAAAGTGGCATGGCCCCTAAGAAGCGGCCAGCTAAGGCCCTCCAGGCCCAACCTGTGGTGCGGCCCAGGAGGGCTGCCAGGCCGTCTGCTCGGGCTCGGGCGGCGGCAGAGGGGCCCCCGGGGGGGATCCCGGTGGGGGGGGTGGCTGGGTTTATGCCCACGGTCCCTCAACCCGAGGTGTCCCCTTCTCTTTCCTGGGCCAGGGTCCTGGAGCGGCTCGACGAGTTGGAGAGGTGGAGGTCGGGGGCAGGCCCGGAGGGGCTTTCCCCGGCTGCCACCGCGGCCTGGGGCGCAGACCCCGAAGAGGAGTCGGTCCCAGCTGGGCAAGTGGCCCATGAAGTGCGGATGGCGGGCCCCGGACAAGCGGGCAGCACCGGACAGACGGGCCATGCTGGACAGATGGCCCAGCATGGGCAATGGTCATCGTTCCCGGGCCCAACCAGGATGGGCCCACCGTGGATGGCTTCGACCCCCTACGGGGCAGGTGAGGTTGCACCACATACAGGCACATCTCCGCTCCTGCCCATTCAGGGTCCTGGGTTCATCCCGCCAGCTTTGGGGGGTGGCAACAGCTTCACGGGGGCTGCTGCAGGCACCTGCGGTCAGGTTTGGTCCCCGCCGGCTCCGCCAGCGGGGGCGCTGGGGGTGCCTGTCCCACCTGGGGCGGGGGTGGGGGGTTGGATTCCTCCTCCACCGGCCATTATGCCACCGGTCCCATTCATGTACCCGCCTGGGCTTGGGGTGCTGGGCTCGGGGGCCACCACGGTGTGGGACCCGTTCGCCAGCATCAAGCCTGGGGCCATCCCTTGTGGGTTGCCCGCCACACCTTTAGGGTACCATCTGCACCCCTCAGTTAAGGAGGCAATCTGGCGGGGGGAATACGTTGATTTGTTCTCCCTCCTGAACAGGGAGGTCCCTAAACAAGATAAGGAGATTGTCCCTGGGGAGAAAGTGAAAAAGACAAAGGTCACGAAATGCTTCAGCTCGTGGCTGTATGCATTTCTGACCTTTGCGTCGGTGGTCATTCAGAGGCAGCCGGAGAGGGCCGCTGCCTTGTTGAAGTACATCGACCTGATAGCGAGGGCCCATTTCGAGTATGGGGGGACCATATGGAGGCACTATGACAAGGGCTTCCGTATGCGCATTGCTCATGAACCCTACTTGCCCTGGAATATGGTGGTTCCGGACCTGTGGTTCCAGGCCACTCATATGTCGGGGAAGGAGGGCTGTGATAGGACCGATAGCGGTCACTTTATGGAGGAAGAGCCGGCTACGCCCGCGCCGGCCAAGGCCGTGGCGGGGGTAGTCGGTAAAGGGGCCACTCTCGTGTGTCACGAATTTGCGGCGAAGGGGGCGTGTTTTCGCCCCATTTGCCGGTTTCGACACGCCTGCGGAAGTTGTGGGGGAAACCATTCCGCAGCCGTGTGCCCCCGCCCCAAGAAGGGGATTGAAAAGAAAGGCTCGGGCCCCCCAAAGCCTCCCCCAGCTGCTGGGGGAAAAGGGGCCCAGCCCAATTAATGTAGTGGTGCTTGAGGGTTGGTTGGGCGACTACCACCCTCGCTCGAGAGCGGCCGCTCTCTTGCTAGGTTTTTCAGAGGGATTTAGGATCCCTTATCAGGGTGTTAGGAAGGCCTTCATGTCTGACAACCTTAGGTCGGTTGTTGGTCATGAAGACATTGTTAGGGAGAAGATTGGGAAGGAGGTTGCCGAAGGCAGGGTCCTGGGGCCCTTTGCGGAGCCGCCCTTCCCGAATCTTCGTGTGTCTCCCTTGGGTGTGGTCCCCAAAAAGGCGAGTGGTGAATTTAGGTTGATTCACCATTTGTCTTTTCCAAAAGGGGAGTCAGTGAATGATTTCATTCCTGACGAGTTGTGTTCAGTCCGGTATGCATCCTTTGATGCAGCCGTGACTATGGTTAGGAAGTGTGGGGCAGGAGCCCTTATGGGTAAATGCGACATTAAGTCGGCATTCCGGCTCCTCCCCATACACCCGGATGACTTTGAGCTGTTGGGCTTCCATTTCGAGGGGGGCTATTACGTGGACAGAGCTTTGCCCATGGGGTGCTCTGTCTCGTGCTCTCTTTTCGAGGGTTTAGCACCTTCTTGGAGTGGGCGCTCAGGAGGCAAAGTGGCCTGGGTACGGTCGTTCACTACCTTGACGATTTCCTTCTGGCGGGGCCTGCGCATTCGGAGCAATGTTTTGCTTTGATGCGGGACTTCGAAGCCCTTTGTGCTCAATTAGGGGTGCCTTTAGCCTCTGAGAAGACCGAAGGCCCCGCCACCAGGATTACCTTTCTGGGTATTGAATTGGACTCAGAGGAGCAATCTTCCAGATTGCCCCTAGAGAAGTTGGTAAAGATTAAGCGGAAGCTCGATGAGGTTCTGGGCTGCCGGAAGGTGACCCTACGGCAGCTTCAGGAACTGGCAGGCATTCTTAATTTTGCCTGTCGGGTAGTTGTTCCTGGAAGGGCTTTTTCCAGGAGGTTGTATGATGCGATGAAGGGGCTCCGTTTGCCCCATCATCGTACCCGCCTTTGCGCCGGGGTCAGGGCTGACCTCGGCGTGTGGCGGGATTTTTTGGATAGATTTAACGGGTTGTCTTTCTGGAGGCACGAGCTTCTGTTGGAAGCTGAGTTGCAGCTCTGCTCTGATGCCGCGGGGACTTGTGGTTTCGGGGTAGTGTTAGGTGACCAGTGGTGCTGGTCGGCATGGCCTCCGGAATGGAGTGCCACTTCGTTGGTTAAGGACCTTACGTTCCTGGAGCTCTTCCCCTTAATAGTGGCCTTAGAGCTTTGGGGGGAGCAGTTTAGGGACAAGACTGTGCACTTTTGGTGTGACAACCTAGCGGTTGTCCATGTTGTGAATGCCCTGTCCTCGAAGAGCGACAGGGTCATGCGGCTTGTCCGCCATTTTGTGCACAGGTCCTTGTCTCTAAACGCCTTGTTTTTGGCTAAGCATGTCCCCGGGTTAGATAACGGGGTTGCTGATGCCTTGTCCCGTGGTCAGTTGTCCAGGTTTCGGACCCTGGCCCCGTGGGCCCGAGAACTGCCAGAAGCGTTCCCCAGCCACCTCTGGAGTCTGGGAGGGATTCAGAGTGGTGGAGAGGCGAGGCATCCCGGGCAATCTCCTTGTCTGTAGCGCCCGGCACCCTCAGGGCATACCAGCGTGCAGGTAAGGAGTTGTGGGAGTTCAGGCAGGGCAGGGGTTACCAGCTTAGTTGGCCTGTCCCTGTAGAACATTTGGCCGAGTTTTGCGTCCAACTTAGGCAGCGTGGCCTATCAGTTAGGACGATCCGGTCCCGGTTAGCCGGCCTCGCCTTTCTGTCCAAGGCGGGGGGGTTTGCAGATCTTTCGGGTGACTTTCGCATCCGGAAGATGCTGGAGGGCTGGCTTAGGGAGCAAGCGGGGGCCCCAGGTGACACTCGTCAGCCCCTGACGGTGGAGCAGCTGTCATCAATCAACGTGGTTTTTGGCAGTCTGTGTTCCTCATTGTACGAGGCCCGTCTTTTCAGGGCAGCGGCTTGTGTCATGTTCTTTGGGGCCCTTCGGGTCAGCGAGGCCATGGCTTCGTCTCAGGCTGACACTTCGCTCCGGGCCTTCCAGTTCGCTGATCTGACCTTTAGGCAAGGGGGGGTGTCCCTTGTAGTGAGAAGGTCTAAAACGGATCAGCTGCACAGAGGGGTTGCCTTACAACTTAGTGCGGCCACCGACCAGTCGGTGTGTCCGGTGGCCGCCCTACGGCTTTATTGTGGTATGAGGGGGTCAGGTCAGGGGTACCTGTTTAGGCATTGTGATGGTACCCCTCTGACCCGTTTCCAATTCTGGGCTTTAGTTTCTAGGGCGATGGCCCAGGTGGGCATGGATCCCGCCGGTTATGGAACGCATTCGTTCCGTATCGGCGCCGCCACTAGTGCGGCACTTTCTGGTTTCCCGGCCCATCGGATTCGGGAGATCGGCCGCTGGCGGTCAGCGGCATATTTGGGTTATGTTAGGCCCGCTGAGGATCCCAGGCAGGGCTTAGGCTAGGTAACCTCTCTGTGTCTGTGTCCTCTTGCAGTTCCCCAGGCTAACACGAAACCGACGGCGCTGCTGTGTGGCCACAGCATGATTTTCTGGGCCGGCCGCGCGGCAGCCAGGAGCGCCGTCGGGACCCACCTGTCCCTGGGGCGGTGGGTCAACGTTACCTGGATGGGCCGGAGAGGTATGCGGTGGGAGGGTCTCCTGCCGGCGCTGCTGGGCGGTCAGCATTCTGTGGCTGCGCCCGGCGATATTGGGGGCGGCTCCTGGAGTCGCGCCCAAAGGGGTCTGGGTGGGCAGCGTCCTGTGGCCGCACCCAGGTGGCTGGTATTGCACTTAGGTGGCAATGACCTGTGCATGCTGGGAGGCCTGGCGCTGCTCATCCAGGCACGCGAAGACCTGCGAAGGCTTCGTGAGGTCTGGCCCACCACGCAGGTGGTGTGGTCGGACATATTACCTAGGATTGTGTGGAGGGATGCCTCTTCCCTTAGGGCCATTCACCGGGCTAGGAGACGGGTGAATAGGGCTATGGGGAAAACGGTTAGAGAATTGGGTGGAGTGGTAATACCTCATCCCCTTATATCAATAGATAAGCCATGGCTTTACCGTAATGATGGCGTTCACCTGTCTGACCAGGGGAACGCCATCTTCTTACAGGACCTGCAGAGGTCTCTGCGTGAGCTGGCGCAGATAGAGGGGGGAGTCGGGGGGCCAAGATAGAGATCTGACCCCCGCTCCTGTGGCAGGTTAGGGGCGGAAAATTGGGTGGTTTAGCAACCGCGCGTTCTCCCTTGGGCATCTTTGGGGATGATTGACAGGTTCTCTGCAAGCTCATGGAGGGAGTTTCTGCCTGAGCAGCTGGGGGGAACCTGTCTTTGGGTCCTGCACCTTTAATTCCCCGATTCGGGTTAGCCGGTGGGACCCCCCTCATGCACAGCATGGCAGAAAAGGTCACAGGTGACGGCCTGGCCCTCACCTGGACCTTGCATCGAGATACGCCCATGTGTTGCCCAGGAATGTTTACTGGCATAACGTCATTTCCGCCCCGGAAGTATTTGTTTGACCCTGCAGGTCCAGTTCCGGGTCATAGTTGTTTATGCTAATTTATGCAAAGTATTTGAATAAATTATGCAAATTTATGTTAATAAAAATGACCCAATTTTAAATCCAGCTCTGGTGTCCGTGTCGTTACTCCGTCTCTCCAGCAATGACAGCGCCGGACTTACCCGGCAGGCAGGCTTTGCTGGAGGGACCGGGAGACACGGTCCCTCATGGCGGCCGCCATCTTGGATCCCGGGCGAAGTCTCGCGATGCGAGACTTCGCTCGGGAGATCGGGGCCTGATTGGCCAGGCCCCTGATTGGTCCGGGCGGGGCCTGCTTGCCCTATATAAGGGCGAGCAGGCCCGGGGCTCTTCCTTTTCGCCCGGACCAAGCTACAGAGCAGACACCCGCCCGCCCTCCACTATTTTGCAGTGTGCTTAGGGGTCGCCCTTAGGGGGCCGAATGGGAATTTTTTGCAGTTCTGCCTTTTAGCTGAGCTGTTTTTTCGCCCATTCCACACTGGGGTGATGGCTGTGCGGTTAGGGGGTGCTTGCATTAATTAGGTTAATTGGCTTACCTTTGGTCATTTGGGTAGGCAGGTTAGGGGCGGAAAATTGGGTGGTTTAGCAACCGCGCGTTCTCCCTTGGGCATCTTTGGGGATGATTGACAGGTTCTCTGCAAGCTCATGGAGGGAGTTTCTGCCTGAGCAGCTGGGGGGAACCTGTCTTTGGGTCCTGCACCTTTAATTCCCCGATTCGGGTTAGCCGGTGGGACCCCCCTCATGCACAGCATGGCAGAAAAGGTCACAGGTGACGGCCTGGCCCTCACCTGGACCTTGCATCGAGATACGCCCATGTGTTGCCCAGGAATGTTTACTGGCATAACGTCATTTCCGCCCCGGAAGTATTTGTTTGACCCTGCAGGTCCAGTTCCGGGTCATAGTTGTTTATGCTAATTTATGCAAAGTATTTGAATAAATTATGCAAATTTATGTTAATAAAAATGACCCAATTTTAAATCCAGCTCTGGTGTCCGTGTCGTTACTCCGTCTCTCCAGCAATTGGGTACAACTGAGCAACAGAAAAAAACCCGTTAAAGTCAGTCTAAAGAACATCACAGTATTCAACTAAAACGTGTCTCCTGTTCTTATTCAGCGAGTGGTAGATATTGAGACCACTTTATTGAGTTGGAGTATGATGTCAGGCAAAAAACATTGGGGATGAAAGTGGGATAGAATCCCTTCTCCTGAGTTGGTCTCTACTCTGTGACAGAATTCCTTTACAGTAGCGAAGTTTTAAATGCAGGTTCTGCAACCCAACTGGACAGACCCAGACTTCAGAGGATAATCAGAACTGCAGAAAAAATCAATTATTGCCAACCTGCCTTCCACTGAGGACCTGTATACAGCAAAAGTCAAAAAGAGGGTGGTGAAAACATTTACTGATCCGTCGCATCCTGGACATAAATTGTTTCCACCCCTACCCTCAAAATGTCACTATAGAGCACTGCACACCAAGACAACTAGACACAAGAACAGTTTTCCCCCAAATGCCATCACTTTGCTAAACAAATAATTACATCACCATTGTCAAACTATTCACTAAGGCTGCATTATTATTACTTATTACTATTAGTCTTCTCATCATTCCTATCGCTCATCTTCTCCCACTTATGACTGCATGACTGTAACTTGTTGCTTGTATCTTTATGATTTATATAAATATTGTTTCCTGATTGCTTATTTGACCCCTATGACAATCATTGTGTTGTACCTCATGATTCTTGACAAATATGTCTTTTCTTTTATGTACACTGAGAGTAT
This sequence comes from Erythrolamprus reginae, assembly GCF_031021105.1. Taxonomy (NCBI): domain Eukaryota; kingdom Metazoa; phylum Chordata; class Lepidosauria; order Squamata; family Dipsadidae; genus Erythrolamprus; species Erythrolamprus reginae. The sequence continues at coordinate 128,626,885 of NC_091951.1, forward strand.
ATGCACCAAAGACAAATTCCTTGTCCAATCACACTTGGCCAGTAAAGAATTCTATTCTATTCTATTCTGTTCTGTTCTGCTCTGCTCTGCTCTATTCTGATTGATTGTATTTTTATGCCACTCAACTCCCAAAGCTCCAAACCATCAAGATCTTTATCTAGAAATTTGAGAAAAATTATCAACAGTTACCCTGCAAGAACAGGGATTCCCCCCTCCCCACCTACTTATATTTTGTAATCATATTCATTTTAATTATACCCTCACACTTCCAACTGTATGGTTGGTGTGGTTGTAATTCTGCCCCATTTCCCTTATCCTGCCCCCAAATAAAACTACAGTAAATTTCAGCTTTTTGTGGCACAGGTGATTTTTGCAAGAACCACTTACTGGTACAACATAGCCACGTATTAGAAACACATCCACTGCATTTCCTTCTGACACCCTTTGCTTTAAAAGAGGAATTGGGAGTAAGATCACTGAATCTTACTGATTTCACTGACAGAGCCACACATGTAGTTAATATTGTTGCATGGCAGATCAGAAAGTGCAGCCCATGTTCCTTTTGATTTTAATATCTCAGATAATTTGTCCCTCATTTAATACCCAGCCTCCAAGGACATTCGCAATCAAAGAAGAGCACGTGGAAAGACAGGAGCAGCCACAGATGGCTTTTTTTTTTTTGTTGGTCCCATTGCTTCAAGTGCTCTTTTGTTATTCATGTGTGTTGCTCAGAGGGATTGAAGTCAAGAGATCAGGCATGCAGACAGACATTGCATTGTTCATTCTGTCAAATGATAATATGTTATACTGGTTTGACCCAGGAGAAAATTGCAAGCTAAAGCATCATAAAAAGGAGCAGTTGTCAGAAGAATGTCACCGTCATCCATTTTTATCTTATTTGGTTTGGCACCCATGGTGTGCTTCCAGCTCAGTACACATACACATACACATTGGTAGACAAATATTTTATTAGAAAAGTGTCCCTTGCTTTTTCCGCCCCCCCATAATGACATCAGAATCAAAAATAGACAGAATAAGATATCTCCAGGAGCAGTGATTTTATTTTTGCCCCATTCTCCTGAGGGCATTTACACTCCTTTGGACTTTTACTAGATCAAGTGTAAGCACCACTGTAGTCTCACTAGGATTGTCATATGCAACGGCTGTACATTTTTGACAGGGGTGTGTAATGTCTTTCAGTCTAATAAAGCTCTTCAAAAGGCTTCAAAATCAAACACCGGGGAGGAAAAATCTATGCAGACATCAAGGGTGGGAGGAAGAAAGAGAGCATAAGAGGGCAAAGTCAGAGGAGTAAACCCAAATAGTTTTGACTCTTGCTGTGGGAAATAAAAGGGCAGCCTGCAACAGATTTTTAACTATTCAATTTTAGCCCTTGATAGAAACGTGACTTCCCACCTTAACTTTAGCCAATGTTATTTGATGCATAAAGAAAGCCTGTATAATTCAACTTAGGCCTTTTAGTACAAGCACAGAAGATATAACAGGGCTTAGAAAAGAAAAGGGTAGATTTAATAGCAATTTCTTCATGAGTTGTCAGGTGTTGACCAAATATACAGTATGTGTGCCTATGCTTAGAAGTAGGGTGTCTTATCTTTTATATCTTCCAGAAGAGCTTTTCTATTATACCTCACAACAATAGCACTCTACCTATATCAAAACCAAACTAAACCTTGTTTTTAGAAGCAGGAGTTTGGGTTTGTACAATGCAGAAACTCTACACTTTGTTCTTCAACAACTCCCATCTAACATTTTATATATCACATACCATTGACTTGGATGATTAGGATCACTTTTGACTAAATTCACCTGACTGAAAATTATTTTTTTCAGGCTTTTTTTTTTTAAAAAAAGATATCTGTAAACAAAAAACTCAGTATGATAAAAAGTCAAGTTTTATTTATATTCCATCACCTTTTTTCTCTCTGCATGTCACTTTATGCTGATAAAATAGAAGATTTCAGCAGTAAAAAAGTAAAAATGCAAGTATTTTTTTTAATGGATGAGAAGCATAAGTTTTCTGCCATCTAATAAGTGAGATATTAAGCACACTTAATATCAGCTGGATCATGCCCTGTTTTCAGATAAGAAGAAAGTCCAATTAATTCAACCCATTTAGTGAATATTACCATGCTTTGCTTTATGGTAGTCTTATATTCAAAAGGAATGCAGATAAAGCAAAAAAGAGGTTGGGTTTTTCCAAAGGTAGATTTATGTCTGAAGCGATCAGTCTGTTCTGCTTTAATGTCAAAGAGTCTAAAACCAATTATTTCTGATTGACTAATGTGAGAGTGAAAAGGAAATGCTCTTCTTTACAATTTTTATGAGGAGTAGAAGTCTTTGTATGATTTGAAGCCACTGAATTCTGTGAACATCATTGCCTGGGAACATGTTAATAGAGAAACTTTGGTCTGTCTAAAAAAAAAAATTGGGGAAGAGGGTAGCTTACCCTGAAGTCCTTTCCCTGACATAGTTCCTCGTTCTGACTCCTTACACAATACTTCTCCTGTCACAAGGCCTCCATTTGTTTACACCTCAGTTCCCTCTCTTGCATACAGAGTATTATTGACAGATAGGCTGTTGTAGAAACTGGTGTTGAACTGGTTAAGCACTGAACTGCTATAGCCAAGATGACCAGAAGACATGGAATTGGACCATTCACCACCCCCGTGACTAGGAAGAGGTGTGTATGTGTTGAAGCCTACCATATTCTGTCCCATTTTGTCCCCGGCATCAGTGCCAAGTCCCAGGGGCACCGAGCGGTTCACTGAATTGGACCCGTTCATGTAAGCTGTCATGCTGGAGAGAAAATTGTTGAGGCAGGGAGTAGTGGATGGTGGTGGTGAAGACCTCTTTTCAGGTGAACTCTCGGTTCCTGATGAGTTTTCCAAAATATCTTGCTGTTCTGGAGCCTTGGGACTGCCACTTAAAGCACTGTCCTCCGATTTGTCAGAAGCCAAAGTCACCGTGCTAGGACTGCAATCAGATTTCTTCTTCCTTTTTCGCCGAAAATTTCCATTGTCAAACATCTTCTCACAGTTGGGATCCAGAGTCCAGTAATTGCCCTTCCCTGTTAGAACAAGAGCAAGAAAACATAAATATAACTGAAGCCAACAAAGAGCAGGTTCTCAAGGCTTAGTTTGGCTTGGATTCAGAAAAAAAGAAAGAAATAGATTGGGCAACACCCTTTAAAAAAAGGGGGTGGGGGGGGAGGAGAGGCTGCTTGTATTCAAATAACTCTGCCCAGGCCCTGTCCAAGTTGCCTTGAGGTAAAACTGAACTTTTAACAGTTTGTGCTTATCACACACACACACAGAATCCCTACTTCTCCAACAAAATACTTGACAGACCCTTAATTATCATCAGGAGAATTTACTGAAACAAAGCAGAATTTGACCTTGGGCAAGATTGCAGGTAGGAATGAGGGCGGGTGATTTGGAAGTAGTCTCCCAGCAATTGTTTTAGCTGCCAAGAAATTATGAGGAAGAAACAGTTCATTTCACAGGTAAGGAAGGGCCAACTGACTGCAGGAAAAAAGTCCCAGTGTCTTTACACAAGAGGCAACACTTTTCAGAGCACAGAATGGTCAATTGCAAATTTCTTCTTACCATAGAAATGTTAAAGGCATTGAATCAAACATTGGCAAAATGAGGCATAGGAAATTATATTTGTGACTCTCAAGCCATGCGAATTTTGTAAAGGGGGAAGCACCTCTGCAGTTTAGTGGTCTCAAGTCATTTTGCCCCACTCGCCCACACCCACTGACCCACACCACTGTCTTTTTAAGTATCTCTTGGCCTTTCCTGTGCTGTTCTAAAGCCTATCCTTGTTATTGTGGTACAATTATGATTAGATGAGTTCCGTGACACTGAAAGCCTCTTGTAGAGACCCTGAGTGAAATAGAATCAGAACCTGACTCAGAAGATCTTTTGGATGAAATAATGGTAAACTGAAGAGCAAAGGGAGTATTAAGAAAGCTTCTTACCTGGATCATCTTCATCCCTGGGCACCTTCTTGAAGCAGTCGTTGAGAGACAGGTTGTGACGAATGGAGTTCTGCCAACCAGCCTTGCTTTTATTATAGAAGGGAAAGTTGTCTGCCACGTACTGGTAGATCTGACTGAGGGTCAGCCTCTTCTCTGGGGCCCCGTGGATGGCCATGGCAATCAGGGCAGAGTAGGAATAAGGTGGTCTGACCAGCTTCATCAGCTCCTCTTGAGAAGGCATAGGGAGCCAGCCCATTTCATTCCCCGCCAAGCCATGCATGCTGGGCAAGAGCTGCCTTTGCATCCCATAGTTTGGTGGGATGTATGGACTTCCATTGGATCCTGGCAGGTAAGGTGGAGAATTAATGGAAGGTCCATTTAACCACAAGTAAGGATTGGGTGCAGCAGAGTAGTCCCCTGTTTCAAAGTTGCTGGGCCGTTGTGGACTAGGAACGTTCTGTGGGTGGAAGAAATTTTCATAGTAGATGTTCATTTCAGGTGGTTCCTGGCCGATGCTTGGAAATTGTGGGCTGCAGCGAGGAGGTGAGTGTATCTGTGGATCAAATGAGCTCATAATCTAGCTCTGGCTGTAGCCCAAGTTCCGACACACCTGTGCTAGTCCTTTCCCTAAGACAGGTGCATCATCTGTGCTCCAGTACTTATACACCTGTAAATGTTTAGGTTTACTTTCCAAGACTCAGCCTCGTGCATTCTGATAGGCTGGAGATCAGGGTGATATCCCTTTTTTGGAATGCTGACAGCTCAAGCCAGTAATAGATGTCACATTAACCAAATTTGAAAGTTACAACTGTTTATCTTTTTTAAATGAATGGAGGAATTTTCCACTAGTATGATTGACAGGAAGCAAGCTGAAAATTACTTGCAGGTAAAACGGATGATCCTGTTCTTCAAATTCAGTTTGATCGCAGCAATAAAGAAAAAGGCAGTTTAGAAACATTTTTTTTTTAAAAAAACCACAACCCTTTAAAGTTGCAAAGGCAGATGAGAAACTTTTTTTTTAAAATGCTATTTCCCCATTCAGGAATCAAAGCTATTATCTGTGGCTTAACTAGAGAAGAAATGTGTTACTTGCTTGGAAGCTGTTTAGTGACATAACAAATCTGATGGAGTGTTTGCTCAGGGTAAAAAAGGGAAAAAAAACCCTCTCACAATGTTCAAGGAAACTTCTTGCCTGGTGAGAATGCGCCAGATTGTAACTCACGTTGTTGTTGTTGTTATTGTTGTTGTTGTTGTCTTCCTCCTCCCCCTCCCCCGCTCCTCCTCTTGGCCTGGTCATAGCAGTCAGAGGAAATGGCCAAATCTTGAACTTTACACTTTGGGATTAAACAAAGAAAGCCCCTGTTTACTAGTTTTCATGATTTAGGAAACATACTAGCTTTAAAATTTACTAGTTTTCATGATTTAGAAAAAATGACTTTAAAAAAAAAACAATCTCAAATTATACTAGTGCATATTTACAGTTGCTTCCTTTTAATGGGCACACTGCCTACGTCTTCATCAGATACATGACTCCCAGAAATGTCTCCAGAGCTTTTCAACATGAAGATATAAATGATAAGGAAAGCCACATAACGCAGAAGGAAAAAGACAGCTTTCTACATAAAACTAGTTGGGAGCCAATATACCCAACGGTGTCCATAGAATGTATAATTTTATGTGTCGTTTAAAGTTCTAAGTTAATGCTTAAAAAAAAAGTTCAGCAGCTGTATTATAATTCTGCATAAATCTTGCATTCTGCATAGCTTATCCAATGCCTTTCTATTACCCTTTTCTAATTTTTTTCAGCACTTAAGAAGAGGGCTGCTAGAATTTATTACATATTCAGGAAGAGATGGGGACCAGGCTTAACAAGAGGGGAGGGAGTCAGGAAATAAAGGGGGCTGGGCTACATCACACTCATGGCAGAAGAAGGACTTTCTATTCATGTTTTAAACACATTAAATCCATGTTAAGCTTTCTATTTTAATGTCAATGCATTTCCCACTACAAAATGTCAAGAAATTAGCCAGATTTTTTTGATTGTGTGTGTGTCACCAGGGAGCAACACACACAAATTGAGCAGGTGAAGCATTTTTAAAAATTTATTGCTGTGATAAGGGATCCTTCTGAGTTTCAATCTCCCTATAAGTTTTTCCCAAGTCTGGTAACTATGCAATTGAGGAGTCATAAAACATAAGATAAATAAATGAATATCCCATTGAAAGTATTATCTGACAATCTTGAAAGAAAAAAAAAGGCTGTTATTTAATTTTTTAAAAAAAATCTTTCAGGGTAATCCCTCCATTAGGGGAGATTTACAATTTATACAATCACCCTTAAGATCAAATTTACATAAATGTGTCTCAGAGGCTCAACCACAATATAAACCTTTCAACAGGAGTCATCGCATCTTTCCTTTCCACCTAAAGTGTTGTTCCAAATTCTTCAATCGACATACCTTTAAAAGAAACCAACAATTTCTTTTAAGCAAATTGTCACATAATGAACCCGTTTAAGGCAGAATTGGGTTTCTCCTGGTTCAGATCAGCTCACCTGATCAGTAGCAAACTGCTGGTGACATCATAATGATGTCACAGAACCGGTTTGATCATTGCCAGTCTGTCTTTTTTAATATTTTTATTTTTTTAAAAAAATTCCAGGGTTTTCTTCTTCTGCACATGCGCAGAAGCCATGTTTCCAGCATTGCACATGTGTCGCCATCTTGGTTTTAGGGGGTTTTTTGGGGGGAGATTATTTTATTTTTGTGGCACTACGTGTGCATGCTCATGAATTGTGGCCACGCAGTGCAGGAGGAAGTCAACCAGCAGCAAGATAAGTTATAACTAGTGATGGGTGAACCCCATGGGGTTCAGATTCGGCAAGTTTGGACAAACTTTATGCAAAATTTGGCTGAACCCGAACCGAACCTGAACTCGAACCCGAACTGGGAATCCCTCCCACGAAGAGATTCCGGGGGTGGGGCTTTGATGTCACCGGCAGGTTGCTAAGAATGCCAAGGTGGTCACTTCCTGGATTCCATGGAATCCAGGAAGTGATCACCTTGGCGTCCTTAGCAACCTGCTGGTGACGTCAAAGCCCCACCCCCGGAATCTCTTCGTGGGAGGGATTCCCCAGCTCCTTCAAAGGGAGGTCTTCACGTAAAAATTAACATGTTTATTTTTATCTGAAAGGACCGCCCTTTCTTGCAGCGCCGCTGTAGTGTCCTTTTTCATAAAAATAACAATGTTTATTTTTACATGCAGACCTCCCTTTGAAGGAGCTGGGGAATCACTCCCACGAAAAGATTCTGGGGGTGGGGCTTTGACGTCACTGTCCGGTTGCTAAAGACGCCAAGGTAATCACTTCCTTGATTCCATGGAATCCAGGAAGTGATCACCTTGGCGTCCTTAGCAACCTGCCAGTGACGTCAAAGCTCCGAATGCCGAACACGGCCCCAAACTTTTCCCGAAGTTTAAAAAAATTTCGTGTTCGGCATACCGAACACCGCAAAATTCGGTACAGACCCGAATTGTGCGAGTTTGGTTCGCCCATCACTAGTTATAACCCATCCCTGGTTTAAGGTCACATGTATGAAGACGTATTGCAATGCCCAGATGAATTTGAAAAATTATTTAGTCAAAACAAGGTGACATACATGCTGATCACCTTGCAAAAACATATAAGCTGCCCAGAGATGCCATAGTACAGGCAAGATTGACATGACAGGACATGCTACAGTAATATATCACTGAAACAAAATGGATAGCTTTCCCATCAAAACTGCTCAAATATTTTAAATCCAAGTTCAGGTTTTAATCTGAGGAAGAATGTGAAAGTCTTGAATATAACAATCTCCATTAATATAAGAAAGAGACAATGCATATAGAACAATCCTTGTTTCATATAAAATTATGCCTGGCACACAAACTAATTACGAGTGGGTGTTTAACAAGAAGAATTAGAGACTGCACTGGAATTTAAGAAATTACATTACAGAGGAGTCTTCCTAATACAAGAAGTGCTGCTTTTTCATTGCAGGTAACTTCCTCTAAATACGAGGGCTGTACCTGTGACCTTCCTTCAGCTTCTAACTGCTGAAACATTGCCACTTAAAATACAGTCCCTGCCAATCTGTCCTTCTATAAAAATCATAATTTCCATGAGATAAGAAGAGGATTGATTCAATATGTTTCAACAAACTTAATTATATTTGAATTGATTCTTGTGTAATTGATATCTTGATCCATATTTATTCTTTCCATTCCAATCCCATTTTGGATTTCAGGCTGCACGGTCTGGATTGAAAGAATCTATCCAGAAACAATATAAGACTGTGATGGGTTAAATCAACAATATCTGCAATCATAAGAAGACTTAACAGATTTCTTTTAATTAAAAACATAAGGAATAATTGACTTGTTTTGTTTAGAGCGGCAATATTCTTTGTACCTTTGCAAAATAATGATTAGGTCTAAAGGCAGACTTTCTTAGCTGAAGCATATTCATCCTCATGGTTTGAGACAATGAAACCCATAATCCACAGTTACCATGGAAAATGGATTACAATATCCCTACCACTACAATAGATGCTGTAACATAGAAAGACTATTTTACTTCATAAGTTATATGGAATTGACACGAGAAAAGGCACTAGTTTATCTCAGGTTGCAGTCTCCCTAAAAAAAATAGCTTGTGGGGAAGGGGTACATGGACCTTAATACAGGATAGACTCGCATTGTCATTGTTGTTAACGTGAAGTCATGTCTGATCCATTGCAACCCCATGGACAATGTTCTTCCAGGCCTTCCTGTCCTTTACCAACCCTCAGAGTCCATTTAATCTCACGACTCCATCCAGCCACCTCATTCTCTGTCATCTCCTTCCCAGAATTAGGTTCTTATCCAGTGAATCCTTCCTTCTCGCTAGGTGGCCAAAGTATTTGAGTTTTATCTTCAGCACCTGACCTTCTAAAGAGCAATCAGGGTTCACCTCCTCTAGGACTGACCCGTTTGATTGTCTTGCAGTCCAAGGGACTCACAGGAGTCTTCTCCAGCACCATAGTTCAAAGGTCTCAATTCTTTGGCGGTCTGCCTTCCTCACAGTCCAACTTTCACAGCCATACATTGCAATTGGGAAAATCATAGCCTTTACTATACACACTTTTGTTGGCAAGGTGATGTGTCTGCTTTTTAGTATGCTGTCGAGATTAGACTGTTTATCTTGCATCATCTACAAAGTCATGGACTCAATCATAAATCAATCCATCACCTAGAAACTAACAACCTACTCTCTAACAATTAATTTGGTTTCAGAAAAAAATTATCCACTAACCTGCAACTCCTACACTGCAAAAATATATGGACTTCATAACTCAATTAATGCAATTTACATAGACTTTTGTAAAGTTTTTGATTTAGTATTACACGACAAACTACTTCGAAAATTAAAATCTTATGGTATCTCTGGTTCCCTTCATGATTGGATAACTGTGTTCTTGTCAAACAGACAACAAATGGTTAAAATAGGGAGTGCCCTATCAAATCCTGTACCTATCAACAGTAGTGTCCCTCAAGGCAGTGTTCTAGGACCAACACATTTTTACATAAACAACCTTAGTGATCATATTATAAGTAACTGCATTCTCTTTGCTGACAATGTTAGACTATTCAACACCACTGACAATACTTCTACCTTTCAAAAACACCTAGACCATGTATCACAATGGTCTGATAACTGGCAGCTTCAAATCTCAACCAATAAATGCTCTGTCTTACACATTGGCAAAAACAATCAGAACACAGAAACTTGGAAGACACAACCTTGTAGACGACCCTCATTCTGTTAAGGACTTTGGAGTACTCTTATATAATGACTTATCTAGTGCCAGAGCCTATTGTAACAACATTGCCAAAAAGGCACTAAGAGTTGTTAACCTACCATCCCTGCCTACTGTCTTATTGTCCAATTTAGCTATACTTATTTGCTTTTGTTTATGTTTATACCATACCTATTATCTTGTACACATTTTGACAAATAAATAAATTTTTTTTTTTAAAAAAAAATGTGGATATCAATAATGAAACCCTTTGAAGAAATACTGTTCAGGTTTCCAGTTAATTAGGCAATTTAACTCCAATCTGTATTTACTTTCAAGAGCAATCCAACTGTTGGTTCTTTGGACATTCTGAATTAATATAAAATTGTTTGGGGAGCATTAGGCCAACAAATTAATATGTGCAGCTGCATGAACAGATTGCTAGTTCTCAATTCTTCCCAATTCGTAGATATGATTCTTTTAAAGGTACATTTTCAAATAAATAAAAAATCAATCAATTGTAGTCTTATATAAATAGCTTCTAAACCTTGGTCACTATCATCAAATTTAAGATGTATAGTCAGGGTGTTTCCCATCCATTCTCTTAGCACTAAAACTAGGAAGAAGGTAATAGAAATGGAGAAACAAAAGCTGTACTCTCCCTACAGTCTCATACAAGATTTTCTGGGGCAGTACGGTGATCATATTGGCTGTAAATATTTAAAGTTATCGTGGGTTTAAACCTAGAGGTGTTAAATTTGAGGAAGCTGATGTGAGGCCATAAGGTAAAAAAGACTTCATGCAAAAAAAAATTCTGTTTTAAAACTGGCAAGGAAATCTTCTATATGGATTTGTATTGAAATGGTAATACTGTAATGATTTCAACATGGACATTCAAGAGGTAATTCAGTGCCCATAAAAGTGTTTTTACACTTTAGCAGGGAAAAAGAAACCAAATAATTGTCGGCTTTCCCGCCACTATGTATGCTGAAACGTGCTTCCATAATTGAACACTTTTTATTATGTGTGGTATTCCACAGATGTCAAAATGCTGATGTTTATAAAGAATCTTTTATTTTATTTAACGTTACAAGACTTTGGCTCTCCATGGCCTACACCAGGTTATCACTTTGGCTTAACGGTCTCACTTTTGTTTGATAAATGAAGTACACTTCTTAATCACAGGGCAAGCCCTTGAAACTTAGGAAGAACAAATGTTAACTGTTAAATCGCACTTACCACAAATGCAATTTGGTTTTCTTTGTTTCCTGGTATCACGCAACATTGACAGTTCTATTTTGAACACATGTTATTGCTTAGTGTGTGGAAACAACATGCTTTAGGTTTATAAATGTCTAGAAATATTATCCGATAAACACTGATTGCTCCCTCAAAAACATTCACTTTTCCTAGACGGCAAGAAGCCCACATAGGGTTTTTTTTCCAGCAGTTAATTGAGAAGTATTTCCCAAAAGTGGATGCAAATTTGCAGCTGTACAGATTCTTTTATGCTGAATGTTACAGAAATGCTATTAAAATGTAGGGCTCTTTGAATCTGTATTTTAAATGCTGAAAAATTTCTAATGTATTTCTAGGGAGCTTAATATACAATTAAACACCACCACCCCTTAATGTGGGGTTAATTTTTTGACCTAGAAGGCTCAGTTACTTGACTGATTCAATTTTGAATATTATAGATAAATAGCTCCCTCTTCTGATCACTACTGGAAGTACACTGAAAAAATGCATTCTTATATTCAGGGGTGATAAAGATTGCTATCTAAACCTTCACAAGCTGCTTTTACTGTATGCAATCTTCAGCGCTACTATACCCAAGTGCAGAAACACCAGCTCATCACTAGATGACAGCAGAAGATACAGAACATTCTGACATTGCCATCTAGTGTTGGATTATCATTATAGTTCATTGCATATTTAGACTGGATTTGCATTTTTGTTCATCAATTGAGGGTTTTTTTTCTCAGAATCTGGGATAGATAGATATTGATGTTTCATGGTGTTAAAAACATTATTATGGGATGCAAGCTGTTCCAAGTAAGGCTGCCTTTGCAATTGACAGGTGGTGATTTTTTTCCCCCAGTGCCAAGAGTGTTGAAGTGATACTCCAAATGTTTTGGGATTTCACTCACGGTGCCTATTTCTATTGACACTAACATTGTTTTATTTTGCCATAGATTTGCCCCATTTCAATTTGCAGGTCTTTGTATTTTGTGATTTTTCTTCAGTGCATTTTTTTCCATTGCTTTGCCTCTAGGTATGTAACCCTTTTTAGAAATATAAAAAGTTCCTCAAATTAGTCAGGTATTTATAGAAATGAACAGCTATCTACTTTTAAATCAACAATTTGTATGTTTTAAAGTATTTCATGATTGATACTGCTTATTAATAAATAAATAAATAAACAAACAAACAAATAAATAAATAAACAAATATATCTTTTAATCTGGAATAATATATAGCACGTCAGTTGGTTTGTCACTGGAGTTGCAGACATAATGAACAAAAATAAGTCTTCCTCCTTTCTTTTAAAATGTAGATGAGCTCCAAGTAACAGACTATTCCTGAAACACTTTTAATTTTAATTAATCAAGGTTAATTTAATTCTAATTAATCAATGAGAGCAACCCCATTATTCATCCCCTTGTGTGCAAAGATAAAATGTGCTGGATTTGAATAAGCCATATTTGATGTGAAAATGAAAGTTACCTCAGAACTTATTTTCTTTTTTTTCCCTTTGAAAGAAGGACATATGCAGCCCATGTCTAAATATATATGGAGGTGAAATGAGGGGAAAGTATTATTTTATAATGCTGGCTCATATTCAGACATGAATCATTAGAGAATTTATTGCCAAAAAAAGTGTGAATTTTAATTATACCAAACAATTAAAAGCACCTTTTACAAAAAATAAATTCATGCATTGTACTTACTTAGGAGGAAAACTTAACACTTTAATGCCATACTTACCAAAAGAAGATTTTCTTAGATTCACTAATAATATAATAAAGGAATGAGAAGAAAGTTTGCAATTAATCTTCCTGAGTGTTTTCACAGGAACGTAATTTGAAATATTTAATCAATATCCCATACCTCTGAATGACTTTTGAAATTAAACAGGGTTGCAGTGGTTAACTTTGGATGGGGCTTCATCCAGAAATATCAGAATTATAGACTAGACTGAAAATAATAGGAAGCTATAGCTATAATGTCAGTAAGAAAACCACAGAGATATATGGATTATTATTCTAATCCATTTGATTAGAATAAGGTGACCAGATGTCCCGCTTTTGGTGGGACAGTCCTGATATTTAATAATTTGTCCAGCGTCCCATGGGGTTTTGAAAAAGTCTTGATTTCCCTTTTCCTGGACTGCCCAGAACAAATGAAGCACTTCCTTTCTCTGGGTGCTAGGAGAGGGAATAAACTGCTCCCAGTGCCCAGAGAAAAGAAATGTTTCAATCTCTCTGTCCAGTCCTTTCTCTGGGCGCTGGGAGATAGAATAAACTGCTCCCACCATCCAGAGAAAAGAAACATTTCAATCGCTCTGGCCAGTCCTTTCCCTGGGCGCTGGGAGAGGGAATAAACTGCTCACAATGCCTAGACAAAGGAAATGTTTCAATCGCTCTGACCAGTCCTTTCTCCGGATGCTGGGAGAGGGAATAAACTGCTCCTACCATCCAGAGAAAGGAAATGTTTCAATAGCTCTGGATGATTCAGAGCGAATAAAGCGCTTCCTTTCTTTGAGTGCTGGGAGGTGGAAGCTTCTGCCACCACCAAAGGAAGTGCTTCCCAATCTTGGGATGGAGCGCAGCCCCCACTTCTTCCTGGTTAGAAAATGGGAGGAGGGATGAAAGCAGCGATGGCTCTGGGGATGGGTGCAGCTCCCAGGGACACTAGACCAAATTTTTAATGAAGGACCTCCCCGCCCCATCAATGGTGTCCTGCTTTACCAATGTTCTGGTCAGTTTAGATTAAAATGCAGTAATGCAAGCTACTTATTTATTTTATTTTATTTATTTATTTGCCATACGAATATAGTATTGTAGTATGTCAGCTACCTGCTAGCTGCCTGTAATTTGGGAGTTAGAATCTCACCAGGCTCAAGGTTGACTTAGCCTTTCATCTTCCAGAGGCTGGTAAAATGAGGACCCAGATTGTTGGGGGCAATATGCTGACTGTGAACCATTTAGAGAGAGCTGTAAGGCACGGTGAAGCGGTATATTACTTTACGTGTTATTGCTATACGTTGCTTTAATAATCTTAGTTTTACTGATGCACAAGTTACGCTTACCTGAGTTTTCAAATGCATAATGAAATAAGAGTTATTTTAAGTTTGCTTTTTGTTTTTTTTAAAAAGGAAAATCAAATAGATTTTTTACATTTTTATTAAAAGTTAAAGTATGCACAGTCACATACAATATTACTATTTTCAAGCAGAAGTCATTATCATCTATTTCCAAGCAACAGAAGAAAGAAAGAAGTCTGAACAACATATTTTATTTTATTTTCAATTAGAAATGAAATTAACTGCCTTCAACTTAACATGCCTTGTTTCTATACAAATATTTTAACAAGTATGCTAAACAAAGAGCTTCATGTTAGCGAAAGCCTGTATATCAGAGAATTAATATTAAGCAATGAGCAAAACTCTTCAGATCTGATAATGGCAAAAAGAAAAGTAATAACTTATTCATTCAACACTTGATGGTGTCAGGATGATTCACTCCCTGTGTGAAAACTGTACGTGTTACAGCATCTGATTTTTTTTTTGTTCTACTAAGCTGTAAGTATGAGATCATGCAAATGGGAAAAGTGATATTTAGAAACAGAGATTGCAAGGATATTTCTCTTCATTGCTATACAGTCAGCCCTTGAAAACTTTATCAAATGACAATATATAACTCAATACTTTTGATATGTTATAAACATTGTGGTAAGTATTATTGTACAAACATTAACAGAAACAGTCCATTCTAAATGAGGAGAGTGAAGTTCTTTTATAACTTCACAATCAAAACTTAAACAAATATCAATAAAGGACAAAACACCTTCACAATTTATCAGCAAAACCAGAGTGCATATAATGCTTCTGCAGAAATATGTTTTTTCTCCTGATTTCTTGCTGAAATAAATGTTTTTGCCTCCTGATATAGAGGAAGGGGGTTTACTGCTTTTTATTATGTGTGTGTGTGTGTGTGAATATGTATATGTATATAGGCTTTTATCTTTCTAAGCTGCTCAGAGTCACTAAGAATGAATAGAGTGGCCATATACATTTTCATAAATTTTCATAAATAAATGAATAACACAGAGAGAATTAGACAGCTCTTGTTCCAGTTCTTGGAACTTCTGGACTTCTGATTTCTGGAGTTCCAGATTTTGGGAATAGATGCCAAGAAAATTTCCACAGGTAGTTCTCAATTTACAAAAGTTCATTTAGTGACCACTCAAAGTTCTAACAGCACTTTTTTACACTTACAACCATTGCAGCATTTCCATGGCCATGTGATTAAAGTTCAGATACTTAGCAAATGGCTCAGATTTATGACCTTTGCTGTGTACCAAGATCATGCGATCACCTTCTGACAAGCAAATTCAATGCGGAAATCATATTCGCTTTAACAACTGTGTTACAAAGTTAATGTTTCCAAATGTAAAATAATGCACTTGGGGAAAAGGAATCTTCAATCTGAGTATTGTATTGGCAGTTCTGTGTTAGCAAAAACTTCAGAAGCGAAGGATTTAGGGGAAGTGATTTCTGACAGTCTCAAAATGGGTGAGTAGTGTGGTCGGGCGGTAGGAAAAGCAAGTAGGATGCTTGGCTGCATAACTAGAGATATAACAAGCAGGAAGAGGGAGATTATGATCCCGCTATATAGAGCACTGGTGAGACCACATTTGGAATACAGTGGAACCTCGACATACGAGCAGCTCTACTTACGAGCTACTCGAGATAAGAGCTGGGAGGGGAGCGACATTTTTGTTCGCCTCCCGAGCTCACATTCGGGATACGAGTGCCAAGGAGCTGTCTCCTGAAGCCGAACACTAACTTCCGCTTTCGGCTTCAGGAGACAGCTCCTTGGCGCTCGTATCCCACGTGTTTTAAAAGGTTGCAGCCAGACTGGGGGGCTCGGGGGGGTGCTGGCAAGCCCCCCAGGCCGGCTGCAACCTTTTAAAACACGTGCGCCGCTTCGCAGCTCTCTGCTGAATCCGGAACGCTAACTTCCGCGTTCGGATTCAGCAGACAGCTGCGAAGCAGCGCGCGTGTTTTAAAACGTGGCAGCCGGCCTGAGGGGCTCGGGGGGAAGCCCCCGAGCCCCCCAGGCCAGCTGCAACCTTTTAAAACACGCGCGCTGCTTCGCAGCTCTCTGCTGAATCCGGAACGCTAACTTCCGCGTTCGGATTCAGCAGAGAGCTGCGAAGCAGCGCGCGTGTTTTAAAACATCACAGCTGGCCTGGGGAGCTCGGGGGCTTCCCCCCGAGCCCCCCAGGCCAGCTGCCACGTTTTAAAACACGCGCGCTGCTTCGCAGCTGTCTGCTGAATCCGAACGTAGAAGTTAGCGTTCCGGATTCAGCAGACAGCTGCGAAGCGGCGCGGGTGTTTTAAAACGTGGCAGCCGGCCTGGGGGGCTCGGGGGCTTCCCCCCGAGCCCCCCAGGCCGGCTGCCACGTTTTAAAACACGCGCGCTGCTTCGCAGCTGTCTCTGAACGCTAACTTCCGCGTTCGGCGGCAGCGGTTTTTTTGGTTGTTGCACGGATTAATTGACTTTACATTGTTTCCTATGGGAAACAATGTTTCATCATACGAGCGTTCCGACTTACGAGCCTCCTTCCGGAACCAATTAGTCTCGTAAGTCGGGGTTCTACTGTACTGTGTTCAGTTCTGTAGACTTCACCTACAAAAAGATATTGATAAAATTGAACAGGTCCAAAGACGGGCTACAAGAATGGTGGAAGGTCTTAAGCATAAAACGTAACAGGAAAGACAATGAACTCAATCTGTATAGTCTGGAGGACAGAAGGAAAAGGGGGGAACATGATCGAAACATTTAAATATGTTAAAGGGTTAAATAGGGTTCAGGAAGGAAGTGTTTTTAATAGGAAAGTGAACACAAGAACAAGTGGACACAATCTGAAGTTAGTTGGGGGAAAGATCAAAAGCAACATGAGAAAATATTATTTTACTGAAAGAGTAGTAGATCCTTGGAACAAACTTCCAACAGACGTGGTTGGTAAATCCACAGTAACTGAATTTAAACATACCTGGGATAAACATATATCCATTCTAAGATAAAATACAGAAAATAGTATAAGGGCAGACTAGATGGACCATGAGGTCTTTTTCTGCCATCAGTCTTCTATGTTTCTATGTTTCTAACACCTGCTGAGATTCACTTAACAACTGGGAATGGGGCAAAATTCACAACAAATGTTTCATTTAGCAATATAAATTTTGGCTCAATTGAGGTCTTAAGTTGAGGAACGCCTACAGTCCTACAAGACTCACATGACATAGAAATAAATCGAAAAAGATAACTTGAACTGGTGCATTTGTATTTTCCAATATTCTATGGGTTATAGAGATAGCGACTGTAGACTCCAAAGAAAAATCCAATCACAGCTGCCTCATAATTCAGGCTGGATTATTTTTTGTGCTGGTGAATATTTCAAGTAAGGGGAAACAAATAGTAGGGCTCCCTTATTTTAAAATTCTACTTCATGAGAGTATCAATTATTAAGAATAAGTTACAGTAATACCACACTCCCGTTCTTCTATAAATTCCAAAGTAAATTTCAGTTGTACCTTGAGGGAAAAAGTTGAACACTTTTTTAAAAAAGAAGTCCCTTTGATCATATGTTTATTGGATCAAAGCAGTTGTACTGTGTGCTTCAGCTAGAAATTACAGAAACTAATGAATATTTTGACATAATGTTGGCATAATGAACCAATAAAGATATATTTCTTGAAATGAGTTCGTAAAAGAAAGATGATACAGTTTATGACAGAACATTTTAAAAACATACTGTGGTACTAAAATAGTATATATATTTTTTTTTAAAAAAATCAACCTGTGGGCAAACTCAGCCTGGGCTATTACAACTCAATAATTAATGACAGTGTAATGCCAGAGAAGACCGATATGATCAATTTTGGAAAACAACTGCTTCAGCCAAGAGTGTCAGTCTGCTTCCTAATATGAATATGTATATTAAGCCATCTTTCTTTTCCCCAGGAACATACAATAAAATATAGTAGAGAGAGGTTATAAGAGATATTTTGGCAATGGGGGATAAAGGCATAAGGATGACGTAAGATGTTGATTGCATAAAATTTTGATTTTGGCAAACCTTAAAACCTCATTAATGATTTTTCAGTCCAGTGGGATCAACTAAGATCCAGTTTATAATGTTCGTATAAAAGGATTGGAACAGGTGATATCAATAGATTATATGCAATGGAATATTACCATAAACATATATTTGCTGTCATACACACACACACACACACACACACACACACACACACACACACACAAAATACAAAGTAAAAATATAAGGCCAAAAAATTGTAAACACCAAGTCCAGGGTTTTATTATTTGGATTACATTATTTTCTATGCACAGTGAAAGATCAATGCTTTCTCCAATGACTACTTCATGTCATTGATTCTCAATGTTTTGAGATTAAGAACTCGCCCACAGATTAACAAATCTTGCATGTCACCAAAGTCACACATTTAGGAGTGTAAGACCATTATGTCTTGACTGATAGTACAAATTATTTTATATACATTATCAACATTGTAAGCCAACCTTCATTTCCAATTTTTAAACATTTGCCCATAATTATTTTTCTTTCAAACAGTGGGATTTATTCACAGCTCTGAGACATCAGGTTGCCGTTCACTCGTACACCTTCCATCTTCAGGTTGCTTGGACTTGTACTAGAAGAGAAAAGATTGGATATTAACATTTGGATTTCTCTGTGACTTTATTGTAAGCTATCAGTTTACATTAATATCCAACACTTACGACAAAGTAACAACATTATAGGTTAGGGGAAGACATGATAACTGTCTTCCAGTACTTGAGGGGCTGTGATAGAGAAAGAGGATTGATTTATTCTCCAAAACACGAGACAGAAAGTAATGGGTGGTTAATAAGAGATTGAACCAATAGGTAAGGATAAATTTTCTGGCAGTGGGAACAACTAATCAATGGAGTAGTTTGGGTGCCAGTTGTTGATGCTCCCTCAAAGGATATTTTTGAAAACAGACTAAACAAACATTTGACTGGGATGGTATAAGGTCTCCTCTTTAAGATGGGCATTAGACCAGAAGATCTTTGGGGTCCTTTCCAGCTGTATGATTATATGTTTTATTTATTTTACTGTTTTATTCAATTTGTATGCCACCCAACTCCCTGGGGACTCTGGGCGGCTCACAGTTTAATCAACAGTTAAAAACTATGCATGCCACTTGTAGCCAGATTCTGATGGTACACTATCAGATCAATGGCTCCAGGCCTTCTGGAAAAGCCAAGTCTTTATAATTTCCTGGAAGGCCAGTAGGGTGGGGTAGTCCGGATCTCAGAGAGTCAGAGCAGCCACAGAAAAGGCCCTTCCCCATGGATTCGACACTGCCAGCCGACACTGTTTAGCTGACGGGACTCGGAGAAGACCAATGGGTCCTTATCGGTCTGTGGGCCCTTATTGGTCACTGGGAGCTATGTGGTAGAATACAGTCTCAAAGATAGTCCAGCCCTAAGCTGGACTAATTAAAGGTAATTATCAACACCTCGAATTGCACCTGGAGACCAATTGGGAGTCTGTGCAGTCCGCAGAGAATTGATGTAATGTGGGTGTATCTGGGTGCACCCACAACATCTCATGTGCCGCTCTGAGTCCTCAGAGAGGGGCGGCATACAAATCTATTACATTATTATTAATTATTATTATTGTGGACCAGATGTAGTCTCTGAACGCTCTTCAGGTGTAGCCCCATGTAGAGCGCATTGCAATAATCTAACCGTGAGATGATAAAGGCATGAGTGACTGTGAGAAGAGCCTCCTGATCCAAGTATGGCTGCAATTGGGACACTAGGCAAAGCTGTGCAAAGGTTCCCCTAGCAACAGCCACATAGTCAGAAATTGGTCTCATCTTAGCTGTGAGTCTAGGAGGACACACAAATTACTAACCCATTCTGAGGAGGGTAATCCCCCCCCCTGAACCAAGGATGGACAATCAATATAATCTTTAGGAGGCAATATCCACAGCCACTTAGTCTTGTCAGGGTTCAGTCTGAGCCTGTTAACTCCCATCCAGACCCTCACAGCCTCCATGCATTGGCACATCATATCTATTGCTTCATTGAAGTGACACGGGGTGGAGATATATAGCTGAGTGTCATCAGCATATTGCTGATACCCCACCCTATGTCGTCGGATGATCTCACCCAGTGATTTCATGTAGATGTTCTACAGTATGTTCTATGTTTAGATAGAATTTGAAATGCAGTGAAGAAATTACTGACTTGGAAGGATACCTTTTAAAGAAGAGCAAACAGAGTTAACAGAAAAATCCACTGAAGTCTAGAGAAGAGGCTTTTCTTGGATAAAACAAGAATAATTTTATACTTTTAGAGACTGGTAAAAGTTGCCTCAGAGATGCATCTGAAATCCTCTGATATCCCACCAGGAATGGGAAGCTAAGAGGCTCTTTCGGTTACTCTGCTAATTTACTCAAGGTAGTTGAACAAATGTCAGAGTAAATCCCATTGGGTTTGGAGGCAATCAGCAGTTTTAATGGCTTCTTTTCTTGAAAGAGCTACATTATTGTAAAAAGCCTGAACGAACCCAAATGTGCCTAATTAGGGAACTGGTGTATTTAAAGTTTAGTTCTTTCTGTTAGGGAAAGAGATGATTTAAGAAGAGAGATTTGTTTATCTTCTTCCTGCAAGCTACAGGTAGTTCTCAACTTATAACAGTTTGTTTAGTGACCATTTGAAGTTACAACTTCATTGAAAAAAGAGACTTATGACCGTTTTTCACACTTATAACCATTGTAGCATCCCTTGGTCCCGTGATCAAAATTCAAATGCTTGGGAACTGACTCATTTTGTTTGTTTGTTTGTTTGTTTGTTCATTTATTATCTAGATGGATATCCATCTATCCATCTGTCCATCCATATATTGTTGTGGAAGTAGTCATTGACAGGTAGGACGTTGTAGCAAATAATTTTATGAACTACGCTTAGGTCATGCTTAAGAAAATATAGTTCTAACACTCATATTTATAATGGTTGCAATATTCCAGAGTCGTGACTTCACTTTTTCCAATCTTCTCTCAAAGCAAAGCTAATAGGGAAGCCAGATTCACTTAACAACCATGTTACAAACTTAGTCACTGCAATGATTCGCTTAAGAACTGTGGAAAGAAAAATCATAAAATGGGGCAAAATTTATGTTACTTGCTTTTATTAAAAACATTAAAACTGCAAAACACAGCTAAAAAGAGATAATGGGTGAACGAGGTTTAATAATAATGCCTGATTTCTGGCATCCCCAGGCTAAATGTACAATCAGGTCTAAGGGACCTTCAGAAAACTATGTGCAATGGTGCCAACTTAACCTCAGGGGGAAGGATATTCCATAATGCAGGTGTGGCAGATGAGAAGCCTCACTGCCAAATGTAGCTCCCTATATAATTGAACCCACAGCATGCTTTCTCTACTGGATTTGGAGACAGGAAGATGTAAGTAATTAATAGATACAGTTAAGTAATTGATTTCCTGTAATTAGTTATCAGGACTGTTACTTGGAATGCAGCATCTGGAGCGAGTAGCATAATATTTATTTTCCCAGCACAGCCAGATCAGAAGTGTTTTCCTGATGCAAAGTTAGATGACCTTCCTAAAAATATTTATTACTGCAACACCACCACCAGCTATATATAAAACAACATTTGCAAAATTCAAATTTAGAAAGTAGAACAAAGATGTGCTTTGGTTAATATCTCAGAGGGATAGTTCAGCAATTGTAAATCTAACCAGAGAAGCAGATAAGATATGCATGCTACAAATCACATGAAAAACTATTATTCGGCTCTGTGATAGGGCTGTACTTGGCAAGTCTCAAAAATAATATCGCTGGTGGTCTTCATCCCCCGGTGCTTTTGCAGGAGGCCCGGGGGACACGGCTACCGGTGTAGCCGCCATTTTGATGAAGGCTGAGATCTCGCGAGGCTTCGCGAGATCTCAGCCGAAATCTCGGGTGGCTTGGCCACCCGATGATGAATCCGGGGAGGAGCCAGCCAGCCAGCCCTATAAAAGGGCTGGCTGGAAATCTGCCTTTTTGCCTGGACTCGTCAAGAGCAAACACCCACCCGCCCTCCGTGTGCCACTGTGGGTCGCCCTAGGGGGCCGAATAGGAATTTTTGGTGGTCTTGGCATTTGCCACGATTGTTTTTTCACCTATTCCACACTGTGGAGACGGATAAGCGGCTAGGGGGTGTTTTGCCCCTATTTAGGTTAATTGGTTTACCTTTGGTCATTTGGGTAGGCAGGTTAGGGGTGGAAAACTGGGTGGTGGTTTAGCAACTGCGTGTTCTCCGTTGGGCATCTTTGGGGATGATTGACAGGTACTCTCCAAAGGCTTGTGGTGCGAGTGACCTGAGCAATTGGGGGGAACCTGTCTTTGGGTCCCGCCCATTTAATTCCCCTTGTAGGTGTTAGCCAGCGGGACCTCCCACATGGAAGTGCATGGCAATGTCTCAGGTGAGGGAGTGGTCCCTCACCTGGATTAGCATGGAGCTACGCCCATAAGTTGCCCCGGAAGTTTTTTCTGATGTCATTTTCCGCCCCGGAAGCAATTGTTTGACCCTGCGGGTCCATTTTAAGGTTATATTTGATTATGCTAATTATGCTAATTTATTAAATAAATTATGCAAATTTAATTAATAAAAATGACCCAGTTTTAAATCCAGCTCTTGTGTCCGTGTTGTTACTCCGCCTCTCCTGCAATATCTGGTTCTGGATTCTAGAATGAACAGAACAATCCTACATATTCAGGACAACATTTCCACCTCAGCTTGGTCTAAAATTGCCTGTAAGATTGACAAGGGAGAACAGAGAAATAGCTTTTTTTGCCTTCCTGTTTCCTGCTGGTATTAATTTATTTCCTACATTATACAATGGGAAAAATTCAAAGAATCAAGCTAGCATATATTTTCATTAAATCAGGTGAAGTATATTTTGGAACGATCCCTCGAGGAATCAAAATGCAATGCTGATACACTGAATTTCTGTCTCTGAATATCTCTTAAAAATATATTTTTAGTTATTGTTCAATATGTTTGCCTTTAACAAATCAGTATGTTGAGAGATAATGTATATGAGGTGTCAAAATGTCCTGAATCATCTTTGGTTAAATTAGTATGATGGCATTAAATAAACGCCCCAACTGTGCCAATCAATCAGCTGACAGTGCTTGTTATCGTATTATATCATTGATATAATAATTGCAACAATCTATTGGGATCGCTTTAAAATGATAATGCAGTCATCATCTATGAAAACAAAGAACTGAAGCACAAACTATTCAAATATAATGTGAACACCCTATAGCCAAAAAATATTTGAACAGATGGCATGGCCTAAGAAACATATTTGGTACTAAAAATTCCTGTAAACCCATTGTTAGGTAATAGAAAAAAAATAATTAAACAAAAAGAGATTGCAAGTCAATGATTTACAATAGTTAATTTTGTGAATATTCAAAGTTACTGAAAAAAGAGACTTAGGACCGTTTTTCACACTTAGGACCATTGCAGCATCCACATGGTTACTGCCAGTTTGGTGTCATCTGCAAATTTGATGAGTTCCCCATCTATCCGTTCACCCAAGTCATTGATGAAGATATTGAAGAGTACTGGGCCTTGGAGTACTTCAGGTACAAGCAATACTGTAGGCCAACATGAAATGGGCAGGTTGCTTACAAATGTGACTAAGTTTGAATGCCTAAAATTTGAACAGAAAAACTGACACTTACTAATTTGAAGAACTGGTTCACTTTTTTCTTTCTTAGAGTTTTCCTGTCTGTTTCCAAGATGGGTGGAATCTGTGTCTGACTGATTCTCTGTGACTCCTTTGTTTCTTCCAGCGTTGGGCAGCATATGGATAGAGTTAAAGCTTTAAAAAATGCAGTATACATAGTCAAAATAAAGTTGCAAAATGGAATGCATATCAGTAAATTGCAAAATGAGAGAGAGAGAGAGAGAGATACAGACAGAGAGACAGAGAGACAGACAGACAGACATGATACAGATTTACATCATCAGTTTCTCTCCCTCGCTCTCTGGTAGCGTGTGTGTGTATTGTGCGTTGCATGTGTGTTACAAATAAGACTAAAGATTAATTTTTAACAGAAATGGTTAACTCTGACTAGAATGTACTAA
This sequence comes from Erythrolamprus reginae, assembly GCF_031021105.1. NCBI lineage: Eukaryota > Metazoa > Chordata > Lepidosauria > Squamata > Dipsadidae > Erythrolamprus > Erythrolamprus reginae. The sequence continues at coordinate 128,651,176 of NC_091951.1, forward strand.
TCTATGTGAATATTCACATGATAGACCATCCTTCAAAGATATTCTTCACAGAAGATGAGACATGAAGAGAAATGTTATCCTATTTTAGCATTGTGCCTGACATATTTAAGTAGTGACAAAAATAATAGATTTAATATATATATTCTGTGGAAATTTATAAGATTTAATCATTCTGCTGTGCCAAACTTCTTGAGCATTATTAAGGGAGCTTCCCTTCCACTGATGAATCCATCATGTTTGCTACATTTTAATGTTATTTCAAATAAGACTGCCGTATTTCCACTTTCTGCACCAGCATGTAGAAACAGTTACCATTTCTGGACTTAAAGAAAACCATTTTTCAATTAGGCTTCTTGTAAGATGCAGTATATGCTAATATAGGAACTATTTCCTATAGCCATCGTGGCACAATGGTTAGAATACAGTGCTGGAGGCTACTGCTGACTGCTGGCTGCCAACAGTTTGGCAGTTCAAATCTCAGCACTGGCTCAAGATTGACTCAGCCTTCCATCCTTCTGAGGTGGGTAAAATGGGGACCCAGATTGTTGGGAGTAATATGCTGTAAACTACTTAGAGAGGGCTGTAAAGCATTGTGAAGCAGTATATAAATCTATCTACAATTGACCTCTCCCCCTTTCTAAGAGGTCTGTAAGGGGCGTGCCTAAGCGCACCACTGTGCCTACCGTCCCTGTCCTATTGTCTTCTTTTGTTACTTTTTATCATTACTTATCTAATATTTTATTTGTACAAATTACCACTCTATAATTGTTTGACTAAATAAATAAATAAATAAATAAATAAATAAATAAACTGGAAACAGGAAAAGAATTAGACTTTCTCCAAGTCTATCAGACCACGTTCACAAATTCAGCAAGATGAACCATTTCTTTGAGATCATTCATACAAATAATGAAAACAACAGCCCAATTGTGATGTACAAGTATCTAGATAAATTTTGACATTTATCGGTTATGACAAATATATATTTCTTCCTTTTCTGGGTTTTTTTTTCAACACCATATTAAATAGTCACCTTTACCACAAGCACATTACATTTTTTTCCCGTGTCTGTTTTAAATGCTTATGTTAGGGAACAAAAATATTTGTATGAATAAAGTGGCATATCTTTGTATAAGTAATCCTCAACTTACAACCACAATTGAGTCCCAAATTTCTGTTGCTAACTGAGATATCTGTTACGTGAATTTTGTTCCATTTTACGACCTTTCTTACCAAAGTTTTTAAGCAAATCATTTGCAAAAGCTGGTAACATGGTTGTTAAGTGAATCTGGCTTCCCTATTGACTTTGCAAGTGAGAAAGCTACAAAAGAGGATCACATGACCCAGGACACAGCAACGGTCATAAATATGGACCAATTTCCACACATCTGAATTTTCATCACATGATCATGGGGATCAAGCCACAAAGGTTGTAACTGAAAAATGGTTACAACTCACTTTTTTCCCATGCTGCTGTAACTTTGAACTGTCACTAAACTGTTGTAAGTCGAGGACTATCCATATATTGTTCAGCAGTGTTAACATAAGTTTATTTACATGAAACCGAAATAACTTTTCTCAAGATACATGCTAATTATCTCAACCCGCAAAAAATCCCAACAACCCAATATTCAAGGACAAGAAAGATTTTAAAATACTTGAATACTAGGCAATGTAGGTTTTGCTTTCATGAATATATAGTATAGATTCAAAAGATGCTGAAACTGCTCATGTATTATTTAATTTCTGGCAAAATTATCTAACATAACAGCATTATTGTTATTTTTAAGTAAACAGGGGTAAATTTCATCATTTAAAAAAATTAATGATAGAGTAAAACTGCAGAGCTTTCATTTTCTTAATTAACTTACCTGGTATAGTTGGCATAGAACGGCTGGCAAAACTCATTTGCTTGAGAAGAACAGATGTTTTCTGAGGGATGTCCAGATGTTCAGAAAGGTTGGTATCACTCATAAATTCATATTTTCTTGACAGCTGCACCGTCACAACAACAATAACAACAACAATAAGCCAAAGTGTAAACTCAAAAAAGAAAATTGCTTGGTTTTAAATATATAAGATAAAATAGTTACAATCTGATTGTGCTCCACAGAAATAATGTATGAAGGGGCTGTTACTGAATTGGAGGTTATCAAACCCCCCCCCCCATTCTTGGATAATGAAGGAAAGTCGGTAATATATTAAGTAAACATAGTCACTGTCAATTATTGATCTAAGGATACCATTTTGGGCCTTAAATTCAACCGGAATTATTCTGTTAAAAGTGAATAGAATTTGAATTGCACTTTAGCACCATAATCAGTTATGAGCTTCTGCTAATCTTTCTTTAATGCTAATAAAACCTGCTTAAGGTACAGAGGCAAAAATGAAAGAAAATATAATACAGTGATCCCTCGATTTTCGTGATCTCAATCTTCGCGAAACGCTATATCGCGATTTTTCCACCCGATGACGTCACTCCTTTCCTTTCTCATCTTTCTTTCTCTCTCTCTTTCTCTATCTTGCTTCTTCCTCTCTCACACTCTCTTCCTCCCTCTCTCATCTCTTTCTTTCCTTCTCTCTCTTTCTCTATCTCTCCCCCTCTTGCTCTCGAGCGGCAAGCGAGCAGCTGGGCGGGCGGGTGAACGGGCAAGCGGCAAGCGGCAAGCGAGCGGCCGGACGGGCGGGTGACGGGCAAGCGGCAAGCGGCAAGCGATCTTGGGGTTTCCCCTTTGCCTGGGCGGCGGGAAGACCCAGGGAAGGTTCCTTCGGCCGCCCAGCAGCTGATCTGCTCCGCAGCGCGGCAGCAGCGAGGAGCCGAAGATGGGGTTTCCCCTTTGCCTGGGCAACGGGGAAACCCCATCTTCGGCTCCTCGCTGCTGCCGCGCTGCGGAGCAGATCAGCTGCTGGGCGGCCGAAGGAACCTTCCCTGGGTGCCACCCGCCGCCCACGCAAACTCCACCATCTGCGCATGTGTGGCCATGAAAAAAGAGCGCGCATGCGCAGATGGTGTTTTTACTTCCGCAACCCTACATCGCGAAAAATCGATTATCGCGAGGGGTCTTGGAACGGAACCCTCACGATACTCGAGGGATCACTGTACTAGACATAGTTCCCTCTAAGCTGAGCAGGGAGCAATCGCTCACTTAAAAATCGTCATCAACTCAGAGTTTTCCAAACCTGCCCAGAAGCTGAGAGGGAAATAGTGAGAGGGAAGGAGAGAGAGAGGAAGAGAGGAAGAGAGAGAAACAGATAGAAAAAAGAGAGGAAGAAAAAGAAAAAGAAAAAGAATGGGAGTAAGGAAAAGAGAAAGAAAATCAAAATCTAGTTTGAAACTAGCTCATCTATTTAAGTGGCATTTTGATATTGATAGAGTTGCCCTATTATGAGCTCACTGTTATAGATACACAGTACAGTATTTTATTTTGAAATTCTCTGAGGCAAAACAGGGTGGGGTTTTTATTTGTTTGTTTGTTTGTTTGTTTGTTTGTTTATTTATTTATTTATTTATTTATTTATTATTTCTGTGCTGCCCAGTCCTGAAGGGACTGCCGCTCAGACACTATACTTTTCCGGCCCCGCCCAAAAAAAAATTAGAGGGAACACTGATACTAGATAGAGATAATTTGGACTTATCTAGTTGTTTTGGACTAATCACATTAGCTGGCCAGTTGCTGCATTTGCTAGAGAGCATGGAAACTGAAGTCTAAAATATCTTCAGTACCAGTACCAGAATGTCTATGCTCTGCCCTCTCTCTCCACACAAATTAATTTTTAACACTTTATTAGATCAGGGTCTATTTCTACATTAGACTGGGCTAGGTGTAAAAACTTTTTAAAAAACAGACTTAGATATGATCATGGCACATCCTGAATTCAATATAAAAATATTATGAAATACGATCACATTAAAACTTGCAGTTTATATGTAATAAAAGATATACTTTTTCTTTTTTTAAATTTTATTTTATATACACAAAAACCTGACATAACATACAAACATACAATGGTAGAATCTTAGTTCCTATTTCAGTTATAGCTCAAGAGCAGTCTAAAAGATTTTTGTATACATATAAATACACACACACACACACACACACATACATACAGTTGATGTTTGCAGATTAGGGGTAACATCCTGAGTAGTTGTGGCAGTTGGAGCCTGCAAAGTAGTCAGCTGTTTTGTAATATATGTCTGTGGTGTAACATCCTGGATTTTGGTTTGGCTCCGAATTTGTGGTCTGGCCATATGTTTATGGTGTGTGTCAATTTGCTTTGTGTGCGTGTTGGAGGGGGGTGCAGCTGTTGGAGACGCTGCCATGGTTTTGCTTCTAGGGGGTGGTTGTATTTTGTCTGTCAGGTGGGTATGGGTTTGGGCCTGGTAAGAATGATTGGTGGTGGGATCCTATGTTGTACTGGGTTTGGTGTCAGTTTTTGTGGCTGGGATTCGTTTGACAAAGATCCAGAACAACACAGGATGCCACCACCAATCACCCTCACCAGGCCCAAACACATACCCACCCCACAGACAAAATACAACTACTACCCAGAAGCCAAACCACAGCAGCGCCAAACCATGGCAGCACCTCCAACTGCTGCATCCCTCTCCAACATACACAGAAAGCAAACTGACACACACCATAAACATGTGGAGAGTGGTTATTGAAGTTGTATGCATAAATTTACTTGATATGTTTTTGATATCAGAAAGTTGATTTTTCTATCCCCCCCCCCCCCCAATTTCTTAATTTAATGAAGAAGTGCCACAGGGGACCTTATGTAATTCTTTTCAAAAATTTCAGGACAGCAAATACTGATTATTAACAATTTATGCCACCATATTCTTTTTTTTAAAAAAAACCCCAAACCCTAAATTTTAATCCTAGAATTTAAAATGGCACAAAATTTTGAATGCTTTATTTTTATATTTAGGGCAATCATAAAATAGATTCAATTTACTCCTGGACTTCAATAAAATAGATAGGGTAATGGTTTCTGATCAATAGCTTATGTCCAGATATAATGGATATTTTGCAATATTTTTTCTAAAGAATCTTTGATAACCTGTTCTTCTTGTAGTTCAACTTTTTGGCAGCAAAGAAAATTGGATGAAACTTTTTTTTACTGAACTGATATGGATTTTATCCCCCCTTTAATGACATTGCATTTTTAATACTCAGAAGCCATTTCTCCCTCTAGGTTTGTCATAAAATTTTGAAGTGCAAGTTACATAAATTCAGGCTGATGATATATTAGTGTGATCAAAGTGCTCAGATGATAAATGGCACAAAAGAGGTGCCAGTGAAGTATCTCTTTGCTATGTTTATGGCACAGTTTCCAAAGTTGTGAGATCGTAACAAGATATTTTGTTTCTTTAACAAAGTGAGCATTTATTTATCTTGAAGGAACCTCAGCTGGAACTGGAGGCCATAGATGTGCAGCCAGCTGCTCTGCTCCAGATTGTTTAAGCAATTTCCCACCCAGCATCTGCCTTTGTATGGGGCAGTAGATTAACCCAGAGAATGTCAACTACAGGGCAGATTCTCTGACTTTGTTAAACAGAGTGATGCAGCTTCACAACATGCTAGATTGTCACCTGACCAAATTGGCTGTTGTATCTTGAAAGAATACAATTTTTTTTTTGTTTAAATGTGCCTAATATGCAAAACTCTAAAATTATGCTGTTAACAATAACTTACACATTTCATATCAGGAAGGTCAGAAGATTTTTTGTCTGGAAGTATGACGCTGCTTCTTTTTTCTCTCTTCCGGGCTTTCCTCATTTTCACTTCAGGCTGGCTAATTATGAGACGCCCATTTTCTTCTGACACAAATTCGGTTGCCTTGGGCGACATGACTTCGAGTTCAAAACTGCCAATGTAAATGGAAAGAAATTAATTAACTTAATTAATTTGCCCATAGCACTGCTGTTCCTTTGCAGAGGTTCTTTGCAATATGGCAAATCCAATGACATAAGGCAGTTCCAGAGGAAAAGCAGGAATTGGAAGACCTAGTAGTTGAAAACTAGTTGGGGAAAATTTTATAGCTACCAAGTCTTTTCTGGTATTTATTCCTGAGTCAGGAAAGAGATGAAAACAGGAATTGACAACCAAAGGAGGTAAGTGACCTAAGAGTTCATTTGAGGACATGTTTATAATAGGCTTGGAATGGTATAAGCAAGGAAAAATAGTAAGATTGATTGATTGATTGATTAATTGATTTAATTAAAGTTGTCTGCAGGCCATTTTGTCATATATGATGCTAGGTAGCTTACAGACATTGACTACAATGTACTATAAAACAGAGATACCCAAACCCGGGGCCTCAGACTGGCCTTCTATGGCACAAGGCCGAAGCCAGCCAGGGTCTGGGCTACATAAGTGAGCAAAGTCCCATCTGCGCATGTGTAGATTCCAGAGTACAAAACCCATGACCCTCCCTCCAAAGTCCCCGGCACCCAAAAAGTCAGGAGGCTGCTGCTATAAAACATTAAAACAATAAATAAGGATGTTAAATTTAAAATTCAATTAAAATAAAAGCAAACCAAACAGAGGAGATACGGTGTTATTTACTCCATTAGCCATCCCCAAAATGTCACAGGTCCCCAGGCTACCTGGCACTGTCATGTCTTCAAGGCTTTTCAGGAGTCCAAAAGAAACCCATAAAAAATCCATAAAAAGTATTTTTTATGGATTTTGGGTTTTTTAGATTGTTAATTCAAATTAATTGGATTTAAGACATTATGTATTGTTCTGTTATATGTTGTAAGCCGCCCTGAGTCCTCAGAGAGGGCGGCATAAAAGTCCAATAATTAAATAAATAAAATGAAGAAAGAAATATTTTTTTAAAATTTAGACATTATGCATTCTATTTATTCAGTGATTATTGGTCAGGGAGTAGTTATTCATACTGAGGGATTTTCCTGGATGATGTTATAAAACTTAGTGAACAACTAAAAGTTAGTAGTTTAAACTATGCAGAAAGGTAATCCAAGAAGGTGACATCAATCTTTGGGAAGTAATTCAGAATCATCCCCAATATTATTTATATGAACATGTACATGAGTGCTGGAATGGTGGTGAATAAATCCTCATTGCAGTTTCAATCTTCAATGCAGTTTCAATCTTCAATGCAGTCAGCCCACCACTGCTAATTTTAAAAGCAGCATTTGTTTTTGTAATAGCTTTTATTATAGACCAAATAAGATTAGATGCTTACTATCTCTGTTCAGTCATGGTGTGTTTTCTTAATGTTTATTTTATTTTATTTTATTTATTTGTCCAACACACAATACATATTGAAGAGAATAGACATGTAGTAATATATATAAAGATATAAAAATAGAGAAGACATATGAAAGGAAGAAAAGATATATGAGATAAAGGAGAGACAATTGGACAGGGGACCAAAGGCACACTGGTGCACTTATGTACGCCCTCTACTGACCTCTTAGGAACCTGTAATATGTTCTGTTTTCTCCTGGCCTAGCCTGCAAAAAACTCATGCCAGAAAGCTGGCCCATAACTAACCTTTCTGCCACAGTCTTGTTTGGTGTACCACAGTCAGAATTCAGGGAGGACATTGAAATAATGGACATCTGACGATACGATCTCAGCATAGATTTCGGTCGGCCTAACCGCCTGTCATCAAAATCCGGCTTAGAGAGGGAAAAAAACATGAAGAAGTTTGAGTGCAGCAAAACTGATTATTGCTTTTCACTGGCTGGCTTGGGGTGGGGGAGAAATGCAATGGTGTTGGGCTATTTTGTACAGCTTTCTTTGCAGAGATAAATACTTTGACTTTTATTTTTCTTTAGGTAAATTGGAGACAGGTTTTGGCCTCAAGGTCAAACTTAGTTCTGACATCTATAACATGAGGCCAAAACCTGCCTCCAATTTACCTAAAGTTTTTTTTCTCCTCCTATAAAAACCAAAATAAAACAAAACCTTTTTTGTTTCATTCCAGTATACTTTAAAAATTATTCTTCTCTTCCATTTTTCTCTATTATTGTCAGTGCTGTATGTAGCTCATCAGGATGGGCGCAATTACTGAGGCAACTCCATTGACTTCCCACTCCTAGAGCAGCCCCTGGTGGCCCTCTGGTACACTACAACCAGATTGTTGTCATTTGTCTCAGATTGAAAGAGTCGTCTCCAAATATTATTCTCATGCAGTTTCTTTACAATTTTTTTTAAAAATTAAGGAATGGCATTAGAATTATCAGCAACTGTACTATGTCCTATCTACAACATATATATATTATTTAGTTAGTTATTAAACTTCTATGAAACCCATCTTGCCAAAACAACTAGGTCGCTAACACTCATTCAATTAAAATATCATATAAAGCATTAAAACAATAAACAAAGACCATTTATAAATTTAAAATTCAGTTAAAATTCAGTTAACCAAGATGGAGAGAAAGGGAGTAAAGTATGCATAAGGAAGAGGTGGATATTAACCTGGATGTCATTTACCTATTGGGCCCTCGGCCAGTTGGAAAGTCAAATGGGTAAGTGCAGATGTCACGTCATGGGTCTTGATGTTCTAGAGCAGTGTTTCCCAACCTTGGCAACTTGAAGATATTTGGAATTTAACTCCCAGAATTCCCCAGCCAATGAATGCTGGCTGGGGAATTCTGGGAGTTGAAGTCCAAATATCTTCAAGTTGCCAAGGTTGGGAAACACTGTTTTAGAGGGCAGGCGCCATGGCAAAAAAGGCTATTCACCTGCTGGCCAAAATTCCTTGACTGATAGAGTCCCCAGCAGTGATGGGATGTTCCCAGTTTGGCCCAGTTCTGTGAACCTGTAGTGATGGGAGGCTCCACCCACCCACCTGGGAGTAGCATTTGGCATTGAGCAAACCAGTAGCAACAGGTTTTAGAATCCACTACTGGTCCTGGTCCACTATAATTGGGTGTGGGTTAATCCCACTGGGGTCAGACTGTTTCTTGGGTAAAATGGGCCCTTGCCATGAAAGGCTTTAAATATGATAATCTTGAAATTGGACCCAGAGGTAAACTGGTAATGAGTGCAGCAGGACAACGGTGTAACAAAGGCCACCTCAGGGGCCTCAAGAACTGCCCACACAGCTGCATTCTGTACCAGCTAAAGCTTTCACTTACTGTTCAAGGATATTCCCAAACAGACCAAATTTTAATAGTCCAACCATAAGATGACCAGGGCTTGAGTATGTGAGTGCAGTGACTCCTGCTCCAGGAAAATGTGCAACATGGACAAGACAATGTTATTCAAAGACTTGTTCTAACCAGAACTGCCTAAGTATTCCAAAGTACTTTATTCTATTTGCTTCTTTATTTACTCATTATTTTCTTATTTTAATTTGTTATGGTTGGTTGCCCAATCAGTCAAATATTTAGACTGGATTTGACAATTTTGTGCCACTATCTTGTCCTGGAATAAGCAGATGTTTCTGTGTGATGATGTAAAGGAAATCATTGATATAAATTGTCCCCCCCCCCAGCTTGTTTTGGAAAAGTGGAAAGAATGTTTGTATGTAAATTGATTTGCACACAAGCACATTTCTGGGTGATAAGAATAGTTTAAAAAAGAAATCTGGGACACAACAGTACAAATGAAGCATATATGTGTTCACAGAACATAACAACAGAAACCATTTGCTGAACAACATGGGACCCAATATTAAAATAATTTAAATTGTTTCATAATGAGCTGCTCTAAATTAAACCTGTTATTTCTGAATAGTGAATTAGCTATAAGACAATGTGGCTAGTACAAATTGTGCTGGATGTTGATATTAGTTTAGATTAGTATTTAGATTTATATACCGCTTCCCAGTGCTTAATAGCCCTCTCTAAGCGGTTTACAAAGTTTACCGACTTTGGAAGGATGGAAAGCTGAGACAACCTTGAGCCTACTGAGATTCAATCTGCCAAACTGCTGGCAGCTGGTGATCAGCAGAAGCAGCTTGCAGTACACTCTAACCACTATGCCACCAAGGCTCGATATAATATTAAGTTTCCAGAGTTACTCAGTATTTTTCTTTTCGGACATGCTACATATAATGGTTCTCATATTTTTTTAAAAAGGAAGCCATCACTGAATTACAATTTGAGCATAGATTAACCTTACATGCTTTCTTACATGTTAATACTTGGATGAAGTTTCCCCCCTCCCACTCTCTCAATGTCTCTTTCTTAATGTCTGCCTGTCTGCCCCCCCTCTTCTCTCTCTCTCTCTCTCTCTCTCTCTCTCTCTCTCTCTTTGTCCGTTTCTATCTCTGTGTGTATGTGTGTGTGTGTTGGGAAACCTGCCATTTCCTTGTTTTAAAACCTGAAAATTTAGCCTTAAAAATTGCAGGGTTATTACAATCTTTATATGAAAATTGGCTTATAATCTCCTACTTCTGACTCCATTCTCAGTTTGACTCATTGCACTCAGTCCTGGCAAGAAATGCAGGAAAGTCATTTAGAGTTTCCAACATTGTTTTCAAATACGTTGTAGATTTTATTTGCAGTGGGAATTGCTTCTGAATCTTTGAATCCCAAATGCAGGAGGAAGGCAAAATCAATACAGCTGCCTTTTACAGGGAAGAACATACCCCAGAGACCCCAGGAAAAATGATAAAACCAAAGGAATTTGACTGGTCACATTTAATGGTTTTCATATGCACTGGCTGATGCATTAAATACTGTCATCCTCTGAGCTTATTAATTTAAGAGAAACTTCTTCCAGAGGTAATTTATTTTTTCCTTTCTGTCTAAAACTGATGATTTTTCATTCATGTACTGTGGTAACAGAGATATAATTTCAGTCCAAGATAGAGTCTAAGAAGTACCTAAATTGAAATGACTTCAATATATTTTAAAAAGATACAGTAGCCATGTATTCTCCATGTTACAATACTGAAATCCTTCTGCTGGTCTCTATCTGCTTGGCCTTTAATCAAACTGTAACACACTATCAGACTCTGGATATGTTCCCATGGTTTATGGCTGACCAGATTAAATTAATTTTCTAGTATGATCTATTCATCCCCTGATGATTCATTTATACCAAATTTTAGGAGGTGCCTAAAGTGCTACATAGAATCTGATGCTTTCAAAAACAGCCTCTATAATGTAGAGTAACTGACTATATTCACATTAATATCAAACAGAAGGACTGAAATAAATCTAAATTGTCAACAGTCATGAAATTTTGTGCAGGAATTCAAAATTCTTGTAAAGAGCTACTTCTGAATTTGAATTTTTTATGTAATTTGGTGTTCCCATACAATAATTTAAAATGTCTCACAAGATTTAGCAACTTGGCAAGATTTTAGGTAGACTAGGAGGCATCTCACCACTCCATGATGCCTTGGGCCTAACACAATTGCCAACCTCCAATTTACAACATTTCTACTCCAGCTCATAGCCAAAGATGACATATATCCATTTCAACTGAACTGAAAAGGATATAGTCTGTTCAGCATAGATAACCCAATTATGTGCTTAAAAAATCATGTCTTTTTCAGAACAAATAAGAACCTAAGCTACAGAACTGAGAGAAATCTAATTTAATACAATGTGTACATATAATGGTCTATAATTACAAATCTACATACAAATCTAATAAATAATAATAATAATAATAATAACAACAACAACAACAGCAACAACAACAACAACAATAATAATGATAATAATGATAATAATAATAATGATAATAATAATAATGATAATAATAATAATAATAATAATAATAATAATAATAATAATAATAATTTGCATTTGTTAGAAGTCAGATCTATGTTAAGAGTGGGTTCTGGTTTTCTTCACTGGTGGTTCGCTCAGTGTCGTGACATGCAGGTACATGCGCACATGTGCAGTACTGCAACAAAGCTCCGGTACATGTGCAGAAGCGAAAAACAAGATGGCGCTTCCTACACCCCTGCCACAAGAACTGATTTGGGGGCATGGCAGGCCTGGGTTTCTGTGGGTTCCAGCAAGCCAGGCTGCCAAGTTATTACCATTTCTATGGAATCAGTCCAAACCAGGAAGAACCCACTTCTGGTCTATGTCTTCCCACAAAAAGGTGGTTTAAGGTTCACTAACTAGAAACATTTCTTCAATCTTCATATCCTGAGGCCTGCAAGCCTTCCTGTTCTTGCAGATGTCAAACACTTCATCTGATTATTTAGTTATTTACCCACATGTGTTCCAAGAACTGTGACAATCGCAGGGTTGCTAATTCTACTCTGCATATTTTGCATACTGCTATTTTAACAACAACTCATATTTATATTTTATTATACTAAATTGTATGTTGTTTCAGGAATAGATTCACCAAACAGTTGGAATTCTTCGGCGGGGAAAAGAGTAGGGTATTCATGTTATTCATTCTTATTAAAAACTGTTAGCCATTAAAATTAAGCCAAGGGTTTAAGAGAATGAGTTCATAAGGTTTGTTTCTGCTCTCCTAATAAAATGGGGAATATAAATACACTTCAATAGTTATGGAAGTTTCTTAGCAATCTATGAGACAAAGTCTATTGCAGGGGTGTCAAACTGGATTTTTGTAAGGGCCAGATCAGCATTGTAGAGGTAGTGGGGGAGAGTGGGGCGGGGGTGGGGGAGATGGACGGATGCCTCCTGTAGCACTCTGCCAGCTAAAAATGGACTGTGGAGGCCTCGCAAGGCCCACAGGTGGGCCATTTTTGGCCTCCTGCAGCACTCTGCCAGTCAAAAGGGGGCCTCCATGGAGCTTTGGTATTTTCAAGATGGTCCGTAGGCCAGCCCACAGACTTTGAGTTTGACATGCCTGGTCTATTGTTTGAAACAGGAAATAAAGTGATATTTAAATCACAAATAGACAGTTGTAATGTTATTACACCACAGGCCAAATTTCATGATTTTTTTCTTATTAAGGTAAAATATAATTTTTAAAAATGTTAAAAATAAAAGACCAAATCTTACCAATTCTCTGATTCCATATTGTTTTTCTACTTTAACCTTTAAGTGCCTGAAACATTCCTCCATACGTTCATGGAAAGGACGAAGGCTATCTGATACTCTTCTTTCATGAATCTTAATTCCAGCTCCAAGAAATGGAACCTAACAAGCAATAAGAAAAAATTGAGTCATGCTATTTCATATTCCCCATGTCTCCAGAACATGTTGAACTGACAACAGTTATAAAATGGGATTTGTAATATATTGGCCAGCTGACATTTTCTTTCTTTCCTTTCAAACAGGTAGCAATACATCTTACTATGAATTGCAAGAAAATAATTTTCCTGGAAAAATAATTACAGAATGGTGAAATACAACTTTCCTGGAAAAAATTAATTGCACTTTTTTATTTCCTGGGCATGATGATATGCAATAAAGGTGTAAATTGTGTAAAGGTGTAAATTGATGGCTATTATATGATACTTTGGATATTCTTAAGATGAAGAGGGATAGTGGACATTTTTACTGTGTTGCAAATATTGCATTGTAAGCATTTTGCCAAGTGATCAAATCATTAGTAAGTTTAAATGTAAAGCCAGTTCAACTGAAATTTTAACCACAGAAGCATGGTTGTTTCTGTGTACAGTATATGTGTGTGTCTTCCAGGGAAGGATCAGCAAAGAACACCATGAATGGCAAGAATACAATACCTACTTCCAGAAGCATCATTCAAGATCTGAAGGTCATCCCACTCTAAGTGCTTGGTAGCTATATGACCATGGTGTGGAAGATGATTAATGGTATCTTTCCTGTATTTTACCAAATACTTACATAAATTATAAGAAGTGATTGGTAATATAATGATAGATAATGGTTCTTATGTCAGATACCATTCAATTTGTCACATATAAAAATCTAAGAATCTTCCAATAATATTTTTTATGATATGGCTAGATTAGAGCTGGACAGACTGACATCAGTTTGAAGGATGAAACAACACTCTCTGCTTATTTATTCAGTGTCTTATATGTTGAATTGAGACAAGCTGGATTGCAAGAAGATAAGTAGGCTTTTAAAGTTGGGAAAGAAACATCAATAACCTATACCATGCTGATGACACTGAAAGTTGAAAATGCAAATGACCTGAAAGCTCTTGTAATGTAAGTCAAGGAGTAATGAGAAGAAATGGGATTGAGATTCAATATAAATAAGACTAAATAAATGGTAACAGGTACAGCAAGCAACCTTAGAATCTCTAATGTAAATATTCAAGTGGGCGATAATTTCTGCCTTTTAGAATCAGCTAACAACAACACACGAAGGAAACAGCAGTCATGAAATATGCTGCATATTCTCAGTTGACAGAATAGCAGTGAAAAACTTGGAAAAGTATTCAGAAGCCATGATGTATTGTATGCCGACAAATATTAGAACTGTGCAGGCAATGGTGGTGCTCTAGGGAAGTAAAAAAAAAAAGTACTTTGAACAAACAAGCTAGAAAAGAGAATTAGCACTTTTGAACTCTGGTATAGAGATGACTCTTGAGAATACTATGAGTAGCTAAGAAAACTAAGAAATTATACAATGAATCGATCCAGAGTTGTCATGTGAGGCACACAATAACCAGGCACAAAATATCCAGATTTTTCACATTTTGGACATAGTATGTAATAACCTAGTTCTCTTGAGATATCCAGGTGATGGAAGAAGGAGTAAGGAGCTGAGGGAAAGGAGTAGATTTCTAACAATTAGGACTTGATTAGAGCAGTGATGGATGCACTTTTGGAAGACTTGAAGAGTCAGTTGGGAGACAGGTTTCTCTGTGTTATTGATAAGAGTCAACACCAACTTGATGGAGCATATCGGCAATCATTCAATCAGCAATCAGGATGATAGCTGTCCTCTAGACTCATGGGTAATAGTCTTTGGCCTCAGGCCTATATATAGTTCATAAGAACTTAGAGCTCTTGTCAGTTGTCAAAAATCAGTGATATGCATTTCTCATCATTTTGAGTCACACCATTTTGTGACATCCCCTCATACTAAAATTATGAGGAGGTTACACATTACACAGATTTTACGAAAGACAGAGAATCTCCATGTATGCTAATTTAACCCTTCCAATACTTATGAATAGCTTTGTCGCCTGCTTTTCAAGGAACTGGTATGGTGTAGATATTTCCCCCAGTATAGTACTCCCTCTGTTCTGTCTAGAAAGATGTGAATTTTCATGTTTCTCATGTAAATTCATCTTTTGGTACATGAAAAGTGGGACTACACTAATGGACAGATCAGTTTTTGTGCTTACAAATTGACTGTTTGTACTTAGGTAACCTTTCATAATGATTCAGAATTATTAAAACAATTCAAAGTTCTAACTTCCTAGCATTCTAAATTACATTGGACACCACCATTAATAGGAATGTCTTCTGAATGCAATCTAGATATGGGGTGTGAAGAAGTCACAGAAGACCATGGTGCTATTATGCACCAAAGATATGGGGATGTTTATGAAAACAACACATAACAATGGAGCTGATATAAATATATGCAAACACGTAAATGAAGGACTTACTTCATAACCCAAGATTAAACATTTGTTTGCATGTATTTTTAGTTGCTATTCCCACAGCAAACAGTAGCTATTTCTACTGATTCAAATGTCAGTAGAAGAAGAAAGATACTGACAATGGTGGGTGACTTATCCAGAAACAAACTAGAAGCAAAAAATAGATTAGTCCCTGGGGAAAAAAGCATTACCATTTTGCTACATCCCTCATAAAGTTGCTACATTTGGTATTTTAGCAAGAACATAAAAATAGAGCTGATATTTTCAGGAGTTCAGAGTGTTAATATGTTGTTTTTACCCTGGTGAAACTGTTAATAGCAGAGAATTAAACATCATTCAAAACCAATGCAAAAATCAGTGTTTTCTCTTAGTTCTTCTTTATCTGAAAGCAACAGAAATGCTGTGATGTCAGGTGTTTTCCTTCCCCTTCTTAACATTGCATAAGCATTTCTAGAGAGTAAGTTTTCAACTAAATCACCAAGGGATTCCTGAAGTTTTTGTTCAGGAAAGGAAGCTCATTAAATGTGGATGAAAAACTTTTACAACATACTTTTATGTGATATTTCCAGTCGCAATTCAGACAAGTATTCCTCTTCAAACAAACAAACAAACAAACAAACAAACAAACAAACAAACAAACAAACAAAGGAAAACAGAAGAAAAATGTGCATGCATTATATATTGACATGCTTCCCCTCTGGAAATGAAATCAATCAGTGGAAAAACTAATAATATTTATTTAGAAAATCGGAGAATTGCGCCTAGCATTTCAATACCTGCCAAGCAATCAGGTCCTTGAGTCGGTGTAGTTTGTCCTGATCCTCTGGGTGATCCCTACCATACTCGTCTGTGAAGAAAGCCTGCAAGCAGAAAGGAAGTTACTCAGTTTTTCATCTGAATGTGACATTCATGGATTATGTTGCAGATCTAATGTATTGGAGGATCATTTCATTTTAAACACAATAACTAAATCCCTTACCTTTTCGTACTTAGTAAACCCTCCCATGACTGCTGGATCAACAATTCCATTCAGAAGCATGGACAGCGGGTTAATGGGAAGGTTCTCATCACCTTGGTACTGATTTATCATCGCCAGAATTTTCTCATTTGTCATGGACATTGTTTCAATGGCATTCTCCAAGGGGCTAATTGTAATCTATGGAGGAGGGAACAAGGTCATCATCCGTCTCATTTGCAACTTTAAAAGCTAGTAGCGCAGTGGTTAGAATGCAGATTGCAGGCTACTGCAATACATCCAGGTCCGCCTTCTGCCACACGAATCCCAGTGACCAGCTAGGTCCCACAGAGTTGGCCTTCTCCGGGTCCCATCAACTAAACAACGTCGTCTGGCGGGACCCAGGGGAAGAGCCTTCTCTGTGGCAGCCCCAACCCTCTGGAACCAGCTCCCCCCGGAGATCAGAATTGCCCCCACCCCTTGCCTTTCGTAAGCTCCTTAAAACCCACCTCTGTCATCAGGCTTGGGGGAACTAAACTACCCTTTTCCTCCTAGGCCTATACAATTTATGCATGGTATGTTTGTGTGTATGTTTGGTTTTAAATTAGGGTTTTTAATTATTTATTTGTATGCCGCTCTGAGTCTTCGGAGAGGGGCAGCATACAAATCTAATAAATTGAATAAATTGAATTGAATTTAAACATTAGATTTGTTATATGCTATTTACTACTGTTGTTAGCCGCCCCGAGTCTACAGAGAGGGGTGGCATACAAATCTAACAAACAAACAAACAAACAAATACTTCTGCTGACTGCCAGCAGTTTAGCAATTCGAGTCTCACTGGCTCAAGGTTGACTCAGCCTTCCATCCTTCTGAGGTGGGTAAAATGAGGACCCAGATTGTTGGGGTAATATGCTGACTCTGAAGCAGTAGACAAGCCTTAAGTCTTATTGCTATTGCAATTATGGCTTAGCTTGGCTGCATTGGAATCTAAATGAATTTTTCATTCGTTGTGAAATCTGTTAACATTTCATTTAAATTTCCCAATCTCAAAAAATTAAATGCATATAGTTTAATGGGAAAATGGAGTCCCTGATAACATAATACTTTGTTTTATTTTTCTTATAAAATAGCATTGGGTCTTTCTTTCTATTTCTGAAGGTTCAACTATTTAAAATACTTATCAGAATTCTAATACTCACCTGTGACATGGAGACAACCTCAAACCAACGCAAGATTCCAGGTAGTTTATAAGCAGTAGTAAAGGATGTTCTCTCAATCCACATAGACTATTAAAAGATCCAGAGAAGAAATATTACAAGTTAAATTATGTTGTTAGAAAGGTAAGAGCTTACTGGAAGTATAATTTAAACGACAGTGAAATCTTTTCCTGGCATCAATATTATTTAAGAGAGAGAGGGGGAAGAGAGATGATTTCATCATTTCACTTACAAACCGGAATACTTTAATACAGTCTGCTCCACAACTCCTTAAAACTCACCTCTGCCGCCAGGCATGGGGGAATTGAGGCATTCCCCCTCCCTCCCCCGGGCCTATATAATTTATGTATGGTGTGACTGTGTGTATGACTGGTTTAATAATGGTTTTTTTTAATGTTTTTTAAATTTATTAGATTTGTTGCGAATTGTCTTATTGTATGCTGTGAGCCGCCCCGAGTCTACAGAGAGGGGCGGCATACAAATCTAATAAATAAATAAATAAAATAAAATAAACCACCAAAAAAACAAAATAAACTAAAACCCAGTGGGAGGGAAGGGACAAGACTCAAATACTGAGGGAATGGAATGGCAAAGAACACCGATAATTAGATTTAAACTAGAATTATCTGAAATGTTTTTTTAAATGTTGTTTGACAACCAAGCTATTATTTCTAATTCCATCGGACTTATTATGTAACTGTATCCCAAATATATAGCATCCTTGAAATTCCTGAGAGCCAGCAATCATTCTGTTGATAGTAACTGAAACTCAGAGTAATTTTACACTCTGCTTGTCCAGCCCAATGATGCTTCTGTAACATTTTATACCTCTTCTTCCTACTAATAAAGTATATGTTATCTTCTGAGCAATGCCATGTGTCACATCTGAGTGACAGATAACATGGCTGTGTTCAAAACATCAAAAGATACTTACAGCAAACTCATTTTCAGGGTCAACTGATCCTTTTCTGGTTGGTCTTGAATAGTGGAATCTTTGCACATAGTTAGACTTATAAAAACTAGAGACATAGGAGGGGGCGAGAGGGTGTGTGAGAGAGAGAAATTACAAAGTATTTTTTTCCATAAAATTCCATATGAAAATTCAGCTTTATTTATGTAATTTAAACATAACATATCCACTTTTAATTCAAATGTCTACACTCTACTCAAAGCACTACACTATACATTACAGGTACTGTATGTCTAAAGCTGATTAGAAAGTGTGCCTGGGTATGTAATAATCTGAACAAATTATCACAATGTGGCTGTATACCAGAAACCTGCACAGGTATCTGAAGGTGGTGCTAAAGTATATATATTATATGTATGTATGTATGTGTGTGTGTGTGTGTGTGTGTGTGTGTGTATGTATGTATGTATGTGTTGTGCTTAGCTCTGACCCAGCTCCTGCCTCAAGGACTGTGGATGTGGGGGAGACATCCACATGCTGCAGGCCTGTTTTACTCCTGGTGGAATCTGCTGATGAAGGCTCCTCTGACCAAGAAGACATGAGTGACAGGGAGGAGGAGAGTGTGGCAGACAGCTCAGAAGGAGATTAATTATCTAGCTCCTCCTTGGATTTGGAACAAGAGTTAATGATACAGCCACGCATGCGGAGAGCGATGCATAGGCAGCAACAACTGAGAGATTATTATCAAAGAAAATGAGGCCACCTGTGGTTGGGTGGGGCTGTGGTAATTAGCAGCCTGTGGGTTTGGCCACTGTGGAAGATTATCTGATCATTGTGTTTCGTGCCTGCTTTGCTGACTTTGACCTTTGTGTGCTAATTTTTCCCTGCTTTGAAACAAAACCAGAGCAAAGTATGTTTCACTTTGTGAAAGAAGAAGGACTATGAATTGCCTCACAGCTGCAAGCTAAGTATCACAGAACTGATAAGGGACTTGTACAAATTACCAGTTTGTTTGGAGACAAGTGCTCTTTGCTATACAAAAAGAGTGCTTCGTTTATTTGCATTCTCGGTATAAAGAACATTGTTTTGAATTTTCAAAGGTGTGTGTTTCTGAAATTGTATCTGTGCATTTTCGGGAGGATTCTATCAGAGAGCTCGACAGAACAGTATGTATGTAAGTATGAATGTATGTATGTATGTATGTATGTATGTATGTATGTATGTATGTATGTATGTATGTATGTATTTATGTATGTATATATTCCTTAGTTAACATCCACCCTGGTTAGCCACTATTTGCAGTTATAGCAGTGATGAAACACTGGGAGCAACCCTCTTGGTAAGTGAAATGACCTAAAGTCTCAGTCACTCAGTGAAAACTACTTATATATAAAAAGTGGTAGGCCAGAAAGAGGTAGTATAGTATAAAAGAGACAGGAAGCTTCTCTGAAACTACTCCCTGCAGAGCAAGTGTCTAGTTCTTATCTGTCACCATCTTATATTTCTATTACACCCAGAACATGGAAAATTGCTTCCAGAATTCAGTGACTAGGAACAATGAGCACAACAACAGTCCTGTTATCTCAAATGCAAGATCAAGCTACCCTTTTTAAGGCTAAAACATTTTTAACATTTTTAAAATAGGAAAAATAAAGGGTGATTCTTATCAAGGCATTTAATGAAAATCAACGGCAGCTGCCATTGTTTGCAAAGGTCAAAAAAACATGGAGCCTCATCCAAGCATTCTAAATCACAATCTATAGAAGTTTAATTTAATTTATTTTATTGACTTCTATGTGCCCAATCCCATAGGGCTCAGGGCGGCAGATACTGGTTCTTACTTACTTCTTAATTCTACAGATGCTGGTTCTTACTGTGGTTAATTTATCAACATTCACCCTTTTCACTTTATATAGGCTCACGTAAAACAATTTGTTTTACAGAAAGCTATAAACAACCTGAGGCAGATGATATTTTGCCTGCTGATATGGGTAATATTTCAACTACTTTGCAGACCTAATAAGATCACCTGTTATTGTGACAACTCCATTTGCAGTACAGCAATCCATAGAATCAAGAAAGCATGAAGCCATAAAATGCCCATAGTTTGTGAAGAATAAGAAATAGATTCTTGGAAAAGAATATTATTGAAAATAATGCCAGGATTTTTAAGCTAAAAGCTCCAATGCATGTCCCGCATCCCTCAAATTGTGGGGTATGTACAATACAATGTAATAATGCAATGACATACTCAACATGGTTTAAAGAACAAAAATTAAGGAGTGAAAAGATTGCTTGGGTGTAGCTGTGCATACACTGACCTATTCATACACAGAGGCAAACACACACATATGTGCACCACACATACATACTTGAAAATAAGGAGATAGCTTTATTCTTTTCCTACTGGATATTTTATATCTAATTTTGATGTCTTGGTATGCATTCACTTTTGACCTTGATTGTCTAATCAACCAAAAAAGAAACTCTCTTAAAAACATTGAAGAAAAATAGGCTTAATGTAGCAGAAGACAGAAATGAGTGGATCAATGATTATTCAAGATAACATGGCAAGAAGAAAAGAGACAAGAACTCAAATGATAGGGTGACAACAGTATGTCAAAAAGGAACGGAAAGGTTGGAACTACTCCAAAGAAGAAGAAAAAAAGATCCCTCAATCCTACTGGCTTTATTGTTAACAAGTGCTTCTCTATAGAGAATGTCGTGGAAGGCTTGCCACCTTCCCATTTTCACACAAATGACTGCAGAAACTTAAATGGAAAAGGTGTGGTCTAATACATGACAGCTATTGCATTACATTTGAATTATCATTCCCTTCAATCAACTACATTTGGCAACATTAGTTAGATTGGTAGTACACCAACAGGCTTTCCCTTAATGATGGGGGGTGGGATAAATTTAAGTAGTGACAACATGACAGATGGAAGGACAGTTACAAAGACACGAACAGTGTGTGCTTTCAAGGTGCCCTCTATTAGGCTGGTAATTTGTGTATCTCATGGTAGAAGAGCCTTTTCATTAGCTTTCAGATGCAGGTAGGAAAATGCTTTATGCTGCCAATTTTAAAAGTTCCTTACAGACAAAGAATATTAAAAAGAAAGGTTGGGAGAACTAAAGATGTCACTTATTGATTGTCCAATATCTAAAGTTCCATTTGAAGCAAACTTTAAATCAGAACTGATTGCAATCCAAACATGTTGCTTCTTAAGAACAATGTTTTAATACTGTAATGTTCTACAGGTGACAGGATATATCAACCATAGCTGATCCTGAAAGACCTAAGTAGGGATGAGGCGTGGTTGAACTATTTAAATGGGAAAACACCAGGAAAGCCAACATATCTGAATTACTTTGGGAAATAAAATAAAATCATAAAAAGATACAATAGCAAATCACTTCTGTTTAGTTAGGAGTCATGTTGGTGCACTGGTTGGGATGAGGTAATGGAGACTTTGCCCACTGCCAGGGGTTTGATCCCAACTGGCTTAAGGCTGACTCAACCTTCCATCCTTCTGAAGTTGGTAAAAGAGGACCCAGATTATTGAGGGAAATATGCTGACGCTGTAAGCCACTCTGAGAATGCTGTAAAGCACTACTAGTTTTTCTCATCATTCCTATCACGCATTTCCTCCCATGTTGACTGTATGACTGTAACTTGTTGCGTATATCCTAAGATTTTTATTAATATTGCTTCTTCATTGCTTATTTGACCCCTATGACAATCATTAAGTGTTGTACCACATGATTCTTGACAAATGTATATTTTATTTTATGTACGTTGAGAGCATATGCACTAAGACAAATTCCTTGTGTGTCCAATCACACTTGGCCAATAAAAATTCTATTCTATTCTATTCTATTCTATTCTATTCTATTCTATTCTATTCTATTCTATTCTATATGTGTACTATTGATATTTGTCAAAGAAAAGTACATCGTCCAGGAATCAAGCTCAATCTTTATCTTTACCAAAATATTTTTAATCCCATCTTTATTATTTTTATAAATAACTAACTCAAGGCAACTTAATAACTCAAGGCAATTTAATACTCCTTTCTCCTTCTGTTTTCCCCAGAAAAACAACCCAGAGAGGCTCAACGTCACCCAGATGGCTTTTATACCTAAGGCAAAACTAAAATTCACAGTCTCTTGGTTTCTAGCATGGTGCCTTCACACTAGATCAAACTGGATCTATTTTCCATACACTAGACTAGACTAGACTAGACTAGACTAGACTAGACTAGACGAGACGAGACGAGACTAGAACAGAGCAGAGCAGCGCAGAGCAGAACAGAGCAGAACAGAACAGATTTTTTTTATTGGCCAAGTTTAATTGGACACATAAGGAATTTGTCTTTGGTGCATATGCTCCCAGTGTACATTAAAAGAAAAAAAATACATTTCTTATCTTTGAAGAATTAATCTCCCAAGTAAATCATTTGAACTACATGACAAAGCCATGGTGCAGAGGCAGTGAAAACGTTTACTACCATACTGTGGGCGTGGCTTATGCAGGATGTCCTGCATTTTCTTTCAACATCATTCAGTGCAAATTGGGTGCTCTCTAGGGTGGAGCTCCATTTTCGCTACTCCACTGTGCCCCCCCCCCCATTCAGGCAGCAGTCCACCCCAGTGCAGAGGCCTCAGTATCGTCAAAGAGCCTCATCCCTTCTTATTTCTCTCGTTTCTCCTTTATTCATCACACACAGTTATCTTGTCTTTTAGACATAATTTCATTTCGAAATGTTAGCAGGCAGAAAGAAGAGGATGCTTTCAGTTTATCCCCTAGTAAAATAAAATCTATTAAGTTTTGATTAAGAAAATAATGAAAGTTAAAACACTCTATGTCCTTGTAGCAGTACCAGAGAAAGGGAGTATTCTCATTGCAATAAAATAGATCGATGTAATATTGACTAACATCTACTAACAAACAATTTTTCCCTGCTCAAGATGGATAGACTCTAGGGCCTCTCATTTGTTCCCATAATGAAACCTCCAGGTTTGATAATCTATTCTTGAGAACATCATCAAAGTTATATTTTAACTCATTAAGACTGTCAGCCTGTTCCATTATTTGCCTGCTAATTTAATATGTGCATGGCAAACAGAACGTTAGTGATTGTACCCAGTAGATATCTTTTTTAAAAATCTAGGGACTATGAGATTTTATATAGAAGAAACCTTATCAAAGTTTTATTCAACTGATGCGGCTTTTTCCCATGTAGAATTGCTGGCTGCTAGGGCAAATCTTTGTATTTCCAAGGCTGGAGAACATTTTCCTGTATCTGATCATTCTAATCCAGTTTATTTATTAACTTATTTGATTGATATGACCGCCCATCTCATTAATTCAATTCTAGTAATCCAACATGTTAAAAACAATATAGAAAGTATCAACTAGCATATAAAAACCTACAATAATATTGGAGAGCACATCCAATAAACACTCAACAGTAGCAAAAACATCTCACATGACACCTAACCTCCTGACCTTTGTGCTCTGGAGCACATCCATGTCTTCAGCATCTTTGGGAAAGGCCAGCAGGGTCAGATCAACTTGATCTTGGATGGTATGTTATTCCAGAGGGAGGATTGGCTTGATTTGAATTACATAATGCAAATTAAACTTTCCAACTTTCATGGAAGCTACCTAGGACTTTTGATAACTTGTGTTAGGAATTTTTACATGATCGCTAAGACAATAAAGACTTACTTGATTACTTGATCAGGCACTGGCTTATTTTTGAATCGAGGATGTTCCTCCAAAACTGGCTGCACAGTGAAGCATTGTATATCTAAAATCACAAGAGCTAAGGACATTATGCCATTAGTGGACACGATCAATTATCTGGAAACAAAACAAAGTCTTCATTTATAAAATTAGTACATAATTATATTAGTAAGAGTAATGAATTAGCTAAAAAGTAAGTGTACAACAAATTAAACATAGATTAAATCCATGTTCCAAATAAATAGCACATTCTCGATAGAGGAAAATACTTGTAGCTCAGGTATGAAAAGAGAGCTCCTTGGCTCTCTCTTAATTGTTATCTTGCAGAAGTTTCATTACCCAAATTATGATTCATGATGATTGTATTTATCTTTTATGTATACTAAGAGCTAAGACAAATTCCAATCACACTTGGCCGATAAATAATTTTGTTCTGTTCTGTTCTGCTTTGCACTGCGCTGTGCTGTAGCATCATCAGTGCTAATAGGGAGTAGGGTTTGTTGTCATTTTATATTCTAGTCCTGCTTTTCCTATCAATGCTGGTGGGAGTGGTTATTGTGGTTCTTTGGTTGGGTTGTTTACCAACCAAGATGTTACCACTGGGTCCAGTCCAATTCCTTAAGAGTAGTTTGACACACAATCCACTAGCATCATTCATTATCATTCACAGCAACTTACAGCAAGCCCATCAATAATATATCTAAGCTGATCAACTGGAAAGTGCAAAACACTGCTTTTGACTAACACCATTACATTCAGATTTTGTTTTGAGCAGGGTAACTAGCAATGTCATTGTTCATGTTGTTTTACCACTTTTGTTAGCCGCCCCGAGTCTGCGGAGAGGGGCGGCATGCAAATACAATAAATAAATAAATAAATAAATAAATAAAAAAATAAATAAATAAATAAATAAATAAATAAATAAAAAATAAATAAAAAATATAAAAAATATAAAAAAAATAAATAAAAAAATAAAAAATAAATAAATAAATAAATAAATAAATAAAGTCTAAAAAACAACTTAGGAACAATAAAGAGGAAGCTGCAGAACCAACCAAACACCATTCTTTGCTACATTTTTAAGGAGCTTTGAAATAACATCAGCTTTGCAAGATGTTATACATGTGAACCTTCTTTGGACTAGGAAGAGTGCCTGCTAATAGGAATTTGTCCTATCCATATACCAAGACTGCAGAGTAGCCAAAAAGAATGGTGATTTGTGTGACTTTCAATTTATTACAATAAAGCTGGAAATACATAAGCTCAGTTCTCATTATGCGATCACAGGAGCTTAAAGTTGGCTTTTACTTGGGGCACAGTCCTCAGATGGAAGTATCTGAGTGATTAAACTTACGCTACTGCTTTAAGGCATCTTGTTCTTCAAATGCACTATTGCAGATTTACAGAGAAGCAAACTGAAATTATATGGTGCAAAGACTTCAACTGACACTATAGAGTTTCTATGCTATATTTCTGTGAGATGGATGTGAGCAGGAATATATTATTAGCGAGAGCTGTTTATGTTGTGATAGAGGAAAGAAATTTGCAGTTGTGTTGTTCACCCTGAAGTGTTGAATATAATCTTAGACAAGGGCACTGTTTTCAGTGTAAAGGATTCATCTTTGTTGTCCTGTTTATGTTTTGAAGCAATAACCCTTTATCACTGCTTCAGAAGCCTTGCTTTATGATGTGGGAAATGTAAAGCAGCTTTTCAGAGGATCAAAAGTGCATAAGGCAGGAATCACTGCCTGTGATGGTCCTGCTTGTCTTATTGAGCCAGCTCTCAATAGCTGCTTAGATGGGTCTAAATGAAGAAGACTTTTGTGTGGAACCATCAGGGTTTTTATTATTATTATTTATTCTGTACTCAAGACTAAAAACAGAATAAACTATGTTTTCAAGCAATGAGGATATACAATGAGAACAGAAACATCTCTATCATACCATTTTCACGTCTCTTAGAAAGTATATCCTTTCTCCAGCATTGCTACTTGATCTATAATCATGTATAATTACTGTACGGTAATTATGAATAAATGCCTTCTGCCTTTATTGAATTTCAATAAGAGAACTGACAGCATTTAGCTCAGAGACTCAGAATTAATCCAACGCCAAATAGTATCTGTAGTCTTACACACTGCCAGTCTCTAACTACCAAGTGTATCTTCACATAATTCGGTAAGGAGCAAACTGAGAAATTTGAGACCTAAATTAAGTAATGGAAATCCTAAGAAAACAGGTTTTCTGTTAATTATGTTTGCTGTGTTCTCAATGATAAATTGCAATGTAGAAATGCTCTGTTCCTAAGCCAAAATTTGGGCCAAAGTTTTCAGATTTTAATAACTTAATCTTGTAGAAACAGCATTCTAAAAATTAATACAGATCATTCTCAATTTATGGTCAAAACTGAACCAAATATTTCTGTTTAACTAAGGAAGACATTTGTTAAGTGAGTTTTGCCTAATTTTACAATCTCTCTTGCCATAGTTGTTAAGTGAATTTCTGCAGTTGTTAATTTAGTAAAATGGTTGTTAAAGGAATTTGTCTTCTCCATTGGCTTTGCTTGTCAGAAGGTTGCTCAAGGAGATCACATAACCTGGGGTTACTGAAACCGTCATAAATATGAACCTGTTGACAAACATCTGAATTTGACACGACTTGGCTACCATAGCCATAAGTGTAAAAAACAGAAAAGTCATAAGTCACTTTTTTCAGTGCCGTAACTTCAAATGGTCACTAAAAGAATGATTGTAAGTTGAAGACTACCTGAACTGAGCTTTTCCGGTAAACCAAAATACATGGTGATAAATAATTTGATGATGTATTGCTGATGTGGATTTTCCTCCTGAAGCAGGATATACATTCAGACTTGAGATGGGTTCTAACTTACCTCTCTGCTGATTCACTTCTTCCGGTGCTGCATGGCTACATGTGCATTGCCCACGGCGTGGCTATGCACATGCACATGTGCACTGCTGAAAACTTGGCTTCTGTGCATGCACATACACAGAAGCAAAAAACAAGATGGCGGGTTAGAACTGGTAGGAACTTACTTTTGATTCAGACACAGGGTGTGTTTATTAACATTTGCATTTAGATGCTATTCTGTATCTCCATGTAGAAAGGAGAAAGGGAATTTTACTACTTCAGATTGCACACTATATATTTTAATGTACATGCTAAAATGATATGTTGCTTTTTTCAGAGATGCAGAATAATATTTTTATTGATTTCTATTATTTTAAACATAAAATCAAAGTCAACATCTAGTATAGTGATATACTAGATATCTTACAAACTTAATTGGTTCTGGGATGAGGTTCTTAAGGTGAAAAGTTTGTAAGACCAAATAATGTTTCCCATAAGAATCAATGGAAAAGCAATTAATGCGTGCAAGCCCACAATTCACCCCTTTTGCCAGCCGAAGCGCTTGTTTTTGCGCTGCTGGGATTTCCCTGAGGCTCCCCTCCATGGGAAGCCCCACCTCCGGACCTCTGTGTTTTTGCGATGTTGCAGGGAAATCACAGTGGGGGAATCCCAGCATCGCAAAAACAAACGCTTTGCTGGCAATGGAAGTCTGGAGGTGGGGTTTCCCAGCGAAGGGAGCATCAGTGAAATCGCAGCATTGCAAAAACACCAAAGTCCTCGAAACCCCACCTCTGGACCTCTGTGTTTTTGCGATGCTGTGATTTCACTGAGGCTCCCCTTGCTGGGAAACCCCATCTCCGGATTTCCGTTGCCAGCAAAGCACCCGTTTTTGCGCTGCTGGAATTCCTCTGCTGGGATTCCCCTGCAGCATCACAAAAACACGAAAGTCCGGAGGAGGAGTTTCCCATGGAGGGGAGCCTCAGGGGAATCCCAGCAGCGCAAAAATGGGTGCTTCGCTGGCAACGGAAGTCTGGAAGTGGGGTATCCCAACGGCAGTGGTGGGTTTGTAAGGTGAAAATAGTTTGTAAGAAGATGCAAAACAATCTTAAACCCCGGGTTTGTATCTCGAAAAGTTTGTATGACGAGGCATTTGTAAGATAAGGTATCACTGTATTCCTAATAAAAAAACTGAGCAGTATAAATCACACGTTGGTGGCAATTTTTCTGTATCTGCTGAACATTCAAGATTATATTTAGGTGAACTTGAACTTTCCAACCTAAAGGGAGAAAAACTTGAATTAGTCCTGTAGATAATACTTGAAATATTGCCTTTACATAGTGCTGTTTAAAAATAGATCAGAAAGATATTTGATACATGCAGCCTTATCTGTGAATTTGGGGATAAAAGCTGCCAGTATGATCAAACCGGACTCTGAGGACTTGGCTATTTAATGATTTAAAGCTGTTTAGTAAGATGGCCTTGGTGATTTTAGGATTTAACTAGAGGCCTTTTACATTTCTGGTGATTGCTTTAAGAATAATGCATTTCTTTGAAGTTTTGATTTCTTGGGAAATTTGATTGAATATGCATTTCACTACTTATGCTTCTCTGTCATGATACAAGATTCAGATAGCCACAACTTTCTTTAGGATATTATGAAAGCATTACATTTATAGTGTTGTCTAACTTAAATATTTTAATAGAGAGGAACTGATTAAAAAACAGATAGTATGTGTGCCATAGTGGCAACTTGAAGAGGAAAACTCTACAGGTAATTGTTGGTTTACAACAGTTTATTTAATGACTGGCACCGAAAAAAAGTGACTTATGACTGTTTTTCACCCAACCCATGGTCACATAATAAAAATCCAGATGCTTGGCAACTGGCTCATATTTATGAAGTTTGCAATATCCCATGGTGATATGATCACTTTTTGTGACTCCCTACAAGCAAATTCAATGGGGTAGCCAGATTCACTTAACAACTTTGTTGCTAATTTACCAACTCTGATGATTCACTTAACCATTGCGACAAGAAAGGTGGTAAAACAGCACAAAACATACCTTGACAAACATTCCACATAATAACAGAAATTTGGGGCTGAATTGTGGTCAAAGGTCGGGGAGTATCTATAGAATATTTCTATAAAAAGCAAGAATGTTATATAGCCTTTTTACTGGTATGTTACAGAATAAAACATACTTGTAAGATCCTATAAACAAAATAGAAGTATACTTTACCCTTACACTATTCACAGTTGACCTCTCCAGATTCCTAAGAGATCAGTAAGGGGCCTACATTAAGTGCACTATAGTGCCTTCTGCCCCCCCCTCCTACAGTCTCTCCTATATCTCACATATCTTCTCTTCTATCCCTATATATTTTCTGCTATTCTTTCATGGATATATTTTATTCCTAGATTTCTCTTCTATTCTTTATTTAATACATTTTACTCAAGTATATCCTCTATAACCTTCATTGTGTACTATTGTGTATTGGACAAAACAAACAGACAAACAAACAAATATTTCATAGGTGTTAATTTCTGATTACTGATTACAAAGCCTTGTTTCTTGACAACACTTGTGGAATAGAATTATACATTTGTTCTGTTCATTTTGCAAAACAATTTATACACTTACAAGGGATTTTCCATATTTCCATAAATTTTGTATAATGATTTTCTCTTCAAATTGCTTTTGCTTATTTAATAAAATCTACTTCTACTTCTAAGCTACTTCTAAGGATACGTTGAACAGCAGCATTCTTCAGTTTCTCATCAGGGGGTGCAGTAGTATTCATTTTTTCAGCATTTGGAAAATGGCTCATCAGTTGTGCTTGAAAGTCTTCTCTCCGCTCATATTCCTTGCCTCGATAAATGAACATTTTATTCTGTTTTTTAAAAAAGGATAAATACTGGTTGTGAACTTGCTATGGAAAATAAATCATGGTTAAACATCACAACATTTTTTAAATCCTATTTTTCAGAAGTAATATTCAGTCATTCTATTTATGTGCAGTTTGAAGCTGCATACATGCACATTTGTGAACTGTAGAAAAAATAAATGAATACCACCTCTGCTATTCTTCTTAAAAGCTAGAAAAGTGATCTAAATATGAAATTTGATACCTCAAGACCATAATAATTAACTAAATTGTCTGTTAGGTCCCTCCTGAGGAGAAAAAGAGTGGAAGATGTTTTCTAAAATAACAACAAGACCAAAATGTGATATAATTGCCACTATTCCCTCAACACATTTTCTTGACCCTGGTTGATTGCTGGAAGGAATCTAATATGCTATACCTCTGTAGGGAAATTGATTCTAGAATTATTTGCTTGTTATTGTGCCTTTAAATGTATATTGGAGAATAAGAAAAGAAAAATCACAGAATAAAATTATTTTTGCCGGATTGTAAAAATTACCAACAATAAGAATACATCTGAGAATTGTCAAGGTATAAATGGGAGAGCCTTTCATGAAATTTCACCTGCAAGCTGCCAATTAGAATGAATATACACCAGCTTTAAAATTCATTAGATTTCCTGCTTCATTGTCTTGGCTATTCCTATTGTTGGTTTTATTGTTCATTAAATTCTCTTCAACTATAAACCATCCTTTAATTATGACTGTCTTGTAAGAATCCTAAATGCTCCCTTATCACTCCATTACCCTCACTATAAACCTTCTTCTAACCTTGAAAGCAACAAGGGGGGGAAATCCACAATAGATAAAATTCCTTTCTGAAAATGTAACACTCAATATTGTTACAAATGGCATTCTAGATAACTGCAACTTTTTCTGGCAGAACCTCATGAAGACAAATGTTCCCATTTGTGAATAACTCCACTTCCACTAATAGAATATTTGTGTTCTATAAGGTTGCTACAAATCTGAAATTTGTTAAAAACAAAATATACAGAGTAGATCATATACCCTTAGGAATGTGGGGAACCCTTGGCCATAATATCCAACAGCAAAATAATCTGGTTTAGGCCTCAGAATTTTCATGATATTTTCATAAAATTTGGCTTGCTGAATCTGAAAAGAAAAAGAGATGTAATAAGTCTTCCCGGGATTATGTGACAACCCAATTCTTCAGACACTAGAGTTACTTTTCACTGGATCCAATATGGGTCAATCATCAAGACTTGTGCTGGAACCCATCTGCAAGAAACTTCTCTCTCTCTCTCTGAAAAATGTATATGTGAGAGAGAAATTTCTTGAGGATGGACTCCAGCATGAGTCCAAAAACTTTGAAGACTGAATCTCTGGTTCCACTGATCCTCCCAGATTGGATCCTGGAAGATTATCCTGGGACATGTTTGCCGTCACACCTTTCCATGATTAAAATGTGTACTTCTGATTTTTCTCATTTTCACAAGCATTTGTAAATTAATTACTACAGCAATATTTCAGTTTAATAAATAATTATGGGTCAGCTAAAGTATCAATTAAATCATAAATTATATTATTTGCAATGATTTGGTGTCATTGGGCTAGAGCTCCAAATGTGATGATAAATTATCATAGTCAGATTAAAATAACTAAAGTGGAATTGTGCAAACAGTTCCAAGACCTAGTCAGTAGAGTGTATGGTTTGAATTTTATACAAAGTAATGATGCTTTGGTCAATTTTAAATTGTAATAATAAATTCTATAGCTTGATGTAAAACTAAACATGAGAAATGATTGTTTAAACAAACGGCAAAGAATTAAAAACCCAGTACAATGTGCAAGTCTAAAGTCTATTTTATGTCTATAAAATGAATGGCAACTTTAGTTTAAAATGAAATATTTTTTTATTTCATGAAATGAAATAATTTTTATTTATGTTTCAGAACAATAAAGGAGTTTATAAAATTAGTATTCCTTGTTCTTCTGAAAAACATAGCACTAAATTCAACTCATGAAACAATTCCCAACTCAATTCAATAATTTTGGACATTTTTATTATATTTAGAAAATCAACTCCCTGAGTAATTCTGGGCAACTTACAGAATTCTGTAACAAAATTTATAAAAACAATAATATAAATGATCTTGGAAAATAAGTATGCTTTGAGTTTCTCACTTCCAAAGATTCAATCCTGTTGATGATCTAAACATATGAGATGAGAGTGGTAATGCTGTAAGCATCTTGAGGCTATGGTTTCTAAGGTTTCATACATCATTGTGAATATCTTGAATTGAGTTGGAAAGCAATTACAGCTGGGCCAGCTGCAATTTCTGGACTGTCTTCTAGGTTATTCCATGAATGATTGCAGTAATCTAGCTTTTAAATTAGTGGAGCATAAGTTTTGAAGAGCAAGTAGGCATGCACCTCAGTTATCAGCTGTCACTGATTATAAGTGATTTCACTGATGCTATGAGGCTATCTACAATAGAAGACACCCAGACTACAAGTTTGTTCCTTAAAGAGGAGTAAAAGCTCATTCCAGACTATACTCTGACATTCGGTCCCCCGAATCAGTAGGTTGATCTTGTCTGAATGAAGTTTCAGTTTATTTCTCCTACAGTCATTTACACTGTGGAGACATTAAGCCTTTCAACTGTATATTAAGTTCTTAGCTACATCAGAGCCAAAAAATACAAACCTATAATGTACCAAACATGCTTTATTTTTATTTTTATTTGTCAAGGCAAAGAAGGCAAATATCTATTTTATTAGTCTGGATTTTATTATCTTCAGTGTTTTATAATTATTTATTCATTTGTCCGAAATTGTTTATTCACTTGTCCAAAATAATAATAAACTAAATACATAGACATGTGTTTTGAGCCAGCATTGACTCCTTGCGATTGACTGGAATTGTCCCTGCCATTTTCTTGGCAAAATTTCAGAAGAAATTTGCCATTGCCTCCTTCTTAAGTCTGAGAGAAAGTGGCAGATCCAAGGTGATCCAGCTGGTTTTATGTTAAAGACAACACTAGAACTCACAATTCCTGGTTTCTAGCCTTAACCACTTACAAAAAATTGTTTTTGACCATATTATATTAATTTATTTTAAAAAATCTAGACTTCAATTAGAGAAAAGTTTCAGAAATAAATTTAAAACAACAGACAAATGAAAATCATAGCATTTTTTTTGCAGAATTCAATTCTTACCAAGTTTTGGCTTAAAAGTTCATAATCAAAAATTTCCATTTCATATTGTTCTGCTAGTTCTTTGCACAAGCCTATTGCTTCTTCCCACATCTGCAACATAACAGGAAATTTAGATATATAATTGCATAGCTTTAGAGAAGTGTATTGAATTTTTTATTTAACAAATTGAATATCTGCCCATGTCTCTCTCAGAGCAATCTTTATTCATCATGTGATATGCTTTGAAATATTTACATTAAGTGAATACATTTAAGGCCTTGTGATTTATTTTTTGCAACAATAATAGGTTTGTGAAAGAACAACTGAAGAACCGCAATTTATTTCACCCACACCTTCTTGAAGTGATATGCCCAAACAAGAGACTACGCAAAGCATGTTGCTGAGAAGACAGCATTTCTCCTTAAAGTGTGAAAGCAATGGTTCTTTTCACAAGACCTGCACTTAAATTCTGTTGGGATGCTTTGCTTATACCAGTTTGCATTGTGAAGTGCTTCTTCTGCACATATTTTGCACAGCTCTACCTTGTGATATTTACACAGTTTCGCAGATATCTACATAGTTTACAAGACAATTTGTTACAGTCAATTTTAATAGAAAAGAAATTTACCCAGGCATCTCATATTTTATATGAATATTTTGAAATGTGACTATCTCAGGTATTTTCATTCTAAATACTGAATTAAGTAATCTCCTAATTTACATTAACTTTATACAGGTAGTCCTTGACTTATGACCATAATTGAGCCCCAAATTTTTGTGGCTAAGTGAGACATTTTTAAAATGAATTATGCCCCATTTTACAATCTTTCTTTCCATAATTGTTAAACAAATCATGGCAGTTGTTAAATTAATTTGACTTCCCCATTTACTTTGATTTTTCTTGTCAGAAGGTTGCAAAAGATGATCATATGACTCTGGACATGGCAACCATCATAAATATGAGTTAGCTGCTAAGGGTCTGAATTTACTTACTTTCTTACTTACTTACTTACTTACTTACTTACTTACTTACTTACTTACTTACTTACTTACTTTCTTACTTTCTTACTTACTTACTTACTTACTTACTTACTTACTTACTTACTTTCTTACTTACTTTCTTTCTTACTTACTTACTTACTTACTTACTTACTTACTTACTTACTTACTTACTTATTTACTTACTTACTTTCTTACTTACTTTCTTACTTACTTTCTTACTTACTTACTTTCTTTCTTTCTTTCTTACTTACTTACTTACTTACTTACTTTCTTACTTACTTACTTACTTACTTACTTACTTACTTACTTACTTACTTACTTACTTACTTATTTGACTTCTATGCCGCCCAATCCCATGGGACTCAGGGCAAACTGATTTTGACATCAGTCATAATTTACTTTTTTCAGTGTAGTTGTCACTTTGAACAGTCACTAAATGCACTGTTGTAAATCAAGGACTGCCAGTTAAGGTTGTTAATCTTTTCAAGTTCAGCTCAACTTTGGTAATATCACAGACAGACCCCTCCTCAAGATGTCTTCCCTGGATCTGGCAGAATTAAGGAACCTCCATCTAGTATCCAACCTTCCCTTTGTGGGAAAGGTTGTAGAGAAAGTGGTGGCACTTCAACTTCTACAGTCATTGGATGAAACGGATTATCTGGACTCTTGTCAACCTGGCTTCAGACCTGGCTATAGCATGGAAAAAGCTTTGGACATGCTGATGAGTGATCTCTGGTGAGACCGAGATAGGGGTCATTATCCTCTATCTTGCTGCTACTTGATGTCTCAGCAGCTTTCAACACCCTTGACCATGGTATCCTTCTGGAACAATTAAGGGAGATAGGGTGGGACATTTTATTATTGATTTTATTTATTGATTTTGTCCAAAACACAATGAGGGTTTTAGTGGGTATAAACATAGTAAAATGCATGATGAAGTTTATAGGGGATATACTCATGGTAAAATATATCTAAGAAAGAATAGAAGAGAAGTTATAGGAATAGAACATATCAATGAAATAATAGAAGAAGAGATATAGGAATAGAAGAAAGGTATAAGAGATATAGGAGAGCAATAGGACAGGGGACGGAAGGCACTCTAGTGCACTTGTACTCGCCACTTACTGACCTCTTAGGAATCTGGATAGGTCAACCATGGATAATCTAAGGGTAAAGTGTTGGGGGTTTGGGGATGACACTATGGAGTCCGGTAATGAGTTCCACGCTTCAACAACTCGGTTACTGAAGTCATATTTTTTACAGTCAAGTTTGGAACGGTTAATATTAATCTTAAATCTGTTTTGTGCTCTTGTGTTTTTGTGGTTGAAGCTGAAGACATACCGTGCTATGGTGGTTTTCCTCCTATCACTCTGGTCGTTCACAGTTGGTGTTGGCAGGAGGACAGAGGTCGACCTCTAGACCCCTTGTTAGTGGGATGCCTCAGGGCTCGGTCCTCTCTCCCCTCCTATTTAATATCTACATGAAACCACTGTGTGGGGTTATCTGATATTTTGGGATGAGGTATCAGTAATATGTTGATAACACCCAGTTGTATATCTCCACTCCTAATCAGTTTAGTGAAGCAGCGAATGTGATGTGCCAGCACCTGGATGCTGAGAGGGTCTGGATGGGTGTTAACAGGCTCTGATTTAATCCAAACAAGACCGAGTAACTGTGGGTACTGCCTCCTAAAGACTGTACCAACTGTCCATCCTTGGCTCAGGGAGGGGGGAGGAGAGAAATTGTTCCCTTCTGACGGAGTTCACCATTTGGTTGTCCTCCACATCTAACAGCTGTGGCTAAGGGGACCTTTACATGGGTTTGTCTGGTGCACCAATTGTGACCCTACTTGGATCAGGAGGCTCTCTGCAGAGTCAGTCATGTCCTTATCACCTCACAGTTGGATTATTGCAATGCACAGTTGGATTATTGCAAAGCCACCCCTGAAGAGCATTCGGAGACTACAATTGGTCAAAAATGCAGCTGCACAAGTGGTTGTGGGTCCAGCTAGGTACACTCACATTATGCCAATTCTCTGTGAGCTGCACTGGCTCCCTATTGATCTGCGGGCTCAATTCAAGGTGTTGGTTATTACCTTTAAAGCCCTATATGGCTCAGGGCCAGGTTATCTCTGAGACTGCCTCATAGTTCCCAGAAACTGGTAAGATCTCATAGAGCAGGTCTCCTCCAGGTCCTGTCAGCTAAACAGTGTTGGCTGGTGAGCTCGTGGGGAAGGGCCTTCTCTATGGCTGGAACCAACTACCCCCTGAGATCCAGACTGTCCACACTCTACTGATCTTCCAGAAAGCATTGAAGACCTGGCTTTTCCTGCAGGCTTGAGGCCGTTGATCTCTTGAGGTCCGGCATTGGATGATATGTATGTATGTATGTGATTTTTTAATTGTTTTTTTCTTAATGTTTTATGGTGTTTTTAGAATGTATTTTATATCCTGTTGTAAGCCATCCAGGCTTCAGGAGTTGGGCAGCATAGAAATCTAAATGAATGAATGAATGAATGAATGAATGAATGAATGAATGAATGAATGAAAATGAATGAGTAAATAAGTAAATAAATAAATAAGTGAGTTAATGAATGAATGAATGAATGAATGAATGAATGAATGATTGAATAAGTAAATAAGCAAGCAAGCAAGCAAATGAATGAAGGAACAAACAAACAAACGAATGAATGAATGAATGTGGGGGGTTTTGGCAACAGAAGACATGATTTGATATCGTCTTCTGGGATATTTTTTTCAGGCATCAATCTAGATGTAAGATTTGCTAGAGATTACTCATCTAAGTAATTAACAGATAAAGACCTCCCTTCTTCTAAGTCAGTTTTGATTCTTTTTGCATTATGTAATATCTACCAAGTTTGTGCTTCTGTTCGTTGCAGGATAATTGTTAAAATTATAAATTGGTTTCATGTCATAAATCTATTATAAACATTCTAGAGAATGTTTTTCATGAAGCCTGACCAAATCACAAGTCCTTTTGAAATGCTCCTACAATTAAATAGATATGACAATAGTGGTACCAAGCAGAAATGCTACTGAGTGCTAGTGCCTACCTAGGAAATATAAATATTTTGGAAAAAACAGTTATTAAGTTATTTTGGTGATTTCGGTCTAATCCAAAACACTGCATGCCTTTCTTATTACAAAATATAATTTATTTATTTATTTATTTATTAGATTTGTATGCCGCTCCTCTCCGTAGACTCGGGGTAGCTCACAACAGCAATAGAACAATTCATAACAAATCTAATAATTTAAAAACATTTTTAAAAACCCCATTATTAATCAGACATATATACAAAAATACCATACATAAATTATATAGGCCCGGGGGAGATATCTCAATTCCCCCATGCCTGGTGGCAAAGGTGGGTTTTAAGTAGTTTACGGAAGGAAAGGAGGGTGGGGGAAGTTCTAATCTCCGGGTGAGCTGGTTCCAGAGAGTCGGGGCCACCACAGAGAAGGCTCTTTCCCTGGGACCCGCCAAATGACATTGTTTAGTCGACGGGACCCGGAGAAGGCCAACTCTGTGGGACCTAATATACCTAATAATATACAAGACCAAAACACATTAAGCACATTTTGCCATTTAATTTCTGTATCATCTAATTCAACATTTTAATAATGGCACAGACTGCATACAATAACATTCTTTCGTAAATTTTATGCTGTAATTGAATGAGAATCAAAACCACTCAGCAATTTACTGAACAGACATCTTTTTCTCAATGTTAGGCATTACTGCTTGGGATGATGAAATGAGATTATAACCCACAGCACAAAGCTACTCAGCAGGAATTAAGTTAAATTAAAATTACCTTTCCCTTGTCAAAATATTCTATTATCATCTCATATAGCTGCTCTTTCAGATGACGGTGTGTTCGTGAACTTTGAAATTCTGTTTGCATGACTTGAGGAGTACAATGTTCATCAGACCACTGTGGAGAAGAAAAAAAACTTGTAATAAATGTGTAAGTCCTTAGTTTTTTTTAATGTTACCAAATATTGGTGCCATAAATGGGTACAAAATGTATGTAGTACAAATCAGTGACAATATAAATATTCAAGATAGCTTTTTAGACTTCTTATGTTCTGGCATTTATTTATCCTTAATTAGATCCAAGCATAGCAGTTCTATTTTTGAAGCTGTATAAACAGTTGTCTCATTAAGACTCTGCTCTTTAAATACACATAAGTGCATTCATTTCTTGACATATCACTCTTTGCCCATGCTTACAAATAAAGCCCACCAATATATCACACATTGCGTTGCTATCCAGCAGTCTGATACTCATTTTGTCATATTCTTCCTAAGTGCCACAAAATGTAAGAGTTGAATTTGTTTGAAACACCTTGACTCCTGAAATTCGAGGGTTATCTGGAAAGTAAGGTTACAAGGCACTTAGCTCCCAGGGAATGTTTGCAGGGGAAGTTGGTGTAGTGGGAAGCTAGCCAAAGAGAACGAACAGTAGCAATGGTCAGTAGATCATTGACTGGAGTTGTGATGAGTGTCTTCATTCCATTTCCCTCCAAGTATGAACTGCGCATTGTAATATGCTACCTGAATGCTAAGGGCTGAACACTGCTGCACTGGGTGCCTGAGATTTGCATGTGATGGGTGCCCAAGGTTTTTCTCACTGATTGCTGAGTTTTGAATTTTTTGGCTGAAGGAGAATGGGTATGGCACCACTGCATTGATTGATTTTTGCTCTTTTTGAGTAAGCCAAAGTTTGATCTCCTGTCATTATGCAGTTGAAAGAAGCCTCGCCTTCAATCTCAAAATGGTCAAGAAATTCTCGGGAGGTGCTGACTCTGTCGATTTTGTGCGCTTCAGTAAGCATCTTGGGCACCCATCTCAGCAGCATTCAAGTAGCATATTACAGCACACAGTTTGCACTTGGAGGGAAACAGAATGAGGACACTCATCTTTAATCTTCACCACAAAGCCAGTCAATGTTCTACTGACCACTGGCACTTCTTGTTCTCTTCCACTGGCTTCCTGCTACACAGTAGTAATACCAACTTCCCCCGTGAACATTCCCAGTGAGAGCTACATACCTTCTAACATTCCCGATAACCCTCATACACAGGGCTAAAAGTTATTTCCATTGGTCCTTTCAAAAGGTTTGGTCATCCAACAAGAGCAGTAAATAGTTAGAGCTTTCTGTATGTCACAGGTGGTCGTCCAGCTTTTTGCCTGAAGATTGTAATCTTAAACTCCATTGCAGTATAGAAATCTTTGGAGTTTAAATTCAAATCATGCAGACTAAATTAAACTTCTAGTGGAAAAAGTAGGATGCAATTTGGAAAAGCAAACAGAAGGTACAGTAACTGTGCTCAAAACTCAATTATGCTGTCAATCCAATTCTTAAAAAGGTATCTTGTATTTTTCTTTATTTAATGTGTGCTCAAAAATCCATTTTCTTCCACAAAGAAGACTGACTTAATGTGTAAATCTTACACACTTTCTGTTCTATAAGCGTGTCTCAATTCCACTTCCATGTCATCCTTTTACTTTACTTGATCCATTTTGTTGCTTTATTTGCTAAGAAAGATCTCTCAGCCTTACACTCCCAAAAAGAAGACTTTATTCCTGTGGAAAGTGCCTGCTGAGTTTAAATCCTGGCTTCTCTCCAACTTCTTTCAGCTCTGTAACTTCCCCAGAACAACATGGAATTGAAATTGAAATCCTGAGTCAAGGTTACTTGGTAATACCAAGGAACCTAAGAGGCTTTAAAATACACACATACAGAAAGCCAATGTAGTTGTAACAGCATACAACAACTGATTTCCCCCTCTTTTCCTCTTAAAAGTATTAAGGCTTAACAAATCCACCCAGTGCCACATTTTCAGGGAAAAGTTTGGAAATGTCAATAGCTTTATATGCACAGAAATGTGGATTTTAATTTGAAAAGTTAATGAAGCAGCAGGTTCTCAGAAGGCAGAGTAAAGTAAGTTTTGAGAAAAATGAACTTGATAACTCTTTCATAAACTCGCCAGTTTCTGAAAAATACCAAGGCTTCTTGCCTGAGAAATACTGAGCGGTATTCTACGAAGCAGCTCACTCAACCTCTGAAAATTCCAGAAATATCAGACAATAGAAATCTAGACCATGGTCATTCTTCCTGAAAGCTCATCACTACTTAATCATCCCAAAGATATAAAAAAATAAGACCATGTAATATTCTATACACACATGCACCAAAATTATAATTAAAATATTGATATATCTTATTAAATTCCACTAGTGGACTGGGCTCCTTATGTCTGGAATTTTTCACCGATTACTTAGAAAATATTGGTATGTATAATCAATCACCGAAGAATGATTGCTCCTGTTCAGTATCCAACCATTCAGCTAGTTTTGTTTTCATGTTACTCCATTGAATTCTCTCTCCCCTGCTTCTCATTTTTCTCCTCCTAGGAAGAATTGGATTAGGGATTCAGTGTACATAAGCACATGTGTGGGATCTATTTTGATTTCCTCCTACTTTTCTCTTTATAATAGTATGGATATCAGTTGTGAAAGGGAGTTTATTATTTGCATATGAGAGTCTAGTACAAATCTAGGTTCACCCTATTCCATCAAAACATACATAACCATACAATCACTTATTATTTCCTGCAACATCATTTTGTGTTAGGACAATTTCCTCCAACTCTCAATTTTCCACTACTTGACCTCAACTGCAAATAAGCAACTTACTTTCAGAAGTGAAGCATGCAGCAGAAGGGTATATGCAGCTTCTGTGTAGTTCTCAGAATCTAAGTGAAGATCCCGAAGTTTATACAGATACCTGTTAATGATGCAGCAAAAAGAGAGAGAGAATTTAATATCAGCATTATTTTAAATTCATAAAACATGGACATCTACTACTATATTTTTCTAGAATGATGTGAACTACTATCAGTATTTGAATATGACTTTGTAATAAGGCAATGAAGTATCATTCACATGAACAGGTCTTAACCATGTTCTGCATTTCATTGATTCAGTCATTATACTTCCAATTTATATTACTTTGAAGTTGTTTGAAAACTTGATTTATTTATTTGTTTGTTTGTTTGTTTGTTTGTATGCCACCCCTCTCCTCAAGAAGCCTTCCCTTTATCTTGTTCTTCTGAACAACTACCATCCTCCAACTTTCCTTTTTTAGGGAAGGTTGTTGAGAAGGTGGTGGCGCTCCAACTCCTGCGGTCCTTGGGTGAAGCCGATTATCTAGACCCTTATCAGTCTAGTTTCAAGCCTGGTTACAGCACCAAAACTGCTTTGGTCGCAATTATGGATGACCTCTGGCAGGCCCAGGATAGAGGATATTCATCAACCATGGCATCCTTCTGCGCCGATTGGAGGGGTTGGGAGTGGGAGGCACCATTCTCCTCCTACCTCTCCAGTCAGTTGCAGTCGGTGTTGTGGGGGGCAGAGATTGACGCCTAGGTCCCTTCTTTGTGGGGTGCATCAGGGTTTGGTTCTCTCCCTCCTACTGTTTAACATCTACATGAATCCACTGGGTGAGATCACCTGTCAGCACGGGGTGAGTTTCCATCAGTACGCTGATGACACTCAGTTGTACATTTCCATCCATGCCAATTCAGTGAAGCCGCTGAAGTGATGTGCTGTTGCCTGGCAGCTATGAGAGTCTGGATGGGTGCCAACAGGCTGAAGTTCAACCCTGACAAGATGGAGTGGCTGTGGGTTTTGCCTCACACGGACTATACCACCTTGGAACAAATACTATTCACTATGGGGGAGGGACCCTGACCCCCTCAGAGCAGCTATGCAACTTGGGAGTCCTCTCAGATCCATAGCTGAGGTTAGAGCAACATCTCTTAGTTGTGGCTAGGGGGACTGTTGCACAGATTCGCCTGGTGCACCAGTTGCAGCCCTATTTGGATAGGGAGTCTCTTCTCACAGTCACTCATGTCTTCATCACTATTAGGCTTGACTATTGCAACACAATCTACTTGGGGCTACCCTTAAAGAACATTCAGAGATCTCAATTAATCCAGCATGCAGCCGTGTGAGCTGTCATGGAGGTATCCAGATACTCCCATTTTATTCCAGCACTCCGCAAGCTGCACTAGCTTCTGATTGGTCTCCAAATGCAATTTAAGGCATCGGTTATAAAGCCCTACATGGCTTAGGACCAGATTACTTATGGGATTGTCTTCTGCCTTATATGTCCCAGTGACCGATTAAATTGCACAGAGTTGGCCTTCTCCAGATCCCATAGACCAAGCAATCCAGCTGATGGGATTGCAGGAAAGGGACTTCTCTATTGTGGCTATGGTTCTCTGGAAACAACTCCCCCCAGAGATTCATACTGCCCCCACCCTCCTGGTCTTCTGAAAGGCTTTGAAAACACACTTTACCAGCAGGCATAGGACCATTGAGCAATGTTATACTGCTCCGGCCAATAGTATGAATGATTGATGGTTGTATGTTTGTTTTATATTGGGCTTTAAATTTTACATTCATTTTATAATGTGTATTTTGGGATATTTGTAATATTAGTTATTTTATTGCTGTATGCCACCCTGAATCCATCAGGAGAGGGGCAGCTTATAAATTTGATAAATAGCTAAATACATAAACAAACAAACAAATAAGTTAAAAATGCATTGTCTTGCTTCATAAAAGAGGATTTACATTCTGGGGTTTTCAAATCATAGCACTTTGTATGTTGGCTAATGAGAAAAATACTTCTGCATGTATAAGGGCGGAGGTTTTGTTCTCCCCAGCTAAAATGAAAGCTACACACACACACTGCACTGTCCATATTCTGATAGCTGTCCAATTAAAAGATAAGATGATATTAAAATTACATAAGTTACAATATATATTCTCTAATATACATACACATATAGTTTAAATAGTATAGTATATGTATAATGGACATATAGTTTAGATACTATAGCAAATAATACAATACAATATTAAATATTATGTAAAAGAAAATGTAAATGTATATGTAATAGAGGCAGACAGAGGTCATAGATACAAAAACAAGTTTATTAAGAGACTAACATCTTAGATTTTTAAAGAAAGTCAAATTTACAACACAGCTTTTAACATAAGACAATGAAAACTAAAACTATGATTCATTTGGATCAGCAAGACGCTCTGAAGATGCTATAACTACAATCCACCTTAACATACCTGCCTCTTCTAATGTACTTGCTGAAACGATGTTGAATATAAATTGAAAATTGGAAAGTCAAACTTGTACGTGTTACATAAATCAAAGCTGCTGATCTCAGTCTGTGATTTTATACAACTCACTTAAAGCTTTTTGCTGCAAAAGCTTTTATCTCTCATTGCCTATCTCTCTATCAGAATAGCTTTATATTGACCAGAAAAAACATCTCTTCTGATAGAATCTCATTCAACTGAACAAATTTAAAAAATATAGTTTCTACACAGAAAGATTTTATTTCTAATCTGATTCCAAAACAAAAACTACAATTGTTGCAAAATTTATGACATATTTTATTCAATTCATCACAATCAATATGTCATTTATCTGCCAATTTTAATTTATGATTCTTTTTATTTAAATTAAATAAGACTTTCACCCCAAAATTAAAGTATCTGACTGAACAACTTTGACAAAATATGTATTGAGCCTTTGTAGAGCAACAAGCAATATTTCTGGGATAATAATTTGAATTAAGTAATTTATACCCAGGTATTTAATATAAATCCATATGTAATCTTGAAGATTATGCAAAGAAAACAACACTGATCTTTTCAGCGACAAGTGTGATCAACAGAGCAAGTACTATACCTTATATACATTTCTTCACGATTAATTTCCTTGTAGAAATTCTGAGAGGAAAAATGAATATAATT
Organism: Erythrolamprus reginae; assembly: GCF_031021105.1. Classification (NCBI taxonomy): domain Eukaryota; kingdom Metazoa; phylum Chordata; class Lepidosauria; order Squamata; family Dipsadidae; genus Erythrolamprus; species Erythrolamprus reginae. The sequence goes on from NC_091951.1 coordinate 128,695,326, forward strand.
TGATTAGTCCTGCACTCCAACATAATTGGGATGATTCTTTTTTATAATATTCTTCAAATATGCATAATTCCTTATTCAAGGAATAATTTTGTTTTGTTTAATTTTGAGAATCTCAAAGCTTTCAATTCTCTCCACACTGGCTTTAGTGGGGAGAAATGTATAAATATGCATTATTTATACATTTCTGCCCACTAAAACCAGTGTGGAGAGAATTCATGATCATCAAAGTCAAGTGATAGAGTAGCAAATTACCTTACTTGACAGCAGTCATAAGGAGTTTTAAGAAATACTCTGTTTTGTATGAATGCAAACTATTGAAGAAAGCGGATTTTTATCACAGCAATTGTTAATAAAATATTTTTGTTTGGAAAGGAAAAAGGAAACTAATCTCTTTTTTTATATACAGTGGTACCTCAAGATACGAACCCCTCGTCTTACGAACAACTCGTGATACGAACCCGGGGTTCAGAAAAATTTTGCCTCTTCTTACGAACATTTTTTGAGTTACGAACCAGCGTTCGGAGACTGCTGGGAAGCTGCGCGGCTGTTTTAAAAGGTAACAGCCGGGCGGCAGGGCTTCCCAGAAGCCTCCCGAACGCCGGTTCGTAACTCGAACAAAGTTCGTAAGAAGAGGCAAAATTTTGCTGAACCCCGGGTTCGGTTCGGGAGGTTGCTGGGAAGCCCCCCAGGCCGGCTGCGACCTTTTAAAACACCCACACCACTTCGCAGCTGTCTCCCGAAGCCGAACGCGGAAGTTCAGCTTCAGGAGACAGCTGGGAAGCGGCGCGGCTGTTTTAAAAGGTTGCAGCCGGCCTGGGGGGGCTTGCCAGCACCCTCCCAAACCCCGAACTTTTGCCAAACTTCTGGGTTTGGGGTTCGGGGGGGTGCTGGGAAGCCCCCCAGGCCGGCTGCGACCTTTTAAAACACACGCGCTGCTTCGCAGCTGTCTCCCGAAGCCGAACGCGGAAGTTCGGCTTTAGCGTTCGGCTTCAGGAGACAGCTGGGAAGTGGCGCGGGTGTTTTAAAAGGTCGCAGCCGGCCTGGGGGGCTTGCCAGCACCCTCCCGAACCCCGAACTTTTGCCAAACTTCTGGGTTCGGGGTTCGGGGGGGTGCTGGCAAGCCCCCCAGGCCGGCTGCGACCTTTTAAAAGAGCCGCGCCGCTTCCCATCTGTCTCCTGAAGCCGAACGCTAAAGCCGAACTTCCGCGTTCGGCTTCAGGAGACAGCTGCGAAGCGGCGCGGGTGTTTTAAAAGGTCGCAGCCGGCCTGGGGGGCTTGCCAGCACCCCCCCGAACCCTGAACCCGGGTTCGGGGGGTGCTAGCAAGCCCCCCAGGCCGGCTGCGACCTTTTAAAACACCCGCGCCGCTTCGCAGCTGTCTCCTGAAGCCGTTTTTTTTGCGGGGGGGGGGGGTTTGTTGCATGGATTAATTGACTTTACATTGTTTCCTATGGGAAACAATGTTTCGTCTTACGAACCTTTCGTCTTACGAACCTCCTCCTTGCACCAACTAAGTTCGTATCATGAGGTATTACTGTATATAGCTACAATATATTGAGTGGGCCGTCTAAAAAGGACATAATTTTGTATGGGACTTACCTTCTCATCTCCACTTAAAATCATATACAGGTAGTTCTTGACTCAAAAACATAACTGAGTCTCAAATGTCTGTTGCTCAGTGAAGCATTTATTAAGTGAGTTTTGCCCCATTTTATGACTTTTCTTGCTACAATTGTTAAGTGAATCACTGCAGATATTAAGTTAGTGACATGATTATTGTGTGACTCTGGCTTCCCCATTGAATTTGCTTGCCAGAAAGTTACAAAAAGGAACCAAATGGCCCTGGGACATTGCAACCATCATAAATATGAGTCAGTTGCCAAGAATCTGAATTTTGATCACACAACCACGAGGATACCACAACAGTTGTAATTATTAACTTACTTTTTAACTTACTGTTACTTTTTAAGTTACTGTTTTAACTTCAAATACAATGAACTGTTGCAAGTTGAGGACTACCTATATTACATAGAGTACTTGGCAACAAAAAAGATGGCGTGGAAGACAGTAATCATCTGAGAATGATGCAATGACTTGGAGGAAGGTCAATTTCTCTTAGGAATGTGCATTAAATAAGGATGATTATGGCCCAGAGAGATGTAGGGTGGTCTAAGGATATAAACAATGAGTTGTGAAGTATATTACTCAGGGAAATACTTATCTCATTCATTCTATTACTAGGTATCATGTCTTCCCTTCCAACCATGATATAAGGACAATCATCTTCACTTATCTTATAAAACTGTTGCAAATTAATAAAATTAGTAAAATCAAAAAGTGCCAAGTACATTTCTTTGCTTAATTAATTCAACTTATATGCGTATCCAGTTGAATTTCTGCCAGTAACTCCACACAGAAAACAGCCTTTTAAAACAGCCATCCAGAAAATGAAGGTGACACAAGAGAACACATACAAACATCTGTAGTGTGGTGTCAACTATTCCATCTCTGCATGATTATCTATAATAATGTTATTTAATAGTTGTTACTACTGTTCATATTTACATTATAATGCGACAAGGGCAGCCAGCCTTGGAAACTACTGGCTGGCTGGGAAATTCTGGGAATTGAAATCCTCAAGTCTTAAAATGGCCAAGGTTGAACACCCCTTGTAGACTTTGTAAACTGCTCCAAATTCAAAACTGTAGAACTTTATGCAAATCTTTAAGGTACCACATACCAATAAATTCACAGTACAGCTCATACGATTGTCCTTGCTTTCATCATTCATTACAGCGCGATAATCCAGTAGTTTTTCCAAAAGACCTTTTATTAGGCTTACAAACATTTCAACTGACTTGGCAATCTTAGGAAAGACGGAAGAGCACTCAGTGAGTCTGAAAATGTAAAAGAAAACAATGAGCATTTGCATGAAACGTTACTACAAATTTGTGAATGAATGAAGGAAAAAGCAATGCAGAATGGCAAATGCTTACTTCATTATTATTGTTTTGAATATTTGCTTAAAAGCCGAGCAAGATACTATTTAAGGCAGTGCAGTGATCTGATCCAAGAAATAAAAAGAGACTCAGAACATATGTTCGATATATTGAACATTTGGTACCTTTTGGCATCTTTTTCAATCACGCATGCTGTTGCCTAGGACTGCAGTCAGGTGAGACCAAGAAAAGATGATCTTAAAGAAGATCAGTAAGATGTTGAAATTATCCATTCCCATTTGAATCCATATGTTACATGACCCTAACACATTTCATCTGCAGCATTACAGAATGCTCTAGCTTCAAAAAGCACATTAGTTGTAGGATTTTGGGGGGAGTGCTGCACCCAATTATTCACCTGGCTCTTAGCAATCAGATATAAAAATATAGATGAGAATCTATAATGTGTTGAATTTCATTAGATTCTGCCATCTCATGTAACAATTCAATTGAACAGCACTGAGATGTGTCAAGGTGAAATACTGCAATGCTTTCGCTGGCATTTTCTAGGCCCTCTCTATAATTTTGAAAGTGCAGATGATCATCGTTTTATACATTCCAAAGCAATATTTTTCCGCAGATGTATTTAACATCTTGTCTAAAAATGTTGCCTCTCCTAAGAATTCTCCTGCTGTGGAGGCTTGCATTTGATTCAATACTAATTCCTCCTTTTATTTGAACACTGTACGTTGTAATACTCAGCGTAGTTTTGAAACAGCAGTTGCATTGTTTAGGGAAAAAATTAACCAACAGTATATTTCAATATGATAGCCAATAGTTGCTATGTGACTTTAATACTCTTGGATTTAATCTATTTGGTTATAGTTAATATTACATAAACATCCAACTATTTGTATAAAACAGCTGCCTCTGACAACATACCTTTCCCTTTAAAAACATTCTAAATCTATTTCAGAAAATACTTCAATTCTCCCAAGGAGATCTATGGTGGAAGATACATGATAAAACTATTCCTGTGCCTGTTTGTAATTCTCTTGGTTGATTGATATACTTGTATAAAACATGTTCTGTTTGTCAAGTAGTGTGTAGTATAAGCATCAGATTGAAAGTATTTTGTAATACTTGTCAGTATTATGAATTTACAAAATAACATACAGACATAATTTAGTCTGGACTCAAATTTTAGGAGTTGAAATTGCTGGTATGGAAATACCCACTCAACTAATCATGCTTAGAAAACAAAAGATGGCTGATGCCCCTTTATACATTTCATTAAAAAATGTATTTTCCTCCTGCCAAAATGTACGTCTGAGATCAAAATGTTGTTCTCAAAAATATTAGTTCCTGGAAAGAAGAGGAGATTTTACTAATAGGAGATTTTACCAAATGATGGACAGATGGAATCGGGTGAAGCTTTTATTGTTTGGTTTTATCTCAATTCTGTGTACTACAAAACAAAAGCTGTTCACAGTTGTTTGTTCAATAGGATCTTATCCATTGGCCAGTCTCTATACTCTGGATGATTTAGCTGAATTATGAGATATTCAGAAAAAAACCAATGTAATCTTTATATAGCACACAATTAAAACAAAAGAATTTGGGTCCAAAGACTATATATCTGAATGGCTTTTCAAAGAAAGAAATAATTTTCATGGAGGATGAGTATCTGTGGCTACAATTAATATGATGGCTATATAACATTTTCAGAATTGGAAGTGACATATCTCTGACCACCAGTTGTTAAGAAGTACAAGCATTAATGTCAACATGTTTTGTGGATGGACTGCCCATTGGAAAGCAGGGAGAGAGATAGCTTTGGTTTCTTCAAGGAAAGCTTTTATCTCATGGTACTCATTTTTGTTCAGTGCAAAAGTTGGATTAGTCTCCATGATAGTAGCTGACAGTCTTCTGAACATAGTTAGTATCAAGCACATGATTTATTACAGAGAGTTGGATGCAATCCACCCATAGAGACAGGGTTTTATTTCTTCTATGAGCTTTCCCTCACTTTTTTATTTTATTTGTTTGTTTGTTTGTTTGTTTGTTTGGTCGAGAGTATATATGAATACAAACAAAGTATAAACATTGGTACCTGTATATAAAAGTACAAGCATGGTTTTGAGTGCATGATATTTTACAAAATACATTTGGACTTTAAGACAGGGATGGTAAGCATGCTAGTAAGCATGTTTATGCATGCCCCTTACAGACCTCTTAAGAATGGGGTGACATCAACAGTAGACAGTCTAAGGTTAATGTTTCTGAGGTTTTGGGAAGAAAGTACAGATATGCCAAGACATATATATAGTTCTGCAGGTTCAAGTCCCAGTGGGTATGGCTAGCTGATGAGGCCAAAATAAGGCCGAAATAGATCTATCCTAGTCTCCCTTAATTTTCAAATTCAGCTTAAACATGTGACATATATATATATATATATATATATATATATATATATATATATATGCATACATACATATTCATATATATATATATATATTTGTTTTCGTAAATTTTCACGGGTATATGTATGTAGATTGTTCTGAGTTCGGGTTTTGCCCTGTGTAATGTTTTGCATGTCTATGCGACGTTTCGGCGAAATCACATTCACCATCTTCAGGCCTACAAACTCCTAAGCACAGATCCTACCACCTACCTAGAAAAAACCACCAAATCTAAAATCAAGGCCTCTCCCATCAGCGAAGAAATCCAGCAAAAAATCATCCCCAGAGAAAAATCTTCCATATGTCCAAAACTCTATGGCCTTCCAAAAATACACAAAGAAGGAATACCTCTCAGGCCAATAGTCAGTTCTATAGGCTCCCCTCTACAAAACCTTGCCAAATTTTTAGCCAAATACCTTCAACCATATACAGAAACTATTACCTCATATGTTCAAAATTCATTCCACTTTATACAAATAATTAAAAAACAAAACCTACAACCCGATGACCTACTTGTAAGTTTCGATGTCGTGTCCCTGTTCACACAAATACCTATTAAAGAAGCCTTGACAGCTATCCAGGACAAACACAAACCCCCCAAATATATCCTAGACCTTACCAACCACTGCCTGACCAATACATACTTCATCTATAATGAACAAAGATATAAACAGATAGAGGGAGCCCCCATGGGATCACCTCTATCACCTGTCATAGCCAACCTCTATATGGAATATTTCGAAAATAATGCTTTAGAGCAAGCCAAATACAAACCCAAACTTTGGCTGAGATATGTTGATGATACCTTTGTAATTTGGCCACATGGTAAAGAAAAACTAGACAATTTCCTCACACATCTCAACAGCCTACACCCCAAAATACAGTTTACTATGGAAACAGAAATCAATGATCAACTTCCCTTTCTAGATGTACTGGTCTATAAAAAACCCAATGGCAGCCTAGGACATACTATCTACCAAAAGAAAACCCATACCAACCGTTATCTAAATGCACACTCACACCACCACCCCGCACAAATCACCTCAGTGGCCAAAACTCTCATCACCAGAACCAAACGCTTAGCTGACCATGAGCACTTAAAAACTGAATTGAACAAACTCAAAGATGTACTAATTTCTAATGGATTCAAAGAGAAAACAATAACAAACCTAATCAATAAAGAGACACCCCCCAAAAAACAAGATCAAGAACAGGACAATGGCACCACCATCCTTCCTTACATCAAAGGCACCACGGATAAAATTAGTAAAATTCTGCACAAACATAACATCAAAACCTCATTTTGCACTAACCAAAAAATATCTAATATCCTAAGGAGCCCCAAAGATAAAATCCAATTGGAATACCAAGGAATCTATGAAATCCCTTGCAAAACATGTGCAGCCACATACATTGGACAAACTAACCGAAGAGTGAGCCAACGCATAGCAGAACATGTGAATGCAGTCAAAAAACAAGAAAAGACCTCCTCCCTTGTCCAGCACATTAAAAAAACAGGGCACGAAATTGACTTTGAAAAAACTAAATTACTCCACAAAACAGAGAATTTATATAGAAGAATTTCTCTAGAAGCTATCGAAATTGAGAGAAGACCCCTTTGTCTAAATAAAAGAGATGATACCTCCCGCCTGCCAGAGATTTGGAAACCAGCCTTAAACAAAATAAACACTTCATAATAATCAGCATGTCAATCCTTCTAATAATTATGATTTTAGAATTTTATATTTGGAAATCAGCCTTAAACAAAACACCTCAAAAAAATCTCCATATCATTCCTTCTAATAACTATGATTACACCAACCAATCAGATCACTGAAACGTGGTCACCCAATCTATTTGCTACATTCAAAGCAAATCTCCACCCCCACACTACATACTAGGAAGAAATGTCAGTTGCAAACATTCCATTTAAAACAACACAAAGATTGGAACTACAGCCTGAAGATGGTGAATGTGATTTCGCCGAAACGTCGCATAGACATGCAAAACATTACACAGGGCAAAACCTGAACTCAGAACAATCTACATATATATATATATATATATATATATATGTCACATGTTTAAGCTGAATTTGAAAATTAAGGGAGACTAGGATAGATCTATTTCGGCCTTATTTTGGCCTCATCAGCTAGCTATATATATCAGCTATATATATATATATTTGTTTTCGTAGATTTTCACGGGTACAGATATGACGGTCTTGGCATATTCAGGTTTCTTCCCATGTAGGATTTAGAAATTTCTGGCGACGTTTCGACGAGGTCCCACTCGTCATCTTCAGGCTGGTGTCTTTGTTCTAGGGCGAACACGGCGAGACCTGAGCTGCCTTCCTTCTATAAATACTGGTGGATGGGTGTGGTTTGATAGCTCAGCAATTGCCTGCTGTGTAAAAACTTCCTGGTGAGTCAGTGGGGTAACACCTGGGGTCGTTGATGTAGCTGAGGTATGCTGATTAGTTAATGGTTGTAGATTAGGCGTGATATCCTGAGTAGTTGGAGCTTTCAGGCTACTTGATTGTTTTGCAGTGTGTGTTCTGAGTCTGGTTTCTGTGGCTGGGATACGTTTGAGGGCTGGTTTCCAGATGTCTGGTAGGCGGGAGGTGTCATCCCGCTTGTTCATATTTTGGGGATGTTTTTCTATCTCGATGGCTTCCATGATTATTCTTTTGCTGTAGTGTTCTGTTTTGGAAATTAATTTGGTACTGTCAAAATCAATTTCATGTCCTGTAGTTTTGAAGTGTTGGAAAAGGGAGGAGGTTTTTTCTTTTTTCTTTAATGCATTCTTATGTTCTGCTAAAATGTGACTAAAATATATGTAAAATCTGCCCAGCCACATATATTGGACAAACTAACAGGAGAGTAAATGCACGTGTTGCAGCCTGAAGATAATGAGTGGGACCTCGTCGAAACGTCGCCAGAAATTTCCAAATCCTACACGGGAAGAAACCCGAATATACCAAGACCGACGTATATATATATACACACACACACACACACACACACACACACACACACAGAGTAGTACCTTGTCTTATGAACACCTCTTCTAATGAACTTTTCGAGATATGAATCCCTGTGTTTAAGATGTTTTTCCTCTTCTTCCGAACTATTTTCACCTTAAAAATCCAAGCCACCGCCGCTGGGATGCCCCGCCTCCAGACTTCCATTGACAGGTGAAGCGCCCGTTCTTGCACTGCTGGGATTGCCCTGAGGCTCCTCTCACTGGGAAACCCCACCTCTGGACTTCCGTTGCCAGCCGAAGCCACTGTTCTTGCACTGCTGGGATTTCCTGAGGCTCTCCTCGCTGGGATTCCCTTCATTTTTGCTGGCGCTGCTTTGAATCCCAGTGAGGGGAGCCTCAGGGAAATCCCAGCAGCACAAGAATGGGCGCTTCGGCTGACAATGGAAGTCCGGAGGCAGGGATTCCCAGCGGCGCAAGGCAAAAGGGGTGAGTTTTGGGATTGCATGTATTATTTGCTTTTACATTGATTCCTATGGGAAACATTGTTTCATCTTATGAACTTTTCTACTTACAAACCTCATCACGGAACGGATTAAATTCGTAAGATGAGGTACCACTGTATATATATTCTACACACATGCACACTCTGCACCCACACACACCCACACAGTTCAGTTAACCTAAGCCACGCCCAGGCGCCAAACCATCTGGGCCACCAAACAGACTTCATTGGTTCTGTTACCATATCTATCCCAATTTGTGAACTCTCACATACTGATAAACTTTACTTCTGGAAAGTTGATCTCTGGAAGTACATGAGATTTGGATATGTTTGTAATTTTACAGGTGCAAGTTTTCCCCTCCATTATTTTCTCTTTTAGAATTTAGTCATGTGCAAAGCACAGGTAAATGTTATCTTTGCCACTATTTGACACAATGCTAGTGGAGAAATACTGTATTATACGTCATTATTTCTAAAGGAAATTAAGGACATCTTACAGATCTAAGGTGCATATAAGATATGATTAATAAATCCTGACAGGTTATAGAAATATTAGAGTAATTGAAGACTGCCTCCATCATCATCATCATCATCATCATCATCTCTCTCTCTCTCTCTCTCTCTCACTCACTCACTCACTCTCACTCCTATGTGTCTGTTATCACTATCTTAGTACATGGAGTAGATATCCAATTTAAAATATAAAACACTTGAAGGACATATTCCATTGTTGTACTTACATTGCCTCAAACAAATGCAGATATTGCTCATCCCCTCGGCCTCCTTCTACTTCATGATCCAATTTTAAAATTATTTCATTTTCAAACTGTTCAGCAGAGGAAAGCAAAACCATTAAGCAGAGCACAAATTCTTTTTGGAACGCATTCCTATAAAATTGATAGCTTTATGATACTCATATGTGTATCTCCCAGGTGTAGCACATAAAAGTCAAGTAAGTGGGTTGTTGTTTTTTTTAAAAAAAAGACTATTTCTCAAATTAGCACTAGGGTTGTAATGATATTAAAATGAATATATGATTTCATAATAACATACTAAAATGTATGTCTCTATAAACAATTAGATCTTCTTATAATAAATTCATAATATTTCAGGTACAATAAGATATTAAAATACATTGCATGTATGCATTTGAATTGGGAACAGAATAAAAATATTCTAAGATGATTAAAAAACCAGAATTTGGATATCTGCCTAGACTGATATTTCTTTCATCTATTTTTAAATGTTCAGGAAGTTATTTTCAAAATGAAATGTATATGAATAATCTGGATGATGGGATTGATGATGTAAAGTTGGGAACTTTGGCTCACCATGAGAATAACCAAATTTGCTTTCAGAATTGAATTTGAATTGATTGGAAAACTGGAGGGTTTGTGTTTTGTCGGGCTCTCTGATAGAAGCCTCCCGAAAATTCAAGGATACAAATTTCAGACACACACACACGTTTGAAAATTCAAAATAATGTTCTTTATCACAAAAGTCAAAATAAACTAAGCACTCTTTTTGTATTGCAAAGAGCACTCTTCCCAAAACAACCAGGTAGTCTGTACAATTTCCCTTAAGCAGTCATTAAGTACTTAACCAGCAGCTGTGGAGAAACTTCACACCCCTTCTTCTTCCATCGAAGGGAGACACACACACACACTGCTCTGCTTTGGTTTTAAAGGCATGAAAAAGCAACGAAGTCCAGCACACAAGATTCCTGATGAAACTGCAACAGATATTCTTCAACAATGGCCAAACATGGCTGCTGCTATTTATAGCAGCAGCCCTAATTACTGGAGCCCCACCCAAACACAGGTGGCCTTCCTTATTTCCTGTAATATGTTCTTACTTGGTCTCTTCTATGCATAATTATGCGCTTGCGTGGGTCCAACATGTCATCATCTGAAGCTATAGAAGATAAGCAAGATTGACTGCCCTGGCTGTGTGCCAAGCCCTCCTCTGCCAAGTCAGTCCCACCTTCATCTTCTTACGAGGAACCTAAACTCTGATCTGATTCTATCGGCAACAACACAGGCCTGTGACATGTTGAATTTTCCCCTGCATCCACCTCCCCATTCCCTGGGGAAGGAGCTGGGCCAGAGCCAACCACAACAGTTTGTAAGTTAGAAACATTAGATGCAAAGACTTGGGAGTGGAAATTGACAACAAACAGAATGCAAGTCAGTTATGTGAGACATCTGCTACAAGAGCTGACAGTTTTTGGCTGCTTTGGAAGAAACACAATTTTAGAGTAAAGCATGTCAAGTGATTATAGCTATCTACTTAGCATTCCTAAGATCCGGGGTCTCCAACCTTGGCTATTTTAAGAGTTGTGGAATTTCAAATCCCAGAATTCCTCGAAAAGCTTTGCTGGGAATTGAAGTCCACAAGTCTTAAAGTTGCCAAGGTTGGAGACTTCTACCTTAGATGAATTGTGCATGATTCTGGACACCACACTTCCAAGTTAAAGAATGGCAAGAAAAATGATATAATAAATTGAGAATTTGCTCTATGGGGAAATGCCCAGGGAGTTTCAGAATACAGATTTCAGATAATCAGTAAGGGAGACAGGAAAACTGTCATAAAGAGAAGATACAGGGAAGATGATAAATAATTATTTTCCCATGACTGCAGAATTTAAAACCAGATGTAATGGATATAAGTTTGGCTTATCAAGTTTTTACTTAAGAAAGAAGTAAACTTTCTGTTAAGATTATCAAAACAATTAAGGTAGTTATGAGTTCCTCATCTTTGAAGGTTTTAAAGATGAGACTTATCCGCCACTCTACAGAGAGTCGGATTAGATGATGTTTGTGATCACTTCCCGTTCTACAGTTCTACGATTTATTATTTTATAAAATAGAAACCTTCTCACTTTTTTTTAACATTACAGAAAACAAATATACTGTAAACTATATGCATGGATATTCACAACACAAAAAATGATATATCTGCAGCAAGTCACATTAATGGTACATACTACTTTCTGGAATATTAAAAAAAAGATATCATTGCTAAATATTTTCCTATTGAAGTTTATCACCATAATTTTAGGGGTTTGGAGAGCTGGAAAAGAAAAAGAGAAGTGAGATATTCCAGCTATTTTCCAGCAATTTTATGGACAACCAATACACTTACTGGCTTTATCATAAATATTCCCTTTATATATAATAGAATAACAGAGTTGGAAGGGACCTTGGAGGTCTTCTAGTCCAACCCCCTGCTTAGGCAGGAAGCCCTATACCATTTCAGACAAATGGTTATGCAACATCTTAAAAACTTCCAGTGTTGGAGCATTCACAAGTTCTGGAGGCAAGTTGTTCCACTGTTCTAACTGTTGGGAAATTTCTCCTTAGTTCTAAGTTGTTTCTCTCCTTGATTATTTATTTATTTATTTGTTTGTTTGTTTTGTTCAATACACAATGAAGGTTATAGAAGATATACTCATAGTAAAATATATCAGAGAAAGAATAGAAGAAAAGATATAGGAATAAAATATATCAATGAAAGAATAGAGAAAGGATATAGGAATAGAAGAAAAGATATAGGAGATATAGGAGAGACAATAGGACAGGGGATGGAAGGCACACTAGTGCACTTATGCACACCCTTACTGACCTCTTAGGAATCTGGAGAGGTCAACCGTGGAAAGTCTAAGGGTAAAATGTCTCATCCTCAGGTGCTTTGGAGAATAGCTTGACTCTCTTCTTTGTGGCAACCCCTGAACTATTGGAACACTGCTATCATGTCTCCCCAGTCCTTTCCCCCCCATTAAACTAGACATAACCAGTTCCTGCATCCCTAATAATTTTTGTTGCTATTTTTTGCACTTTTTCTAGAGTCTCCACATCTTTTTTACATCATGGTGACAAAAACTGAATGCAGTATTTCAAGAGTGGCCATACCAAGTCGTTATAAGTGGTATTAACACTTCACGTGATCTTGATTCTATCCCTCTGTTTATGCCGCCTAGAACTGTGTTGGGTTTTTTGGCAGCTGCTGCACGTTGCTGGCTCATATTTATATGGTTGTCCAATAGAACTCCAAGATCCCTCTCACAGTTATTACTCAATAGTAATAGCAAGGTACCACATATACTGTACTTGTGCATTTTGTTTTCCTTACCTAAATGCATAACCTTACTTTTTGCACCATTGAATTTCATTTTGTTAGATAGCACCTGATATTAAAGTCTGTAAAGATTCTTTTGTATCTCTATCTTCTGTGAGTGTAGGGAGTACATATACCAAATTGTATATGTTGTTTCAAAGTCTCAAGGTAGCTTTTCATTATAGACTCACAAAGTTAAAAGGCTAACTTTGAATCCAAATAATTGTTAGATCTCTTTTCAAATCTAAGCTGATGAAGCTTATGAAGAAGTATCTCAAAAACTACTCTAAAACGATGAACTGGGGAAAAAATGGATACAGTAAATCAAAAAGATACCTGGAGAAAAAGAGTTTTGCTTTAAATGTCTGAAACATTAAATGGTATCATAGTATTGTATAACTCTTTTTAATCCAACCTCAGTTGTATGATGAGTCATTAGCTTTAATTGTTGATTTTTAAAGGCTAATGATTTTATGTGTTTAGAGGTCATTGATCCAGCAACTAGTGGCATTTGTTATACAGTTACACTGTATGAACCAATTTGATTAAAAAATAAATAAGTAGGCATGGTTTTTTTGAGATTTGCCCTTTCTGTCAATGCCATTTGATGCACCAATAAATCTAAGTAAGGTAGATGTGAAACTATTTTGCTTCCAGCAATTTTTACCCAAATCACATTTTAGTGAAGCTTGAAATTTCAAAAAGTGACAAGACACCACCTAACTCTGTGTGTCTCATTCAGATGTTAAACATAGGCAAAAGAAAAAAGAAAAATAAAGACCAGTCTTATTTTTGGGGAAACACAGTACTTGGAAAGCATTTGGCAAAGGGTGGGTACATATGTGGATAGCAAAGGTCCGACCTCCACATAAAAGCTTCCATAAGTTCAAAACTTTAAAAATAATGTAAGGAATCCAGTATATTGGATAAACTGACTTGAAGATACACTGAACAGAATTATATCTGAGGATGCCTGACTACTATTAGAACATACATTGATTTACGGAGTCTACGGAAAGGGGCGGCATACAAATCCAATAAATAAATAAGTAAGTAAGTAAGTAAGTAAGTAAGTAAGTAAGTAAGTAAGTAAGTAAGTAAGTAAGTAAGTAAGTAAGTAAGTAAACAAACAAACAAACAAACAAATAAATAAATAAATAAACAAACAAACAAATACAAGTTTGATGGAATAAAGCTTTATTCTTCTCTAAATTTGCTTTGGAGAATTGGGAAAATTAGATGAATATCCAAGAGGAATTTGTTTATATCAGAAAAGTGAATATTCAAATGGTATGAATCAGAATTAACAATGAGTAAAAACAACAAACTTTTGAAGAACAAGCCCAGCCAGGGAAGAGTGCAAGATTTACACAGCCATTATATTTTTAAGTGGTAAACTAATGATGCTGTTTATAAAGAAATGCTTGTGAAATAGAACTGGAAGCAAAAGCTCAAGAACAGAGCAATAAGTCAGCAACTTTAAAAGAAAAATCTTTCCTAATGCTCTAATAAAATATACTGTAAACCCCAATTCATAAGAAATTTCAAAATAATTCTGTTTGCATTTATATTAGGATTATGTCCTACGTTGATGCATTTAGTATATCGCAGGGTCAAGTTGTAACAAATTTTAGTCCTGCAGTAAGGGGAAAGTAAATCTTACTATTAGAAAATTAAAAGAATGTGGTTGCCTCAATAGGAGAAAAAGATCTGTGCAATAGAATGAAGAACTATGCAGGAGTGAAATTCAGCAGGTTCTGGAGAATCGGTGGTGGAAATTTTTGAGAGGTTCAGAGGTTCAGGCTGGCCCCAGGATGGGGTGGGAATGGACATTTTGCAGTATCCTTCCCCTGGAGTGGGTCAAATTGACCCAGCAATGTTAATTGCCTTATTTTCTCTATTCTCTGGTACATAGTTGACGTACAAATGTCCTCTTGATTATGTAATATGTAATATTACATAATGTAATATAATGTAATTATATTGTGTAATATAATATTATTTGACATGAATCAAATAATGAAAGACTACAACCACTTGGGCAACACAGCCAAAAAGATAGGTGCACAGGTTGTTTTTTCTTCCATTCTACCCACAAGAGGATGACACCCGGCCAGAGAACACAAAATACCGCAAATAAACCACTGGCTAAGGGGATGGTGTCACCAAAGGAACTTTGGCTTCCTCAACCACAGCCTACAATATCTACAAGAAGGGCTTCTAGCAAGAGACACGCTACACCTCACTAGAGCTGGGAAGAACCTCCTATGTAATCGACTAGCCCAACTTATCAGGAGGGCTTTAAACTAGTTCTGAGTGGGGTGGATGACCAAACTAAGAGATTGAACAACGAACAAAATAAGGGAGGGGAACAAGTCAAGCCTACAAATAAATCAGAGGATAAAAAATGTCTACCCAGATTTAGACACAAACACTTAAAGTGCCTGTACACTAATGCACAAAGCCTGGGGAACAAACAGGATGAACTGGAATTACTAATACACGAGGGCCAATACGATCTAATTGTTATTACAGAAATCTGGTGGGACGAAACACACAACTGGAACACGCAGATAAAGGGTTACAACCTCTTCAAGAAAAACAGGTCAAATAAGAAAGGAGGTGGAGTTGCACTATACGTAAAAGACCACTATACTGCCACAGAGCTAGACCAATCCAAAGAAGACAAACCCCCTAGAAATCATATGGGTTAGTATAAAAGAAAAGAAGTGCAACACTACAATTGGAGTATACTACAGACCACCAAACCAATCAGAAACAATGGACAACCTGGAAACGAGCTGACGTAGTCCCCATCCACAAAAAAGGTAAAAAGACTTACCCAGGCAACTACAGACCAATCAGTCTGACTTCTATACCTGGAAAAATACTGGAGAAAATAATTAAAAAACAACTTTGCCACTACCTAGAAACAAACAACATTATATCCAACAGCCAGCATGGGTTTGTCAGAAACAAATCATGCCAAACCAACCTCATATCATTTTTCAACACCATAACCAAATCAGTGGACCAACACAATGCAGTAGACCTCATAAAGTTGGACTTCAGCAAAGCTTTTGATAAAGTTGACCACAACCTCCTAATCCACAAATTAGAAAAAAAACAGGGTAGGTTACAACACATGCAGATGGATAAACAGTTGGCTGTCCAACCGCACGCAACGAGTTGTCCTCAATGGTTCCAAATCTACATGGAAGAAGGTAGGCAGTGGGGTACTACAGGGTTCTGTCCTGGGCCCTGTACTCTTCAATATTTTCATCAATGACCTGGACGAGGGAGTAGAAGAGGAACTAATCAAATTCGCAGACGACACCAAGCTGGCAGGGGTAGCCAACATCCTAGAGGACAGGCTCAAAATACAGAAAGATCTAGACAGATTAACACTATGGGCCCACACTAACAACAACTTCCTGACGGTCAGAGCGATCAACCAGTGCAACAACCTGCCTGCTGAGGTTGTGAACTCCCCAACTCTGGACTGCCACTTGGCTGGAGTGCTATAAGATGCCTGCTCAGGCAGGGGGTTGGACTTGATGACCTGCATGGTCCCTTTCAACTGTAACAATAAATAAATGTCATACAATATGGCTGCCCTATTGCTTATTTATTATAACAGTAATCCACTTTGCTTAGGTGGGAATGGCAATTTTGCAGTATCCTTCCCTTGCCACGTCCACAGAACCAGTAGGGAATTTTTTTTTATTTTCACCCCTGGAACTATGCATTCAAATATTTATCTGAAACTCTTATTATTAACAACAGAAAGGGAAAGAAATCTATGGCTTTAATAATTATATAATTCTACAACTGGAATATGAACTAAACAGAAATGTTTTTTACACAGGAATATCTATTTTCTTATTATTATTATTATTGCTCAAAGCATCAGCAATGAATTGCATTGGAGTAACCTAAAACTTTTTGATCCTTGGAAAAAACTAGAATACTCATTCTCCCTGGCCTTTTAGAATTTTCTAATTTTTAATATGAACATTGAAATAAAGCTTTTAAACTAATTTAGCTGCTTTTTCTGCTATTTTATTTTTATTTTTGTATTTTTAGTTTAAAATGACTGTACCTTGATTTTAACCTACTGTAAATTGTCCTTGAAAACTGCTGTTTTGAAGGACATCCCATAAATAAATAAAAATGCAAACTCACTGAACCAGTTGTCTTCTTTTCTTTCTTTTTTCTGGCACAGGCTACAAATCATTTGCATTTAGTTTTAAATCAGGTATCAAGATCTGACACAGTACTAACATCTACAAAATAAAAATGGCCAGAGATATCTGATTGTAATAATAATTAGTAAAGATCAAAGTCATCAATGACATATCATTATGGAATATTCTCCATTTTACCATGTATGGAATGGAGAACTTTCTCTTCAAATTTTAATGATTCTTTCCATCATGCATTGACCTGGATGTCATTGTTTCTGATTATTTTTGCTCTTGTTTTAGTATGTATTTATGTATGTACAGTATGCATGTATGTTCATCACTACCAGTTCTTACTATAAGAACGTGATATAGAACATAAGAACATAAGAAGAGCCATGCTGAATCAGGCCAAAGCCCATCGAGTTCAGCATTCTGTGTCACACAGTGGCCCACCAATTGTACATAGGGATCTTAAGCAGAAGGAGAAGGCAAAACCATCCCTTTCCCTTGACCCCCAACAAATGGTACCCAAGGGAATCCTGCCTGCCTCAACCAACATAGATATACACATGGACAACTGTTTCAATAACCACCAATACACTTGGCATCCATGAATCTGTCTAATCCTGCCTTGAAGCTATCCAGGCTGACAGCTGTCATGGCCTCTTCTGGAAGTGAATTCCATAAACCAATGACCCTCTGGATGAATAAATATTTCCCTTTATTTGTCCACATTTTCTTACTTATGAACTTTAGGGAGTGCCCCCTCATCCTAGTATTGTGTGATAGAGAAAATAATTTTTCTCTATCCACTTTTTCTATCCCATCCATGATTTTATACACTTTGAGCAAGTCACCTCGTAAAGTCTGAAGAGACCAAGGTGTTGCAACCTGATTTCATAAGGAAGGTGCTCCATTTCCTTGATCATTCTTATTGCCCTTTTTTGTACCTTTTCCAGATCCATTATATCCTTCTTGAGGTGCAGTGACCAAAACTATACACAGTACTCACCATCGATTTATACAGAGGCAATACAACATTTGCCAATCTATTTTCGATTCCCTTCCTAATCATGCCAAGCATTGAATTTGCTTTTTTTTTTTTTTTACTGCTGCTGCACACTGGGTTGACATCTTCATTGAGCTGTCCACCAAAACCCCAAAATCCCTTTCTTGGGTTGTTTCAGAAAGCTTGATCCCCATCAGTTTGTAGGTATAATTGGGGTTCTTTGCCTCGATTTGCCACTTTGTTGCCCACTCACTCAATTTCGAGAGATCCTTCTGGAGCTCCCAACAATGAGTTTCACTTTTCACTACCCATAACAATTTAGTGTCATCAGCAAACTTTGCTACCTCACTATTTACTTCTGCATCCAGATCATTAATGAATAAATTAAAAAGTAAAGGTGCAGAAACTGAACCTTTGGGTACACCACTTCTCACTTCTTTCTATACATTGTCCATTTATTGCCACCCTTTGCTTCCTACAATTTAACCTGTTACCAATCCAGGACAAGACCTGTCATCTAATCCCATGGCTGAAGAGCTTTTTTAGGAACCTTTGGTGAGGGACTTTGTCAAAAGCCTTTTGAAAGTCAAGATATACAATATCACCTGGATCCCTATTATCTATGTGTTTATTTACACCGTCAAAGAATTCTAACAAGTTAGGAAGACATGATTTGCCTTTGCAGAAACCATGTTGATTTTCTTTCAGCAATGCCTGTTTTTCTATGTGCCCAGTAATTTTATCTTTAATAATGTATTCCATCACTTTGCCTGGAACTGATGTTAAACCGACTGGTCTATAATTTCCTGGATCACCTCTGGATCCTTTCTTGAAGATCAGGGTTACATTTACATCCCTCCAATTTTCAGGTACAGTGCCTGATCTTAGAGAAAGATTATATATTTTAGTTAGAAGTTCAGCAATTTTACACTTGAGTTCCTTGAGAACTCTAGGGTAGATGCCATCTGGACTCGGCGATTTGTTGACATTTAGTTTAGTAAGGCATGCAAGAACATCTTTCTTGTTTATCTCTATCTGGTTTAATTCTTCTAATTCCCTCCCTGAGAATAATAATAATAATAATAATAATAATAATAATAATAATAATAATAATAGATTTGTATGCCGCCCTTCTCCGAAGACTCTGAAGACCGAGAAAGCTAATTCAGCGGCAGGCAAATGCTCTCTATCCTCCTCAGTGAAACGAAGGCAAATATAAGAGAAGGAATGTCACAAGCTGCGTGCAGAGTTAAAAGTGGGATCCGCCTAGGTCCTATAAGCTCTACGTAGTCATAAGTGAACTAATTCTAACCCTATCCCCCTGAATTCCATTGACTCTTATTTAACTTTTAGCAAGTATTAATCTTTAATTGAACCTATTCCTGTGCATAGGCATGAGTAGCAATAAATCAGGTTAATTAGACCTTCAAGTGTAGATCTGATCTTTTGCCCCTGACACTTTATCCCTTTTACAGTGTCTACTTCTATGCATCTTCTCTCAACTTCACATTTCCACAAAATTGTCTTTTCTAGTTTTTAGGACAAATGATTTCTTCCTCTAATTCAAACATTTTTGCTGCTATGCACTGATTTCTATTACTACTCTCTCTTTCTGTCCTCTCCTTTCAAGTTTCTCCTTTGCTACTTAGACTTTACAATTACAAGGCAGGATGCACTGCATATCTAAGTTTTGTTCAGCTCTTCAGATACCCTTGATGTTATTAATTATCCTAGTCAGCCTCTTGTCAACAATATGGAAAATGTGTCCTTAAGAAAACGAAACAGCTAAGGCTAGCTGGATTTGATTACAGGTGACAACCTTAAAAAATGATGCTGGTCTCTATCCTTCACACACATACACAAAACCCCCCACAACACAACCTGTAGACTCCCCCCCCCACAATAAATATTTCATGCAACTCCTTGATTGATCATGTTCTTTATTTGTTTTAATTGAAGAACAAAATGCCAACCTTCTTCACATCTGCTAGTCTAATTCCTATACACACACACATACCTTTTCCATGGCTAATAATAATAATAATAACAACAACAACAACAACAACAACAACAACAGAGTTGGAAGTGACCTTGGAGGTCTTCTAGTCCAACCCTCTACTTAGGCAGGGAATGCTACATTTATTGGCTTATTAGGGTCATTTTTCCTGGTCATCTTTTCTTTGGAACCCACTCAACCCTTCCTGACAACTTTTATAGAGAGAAATTAAAGTATGTATTCTGGAACAAGACACCAAAGAGGAGGTATGTCTGTTAGATTCCATTTTCTTTTACGTGGAACAGCTCTACCTTTACTTGATTAACTTTAAGGATCAACTACATAATTATACTTATGCACAGAATCCAGTTGTATTTCTGGCTTTTCATTCGTTAATTGTAAATTGTAAATGATTAGGGAATGGAAGCTTATTCTGTCTCTCTCCAACTGAGACATGAACAAAAATGACTCTTTTTCCTTCTGTATTTATTTATTTATAAAGTTTATTGGCCACCCATTTTGCCACAGGCTAACTTTGTAATGGCTTGGAGAAGATTTTTTTTTTTAAAAAACATTGGCACATTTACATATCTGCCCATCTCAATGACTTTGGCCAGTATATAACAATAAGATAAAACAATAAATATACAAAAACAATCATTTTAAAGAAATATAAAACAATCATGATTAAAAATGCAAGTCATCTAATACAAAGAATCAATTAATGAAACCGCTATCTAAAAATATCCACAATCCTTTGGGGCCTGAGGCCTGATGAAAAAACAAAGTCTTGAAGGTCTTATAGAACTTTAGCAGGGATAAAGCTAATCTCACTTTTGGGAGGGGAGAGTGGGAAAAATGAATATTCCATAAGGCAAATGCTATAGCAGAGAAGGCTCGCCACCTTGGACCTGGCAAACGTAAGTCCCTAGCAGACAGAGCCCAAAGCATGCCCTCTGTGCCAGATGCTTCCTTTAGTACCACTGAGAACTTTTCCAATAAACCTTGTAACTTGGGCTAAAGAATTTGTTTTCAGCACATGGTAGGCCTCCATTAGTAGTGCCTTCCCTTGGGCTGTGTAATAGATGAAGAGAAAGTCACAACATATGTGGTGCAACATAATTTTGCCCTTGAGCACAATGACAGCTCAGTGCAGAATTCATTCTGTCCACAGTAAGATGAGCAGAAGGAATATCTTCTCTGTCTAATGGGCCAATGTTGCTGTCACATCATTGCCTGGCATTGAAGTAATGTACTACTGCCTTGCCAGAGGTTGCCATAAAATAGAGCGGTTCCCTGTGCTTGTCCTGCCTCCAGACTGACAAATGATGGGAGTCAAGAGATTAAAGCTAAAGTGTGATGGGAGAGATGCGAACATCTTCTTCCCTTGGGCCAAAACTATTTATAAAATGACAGTGAGAAACATACTGTCAGAAAGGCAAGACGCATGTCTCTTTCAGAACATCATCCAACTGCCTAGTATTTGTCTTCTCAAACAGATGTTGGTACTGCCTTCAATATAACATTCCAGTTTAAGGAGAACTTAAGTAGGTCATTTTTCAAGAGAACCCCTGTCGCTTTGGGTGAAACATGAGAAGCAAAGTTCACAGTGAATCCACATTCTTTGGCTTAGTATTTAGCATCAGTACTGTTTTAGATGCCTTTCTCCTATTTTAACTCTTGGAAAGGAAAAAACAATATAAAAACTGTCTACATCTGTTGTGGTTAGCTCTGGCCCAGCTCCTGCCCCAAGGACTGTGGATGTGGGGGAGGCATCCACATGCTGCAGGCCTGTTTTGCCCCCGATGGAATCTTCTGATGAAGGCTCCTCTGACCAAGAAGACATGAGTGGCAGGGAGGAGGAGAGTGTGGCAGACAGCTCAGAAGGAGATCAATTATCTAGCTCCTCCTTGGATTCGGAACAAGAGTTAATGATACAGCCACGCATGAGGAGAGCGATGCATAGGCAACAACATAGGCAACAACAACTGAGAGATTATTATCAAAGAAAATGAGGCCACCTGTGGTTGGGTGGGGCTGTGGTAATTAGTGAGGCTGCTAATGCTTTGAAACTAAACCAGAGCAAAGTGTGTTTCACTTTGTGAAAGAAGAAGGACTGTGAATTGCCTCACAGCTGCAAGATAAGTATCACAGAACTGATAAGGGACTTGTACAAATTACCAGTTTGTTTGGAGACCAGTGCTCTTTGCTTTACCAAAAGAGGGCTTAGTTTATGTGAATTTTCATTATAAAGAACATTGTTTTGAATTTTCAAATGCGTGTGTGTCTGAAATTTGTACCTGTGAATTTTTGGGAGGAGTGTACCAGAGAGCCCGACACAACAACATCCAGGGTAGAAATTGAAGTTAAATGTATTTAACACAGAGAACCTAAATATCAAAACATGATGCTTGCCATAAATTCAAATCTGTATTGTCAGAGTACAACATATGTATAATGAGATTGGCTGAGCCTCCCTTCAGTCATCTCTCCAGCACAATACAATTTACAGTGAAAGACAGAAACACCCAATCATATTGCCTCATGTGAACTTATTGTACATCGTGCCAGCCCTGTAGGTAATTGTACTATGTTGTTGTACTCAGGAGTGAGTTCTACTTAAGGATCGCATTGCAAAGGAAGTTCACATTTTGTGCCTATGACCTCTCATGCAAATTAAATTCAGTGCATACTCAGTAATTAAAAACAAGCCCTCAAAACAGCTGTAGAGCTAATCAGCTGGGCTTCAGAAGATACAATTATGGTCTGTATAAACCCAGGGGGCAGGAGGATGGGCCCTCTTACACAGAGAACAGGTTCTGCATGCTGAAAAGAAAAAAATACCCTGATTTTTTTTAAAAAAATAGATTTTAAAAAAAGGTGGCTCCCACAGACCAACACCAACCGTTTCAGTTCTGTGACGTTACTAGCAGGTTGCTATCAGTTTGGGTGAACCTGTCTGAACAGGTCCAATCTCACTTCTGGTTTTCGTTATTTTTCATTCAGGAGTCTGACAGCCCACAGATAAAAACTGTTCTACAGCCTGTTTGTGCTACTTCCTATGCTTCTATATCTCCTTTCCTATGGAAGGATAATAAATAAGTACTGACTCAGGATGTGAATTGTCCCTGAGGATTTTCCTCACTCTTTTAAAATCTTCTAGATTTTCCTCACTCTTTGCCAGAAACAAAATAGCATTATGCACTAAAATATGTTAAACTTTTCTAAAGCAAAGCATGTCTGAAAAATAATTCCCACTCTGATATTCTAATTTACAATGCAATGTATTCATAATTTTTCCCCTAAAGTCTAATTTCAAGCAGGATTTTTCTTTTCTTTTCTTTTGGTGGGTATTTATCAAATCTACCAAAGGTAGCTCACTCAAAAGTATTCTTTCTCCTGAGATAGTAAGTATTTTTCCATATAGTGTTTTACTTCAAAACTCCTACTATACTTTTTGATTGTATGATAGATGGTTAATGATGGATTTACTAACTTATAACTGGTCATTTAAATCACCATTTGGATTACAACAGCATCAGAAAGATTGCTTTACTATCCATAAAAATAGTTATGTCTGTTGCAAAATATCCCTCCCTCCCTATAGGTTGGAAACTGGTTTATATTTACCACTGGTTATAGTGTCTGTCTATATACAACTGTAATTTGTGACTTTTTCTTTTGTCATTTTGCAGTATTTTGTCAGTTCCTGGCAAAACATCCACTCCCCATTTTTGGAGTGTGACTTGCTTAACAACTGTGATTCAAACTTAATACCATTTGATTTTGTAATGGCATTTTAAATGTATGTATGTATGTATGTATGTATGTATGTATGTATGTATGTATCACATGTTTTTGCCGACAGAAAAAACATATATGTATGTATGTATGTATGTATGTATCACATGTTTTTTGCTGAAAATTTAAAATTAAGGGAGACTAGGATGGCACCATTATATATTTATATATATATAAATATATTAAAATTCAGCAAAAACATGTGAGACATACAGAACATAGTTTGTTGGCTATGAATAAATTAACTGCCTTGAAATGGCCCTGGGTTGGGCCTAGAGGCAAAAAGGAGCTGTGATGTTCCTTCAATATGCCATAGTGATCCAACAGAAAAAACATATAGCCCCTCCCTGATACAAAGCTGAAGGGATCAGATCTGGTGGCCTAGAGGTTAATTCTCTACCTTACAAGGCAGAAGCCCCAGGATCAAATCCCAGTAAGGGTATGGTTAGCTGATGAGGCCAAAACAAGGCCGAAATAGCGCTATCCTAGTCTCCCTTAATTTTAAAAATTCATCAAAAACATTATTATCATCATCATCATCATCATTATTAATTAGATTTGTATGCTTCCTCTCTCCGTATATATATAATTTTAAGTCTGAATTTTCAAATTTTAAGTTCCCACCAAAACTGCAAGCCTTCTCCTTTCCTTTATTTTACATAGAACTATTGAAGAATCACACAATAGAATGTCTGCATTCATCTGATATTTAAGAATAATGGCAGTTACCGAATTACCAAATGATACACAAAGCTTATAATACCTTTTTGAATTCGCCGGTATGTTTATATTCACATAACATCATGTCAAAGAATATTGGGATGGTGGCCTTACGCAGTTCAGCTTCAGGGATGAGGGTCATTTCTAAGATTGGTCCAACCATCCCTGGAATAAAGCGGATTTTATTCTGTCCTGTAACAATGTACAGAAGAGAACATTAATAATATCAACCAATGGTGCACCATTATTTCAATACTATTATAACACTTATAACACTATAACAGTGAAATAACACCATTATTTCAATACTATTAAACACTTCAAATGTTTTATCTGAACATACATACACAGCAGTCAATCTAATTCCAGGCCTGCTGGAAAAGCCAGATCTTAAGGGCTTTCCAGGAGACTGGTAGGGAGGAGATAACCTGATTGATTCCATAGGGTCAGAGCCACCACAGAGAAGGCTCTTCCCCGAGGTCTTGCCAACCAGCATTGTTTGGTGGATGTGACCTGGAGAAAGCCATAATGATATTGATGATTCAAAATTTCTAGTTGAGAAACTAGATAAACAAATTACATAAAACCCCAAATGTCTTTCACATCATTTTTGTAACTCTTGTACTGTTTACAAGTTAATAAAATAATTGTGATGATTTCTGCAATGGGGGAAGCAATGATTAGATGATGAATATGCAATGCAGAAACTCTGTAAGCAGAATAATACTAGTTATTCCCAACATCAGTCAGTTTCTTTGTTCTTTTACTAGTTGCGAATTGATTGCCTGACTTCTGCTTCACTTGAAGGGTTCTTGGTGGTCTCAAGGCTTGCTGGTTTTCTTACACATGTTTCATTACCCAAACTATCCAACATAGTTAATGCTAGTAAGGGGTGAGGTTTGCTGTCAGCTTGTGTTCTAGTGGCTTGCCCTGTCAGTTTTGGTGAGGGTGGTCTAAAGGAATCTTTAGTTGGACTGTTTACTGTTGGTTTCTTTGGCAGTTTCTTGATTAGGGTATTGTTTGCTTGATGCGGAATGGAACAACTTGCAACAGCCAATTTGCTGTGGCCAATTCACCACCACCAACTCACTGCAGGAGGACTCACAAGGAACAACTCGCTGTGAGACAAATTGCTGTGGGACAATTTAACAATTCTATTTAATTATTTAAAATAAATACATAAATAAAATTTAAGTTTGACCATTCACATTTCATTTTGTTCTTCTTTTGTTTTGTTTTTTAATGACTCTGTTCCACCATTTTTTGATATTAGTGTAACTCTTGCCTGCAGCACATTGGATTTGGCTGCTGATTGCTAGTGGAGAGGTGCTTGAGTTTTTTTTTGCATAGTATGCTTTACTTAGCCATTCTTTTATGGTTAAATTACCGGTAATAAATTACAACCAGAATTATTTATTCCCAGTTATTCACCTGTAAACTACTGTCCCACATCATTGTGCTCAAAGGGCTCAACTGTATATGAAACAATTGGTATTTTGATATATATATTTTTTATGAAAACTGCATTCCCAAAATATCTGAAGAGTGCTAAGTTGGGGAAAACAGCTAAATAGTATGCAAATTTGCTTTCTATGGCAGTATTGCATTATAAGACCCTTAGTTTCTACTATTGTTATACAGTGTTCCCTCAATTTCCACGGGGGATGGGTTCCGAGACCGCCCGCAAAAGTCGAATATCCGCGAAGTAGAGATGCGGAAGTAAATACACCATTTTTGGCTATGGACAGTATCACGAGCCATCCCTTAACATTTTAAACCCCTAAATTACCATTTCCCATTCCCTTAACAACCATTTACTCACCATTATTACTGGTACTTGCCATTGAATAAGACACTTAGTGATCCTGATGTTTATAAACATAATTATTTATTAACAATAATTATTATTTTTGTTATTTATTTGCAAAAATTATTAGTTTGGCAATGACATATGACATCATCGGATGGGAAAAACCGTGGTATAGGAAAAAAACCGCGAAGTATTTTTTAATTAACATTTTTTGAAAAACCGTGGTATAGGCTATTCGCGAAGTTCGAACCCGCAAAAATCGAGGGAACACTGTAGTCCATTTATGATTCAAGATCACATTATAATATGTCTGTTTATTATTACATGCAAAGCATATTGCACATCAGATAATTGACATGAGTTGACTGAGTTACACAATATTTTCTTAATGGTTACTGTTCCTAACATTTAATCAATGAATGTTCTTGGAAGAGAAAATAATTCTATTTCCTCATCTCTTTCCATCAAAACCAATTTGTCAGAGAAAACATTACACTAGCCTCTGATATGTTCTCTTGTCTCTGTCACAACTGAAAAAAACACATCTGCTTTTATTCCTAGATGAATAATGCCAACCATTAGAAAGCTCAGAATAGAAATGATGTCCTGGTAACTCTATTATAAATTGGCTGTGCAATGACTTAAAGCCACATGAAATAGAGCGCCACTGGAGTCTGCCTTAGGAAGCATTTGCAATTATGACAGATGATGAAAAAAGAAGAAAGAAGCTTATAAATGTCACCTATAACAAGAAAACCGGGCTTTGAAATATTTCTTAATGATAGAATATTCTTCCTTCTCTCTCTCTCTCTCTCTGCCTCTCCCCCTCTCTCTGTGTAAAACAAAGTAAAATTACAATAAAAATCAAAGTATTGGTTGATTACCTTTATAGTTCTCCCTCTTGCAGTATTTAATCATGCCTAATGTTTCAAACAAGATAGATGAAAAAGCAAGAGCAGGTGTAGGTTTGATTCCCTATATTGCATTATGGGCAAGGCATTTTGTCCAATAAACAACAAAATGTATGGTGGTGAACTCTGGACATTCTTTTGCAAAGTCCAATTTGCCAACTTGACAGATCTCATCTAAAGCATTCACCTTTGATTGAGTGGAAAGAGTAATTGTTCAATTTCATTTTAAACTCTCCCTATAACTAAAACTTGGGCAGCTATATATTTCCAGTTGCAGATCAATAGATGAAGAGACAACTTAGCAGCCACCAAGCTACTAATCTTAAAAAAAAAGAGAGAAATCTTTATTTATTTGGAAGTATGTTATGCAACATCAAGAAAATTGAGGGATACTTCAAAATTTTCCTTCTTTCCTTCCTTCCTTCCTTCCTTCCTTCCTTCCTTCCTTCCTTCCCAGCATCACAAAACCTGAAACAATTGAGTAAAACTTTCCAGTATAATCAATTCTCATTTTACATACTTAAAACACCTTGTATTATTTTAAAACTACAGCTCATTGTTAAAATCAAATTAGTATGCAAGTATCAATACAAGTGATCAGAACAAAAATGAAAAATTACAATCATTTCTACCCACTAAGTAAGAAATTTATCCTTGAAGTAAGAGCCCAGATAAATTAACAGCTATAATTCTCTAGCCCGAAAGAAATAAGAGAAAAAGGCATGCCATTCATAGCTCTAAATCTATTTTTAATTTAACAAATGGTGCAATGCTTTCAGGTTAAAATGTAATATTAAGAGAAATTTTAGATATGGTACAAGCTCATGTACAGAATTATAATCTCCCAGAATTTCCACAATAAAGAACATTTGGCATTAGATTTATTTATCAAATATGAGGTTATAACTTCTCCAATGGGAAAACTTTCAGTATCCTTGTAAAATGTTAAAGTTAGCTCAGGGTATTAAATTGAAATATGTTTAGTAATATTAATATAAATTAATGGAAAAATTGCAGGTTAAAAAGTCAATTTATTTCAGAAAAGTCATAGCTGGATGAGACTATGTTTTTATTTCAGGATAGAAATGCCAAAGATATTTGGCTATAACCATCATTGTTTTCAAAAGTGTATTATAACAACGTATGTCAATTAATAATAATAATAATAATAATAATAATAATAATAATAATAATAATAATTTATTAGATTTGTATGCTGCCTCTCTGCAAGGACTGGGAGTGGTTGTTATAAACATTTTTTGGTCAGATGGGCAATTATATAAGTATACTTGCTGAATAAATAAATAAATACTTTTAGAATTTATTGAACTTTATAGCATTGCTTGCAAAGATATGATCGAAACTGATGGAACGAGGTGTTACAATTATTAAATTTCCATTAGTTTTAAGAAAATGAATTATAAGTTTTAGAAATCAATATTGGAGTGATATTATGTTGGTAAAATTAATCAATTTTCTCTAAACGTTATATACCCTGTAAATTTAATATTTTTCTTCCACTGATATTCTTACTGTTGCATACAATTTATTATATCACAATATTGCATCAAGTTGTTACAAATCCTTTAATCTCTTGTTCTGAACTTGTTAAGACTTGCTGGATTCTCAACTTTTTAATTTAAAAAAATACATTTTCCACAAACCTGCAGTTTCTGAGAATTGTAGGTCTTTGATGATTTATAATTGTTCGATAAGTTTACATTTAAATAGTGGAGAAAAAATTAAATTACTTTTTCCCCCTGGAGAAAACCTGTATTAACATATTATTAAATATGTTGGCATTCTGTAATAATCAAGGGAATTTTTTCAAGTGATTGTAACAGAGCTTCCGTCTTTATTCTGTATTAATCCTATATTAAGCAGCTGCTTTCATAATTTTGCCATGTTTTTCTAATTTCAAGAAAAATCTCACTGTATAGAATAGAATAGAATTTTTTATTGGCCATGTGTGATTGGACACACAAGGAATTTGTCATTGGTGCATATTGTTGGGCAAATGGCAAAACAGCCTCATCACAGATAGGGACAAAAATACAATTCATGTATCTCGAAACCTAAATAAACAGATTTTTTTTCCCTTCACGTGATAGCAAACCCATATACTTGCTGAGACAAACCTTAGTGGTTGGACATTCCATTTTCATGTATAGAAGTTTCCCTTTGAGCTGCAAAATTGCCTTGAATTATCATTACAGACCTGCTGTATTATTATATGGAGCTGTTTCAGTTTGATTCCTTGGCAGTAAATTAATCAAGCCCAGCTCAGTGTATTCAATTCTTACTTCTTTGTCCCTCTGTGCAGATTCTTTCCCTTGGACAGGTAGTATTTTTATTTACTTATAAATTGGGAATCCAATATTACTAAACAACAAACGCTCATTGTATACAATAAATGGTCATTGTATACAGGTGAACAAAATGTGTTATTAATGTAAAACCGGAGAAGGAAACTTTTTAATAGAGGGAAAAAGAGTAGAAGCAACTTTCCATTTCTATAACTAAAACTGAAACAGCTACTCTGGACAGGCAGTCATTTTTTAAATTAACACACACACACACACACACACACACACACACACACACACGAAAATGACCTTGTCTAAAATTGATATCCAGGAATGTAATTCATTTTACCCAGAATGATACATGTGAAGGGCAGTTTCTATAACTACAAAAGTTAGTAGTCAACAAGGTAATCATAACCCCTCTTGCTATAAATGAAAGCTCTTTTCTTAGTCCTCTTTGTACTATTTCCCGAGTGTCTCCTCGTTCCAGTTCTTAATAATATTGAGTAATGTTGCATGTATAGAAATGTCTGTGTTACTATCTGCAACAGATACATTATACATTCAGGCACATATCTTGTAAATAAGTTGGCAGGTATTTCTTGAGACAAGATCCATGTAATAAAAGCAATTTTAATAAAATGGAATGACTCATTAGAAACGGTATCCATAAGAACCAGAAGAGGCCCATCTTTGCTTTCTTTTTAAAAAAAAAATTTTAAATTAATTTTTAACAAGTTTAATATACACACAACATAAAACAGTGCATAGTGGAGTGTGCCCACCACCCAGACACACACACATACCCCACCAACAAATCGGGGGTGTTTCTTATATAATCCACTTGACCCAAGAGCAATATATCTATTTACATATTATAGAGTGATTCCAATTTATTTCTTGTAGCTTGGTCTCAGATTCTGCTCATCATATATCTTCTTACCTTGTCCCACTGTCCCATCAGTTGTCCCAATTCAGTTTCATTATCCGAATTTATCCTTTTATCCATAATTTCAAATTGAATATGGTCCACCATGTACCTATACCAATTTTGCATTGTCCATTTTGTCGCATCCTTCCAACCCAAAACTATTACTGCCTAAGTTCCCCCATCTTTGCTTTCAAGTACTCTAACTTACCAAGTTTGTACCACATGTCACGGATAGCAAAACCAATTAAACGTCTCATGTCTCCATATCTAAAAGGGAAAGCAAAAGTCATTATCTTCATCCCAGCTTTCTTGTCTGAATGAGAAGCAAAAATTCACTTTGCAATGATTAAAAACTAAACCTACTTGTTCAGGATCTTAATGCATTTACCATGGGAGAATTGCTCTAGCTGCAAGGTGTCCTGGGTGATAAAAGCCACTGCAAGATGAAAATAGTTGTTCCAGAGCTGTAAATTGAGCAGAAGACAGAACACCGAATTGTTACAATGCATCTCTCCTGAAATGGAAGGTTGTATTAAGCTGTGTAAAACCTAAATAATTTATGAAGGCAGCCAGCAGAAAGGATTTAATACGATGCAAAGTTATGTGCTATTATTACATTGCAATTAGAATAAAAAAGACAAGAGTGTGGTTTTTATACCCACCAGTCTGCATTCCCCGAGTAGCATCTGGAGATTCACATGGGGTTCATTAGCTTATGAACAATAAATTTACCATACACCCTGAGAACTTTTGCATACACGAGGTTCAGAATAATTTTCCATCTCCAACCAAGGAATGCAGTTTTAGAGGTAAAAATTATAATACGGTAAGTTCTTCATAACTGCTTCACGGGGGAAAATACTCATTAGATACACATGGAATAAGTCCAAAAATAACCTATTACTGTATTTTTAACTTTAAGAATTATACTATGAAGCTATGAAGAATTCTGGATTTTCATCAACTTTATTTTCATTTTACTAATAGTTCAAATGTTGGCTATATTTCTTAATGGTGAAAAACAGAAATACATAATTCTGGAATATATTTTGACTCTAGTTTTCAAATATCAGTACAGCAATATTTAATAATTACTTGTAGCAAAATTTACCTAGAAAAAGCTGCAACAAATTGATCAAAATTGTTCCTCATTTTTCCATAGAAGGGAGATTTTCTCATACATATTTTTATAGTTTATATATTACATTTATATATTACAGCAAACTATTAATTGTGATTAAGGGAGATTTTTTCATACATATTTTTATAGTTTATATATTACAGCAAACTATTAATTGCAAGTAGTATTTATTTTGATATATTTCATCTCCTTCAATTTAAAGAGCTGATATTCATGTTAACTGCCTATTAGTAAGCTTCAGAGGGGATTACTATAAGAAACACAGCCACGTGTATGACAATGTGAGGTGGTACTAGAGTCTGCACTAAAACTTAAAGCTGTCTAACCATTGTGACAATGAAAAGCATCTTGAGGAATGAATCCTATGGCTGATGAACTTTAAAACAATTACAGCTATTACGGATGTCGAAGGTGAGGCCCACTTCTAGCATTAGGATTATTAATCTAGCCAATTTTGTTAAGGCACCAAATTAGAAATCAGGTGACTGTGAGTTGTAGTCTCACATTCAGCACAAAGCCAAACTAGATGGCTTTGGACTGTACAATTTATTTCAGACCAATTCACAGGGTTGTTCTGAGAAAGCAGTAGTAGGAAGGAGTATTATGTTTGCTAGTGGCCTTGAATTGTTTATCAAAATATTAGAAGTGGGAAATTAATGAATAAATTGGACAATTGTTGGAATAATGATATTTTACCTTGTTTATCATACTAAAGCAGCGGTTCTCAACCTCTGGGCCACAACCCCTTTGGGGATCGAATGACTCTTTCACAGGGATCACCTAAGACTATTGGAAACAATATACAGTGATCGCTCGATTTTCACGGGGGTTGCGTTCCCAGACTGCCCGCGAATTCAAATTTCCGCGAAGTAGAGATGCGGAAGTAAAAACACTATTTTTGGCTATGGACAGCCAAAAACTACCCCCACGCACCTTTTTCCAAGGCCGCGCAAGGAGCCGGGCTTGAAGTTGGAGGTGGGGAGTGACAAAAGTCCAGAGGCCGGCAAATATTGTTTTGAATGTTGGCCGCCCCTGCCCCCCAGCGCCTCCAGCTTGCTCGCCGCTCCCCCCGCCCCCCCGATCCACCCCTCTCACTGGCTTTCTTTGGACACGGGTCCTCCTGCAGCAGCGCTGGCGGCTACGGCTTCTTCTCCTCCTCATTCGGCTGCTAGCCGCTCTGAGCGCTTTCAGAATGCCACCCCGCCCCTCTCACAGTCCCCTAGCTGAGAGCGCTTTCGTCCCAGCTATCAGCAAGGGGGCTGCAGGAGAAGCGGGGCAGGCATTCTCACAGAGAGGGAGAGAGAGAGTGAGAAAGAGAGAGAGAGAGCAAGAGGGGGGAGAGTGGAAGGTAGAGAGAGAGAGAAATGATAGAAAAAAGGGGAGAAAGAAAGAGAAATGAGAAAATGATTGAAGCAGAGAATGACAGGAAAGAAAGAGAGAAAGAAGTGACTCTTGGTGATGACATATGATGTCATCGGGTGGGAAAAACCATGGTATAGAAAAAACCCCGTGGAGTATTTTTTAATTAATATTTTTTTAAAAACCGTGGTATAGCCATTTCGCGAAGTTTGAACCCGCGAAAATCGAGGGATCACTGTATTTCCAGTGGTCTTAGGAATCAAAACACCGCTTCTCTATCTGTCTTCAGGCAGGTCCACCCACATGCAAATTGGCTACTGCAAATAATAATAATAATGTGTACCAGAAGAACTTCTGAGCATACTCGCATCAGGCACGTTCATGCAGCGCAGCAGGAGGTGAACTGGCAGTGAGGTAAGGCAGAACCCACCCCTGAGTTTCCTGATAATTTTATTATTTTCTGGTTAGGGGTCATACACAACATGAAGAACTGTATTAAAGGGTCATGGCATTAGGAAGGTTGAGACCACTGAATTAAAGACATTTTCTTCAGCCTTGTGGAATATCTGTATTCACTGTTCTGTGAAGTCATTATTCCTCTCACACAGCACTTCCCAAGAAGAAAATATCTATCACACAATGTTTAGCCAAAGTAAAGAAAAAGGTCCTGCAATGGACCAATTGAAGTCCAACAGGCCACCACCCTCTGAAGATCCCCTATTCTTATTTCCTATATTAAATAGGAATTTAATACTGTATGCTGTCTACTAGAAGGAAGAAAATTACAGCCTGTCTCATTTCTTCTTTCTTCATTTTTAAAATTAGCAGATTTACCTGCCCTACAATGTCTCCTTGTATTCACCTCAGACCTCAAACGTACCACAGTATAAATTATTCAAAATTCATTGTCCAAAAATTCTCTATTAAATAAGTTTGCATTATGATCAAAACATAAACCAGTCTACCAAAAAGGGCTACTTAATGTACTATGTAATTTGTTAGGATGAACAATTAATTAATGTCATAGTTTTTAATGCATAATTTTAATGAATTGTAATAATTTCTTTCTTAGTTTAAAGCACAAACACACATTTAAGCATTATTATTGTTGTTTTTGATATTGTATCTCCACAGCCCAATCAATGTCAATACTATTTTCTTCAGTTTTTTTTCAATTATATTCTTGTATCAAGTGTAATGTTAGAGGGACAATCAAATTAGCCTTAAGAGGGCCATAACATTTTTCTTTTGCTGCTTGTAAGCTCCTGCCTACAATTTTTGATAGGAGTTGGATTAACCTCCGAGGCAGCAAAGCATGTTCAAATGGCACACAACGCAATCATAATGGCATACAGCACAATATCCTTTTTGAAAAGCTTTCCTCCCAGATCCCCATCTGTCAGCATTATGTTTCTATAATCACTAAATTCTCCTGATCTACAAGACAGCTTTGTTTGTGAAAATGGAGGGAAGTGTTCATCAAAGGAAAAGAGATAAGAAAAAAGAATGGTGCACCCTTGTTGAGCTGAAAAACAAGTGAAGTTTTTCCCCCCCAATGTTGCCTTTCTGTTTCTGATCTTCATGAAATTGCAAACAAATAAATAAAAATACTCCAGTCAGGATCAGGATTTTCTCCTGCATTTTCTCCTGAAACTTCTGGAACAACTAATTCTAATGAGTTTTCAAAAAGTGAAACATATACAGGCAGTGCAAGGTAAGCATATAAAAATATGAGATCAAAGGCGTGCTTAATAATTTACAATGCTTACACAGCCACCATCTCACCTGGTGACTCTAGGCAGTTTATGGTAAAAATTTAAACATAGCACATTGAAAAGATTTAATAGGGCCGTCAAAATCCCATATCTGCTGGATCTAACTAGCAATCTATCACAAAATCCAAAGAAAACCCACATCTTCATGGTTTTCCAAAAAGTTTGGGAATAAATTAATTTTTTATAACCCCCAGTATCTTCCAGGAAAGAATTTTTTTCTGTCAAAGCTCTTTATTACTTGTGCAGTAACCAAATTCAGTTTTGCAATGAAAACAATGCATAACTGTGGTCACAAAAATAATCCCTCCTCTTTTATTCATCATTTTAGATTTAATATGCATTAGCT
The DNA here is from genome assembly GCF_031021105.1 of Erythrolamprus reginae. Lineage (NCBI taxonomy): Eukaryota > Metazoa > Chordata > Lepidosauria > Squamata > Dipsadidae > Erythrolamprus > Erythrolamprus reginae. The sequence continues at coordinate 128,730,621 of NC_091951.1, forward strand.
ATCTTGTTTTAAGTGACATCTATTTTACTTTCTAGGTAGTAATATTTTTTAACCCTTGCCCAGTTAATTAACACCATTATAGTGGTGTATGTTACATTGTTATTTTATCTTTATATTATTTCATGTATTTGATTTTTCTTTGGTGCTATATATTTTACAAATTTTGCTGGTCATTACTGAATAAACAATATTTTGATTTCTTTTAACTCAATGCAGCATGTATATCTAATAGCACTGTTAGAAAAACAACAATGTAACATCAAAACCATTTATCAACAATGTAACATCAAAACCATTTATTATAGCATATAGTCTATAACGTACAAAGATTGAATTTGTTTTCTAAAACATTTTCAGTACAGAATGTTTAGAGAAGGAATGGGAAGAATCTCAAGGTTCACGTTGTTTCTACTCTATTCAATAAAGTGGAACTTTTGAGTTATTTCTTTCCCATATTGAGATGTTCAAGCAGTCTTCTGGAAAAAGGGAGAAACAAGCATACAAGGAGAAGCTAAAGGGACAGATGAAGGAAAGGTAGGAGGAGGAGAGAGAAATGGCCCATCCTGCAAATTGATGTGTGAAGTTTTCTATCGCCACACAAGGAAAATAAATCTCACTTGATAGAATTCCATTTTCTGTGCAATTCTTAAAGAGAAAGGATCAATCTAAATTCAGGGCCAGAGCAAAGTCATAAATTTTCCTATTCTGTCCTCATTACTGAACTCCTCAATTCAAATACACACCTATAGAACCCCATAGAAAGTCATGTCCTATTATTTTGTGAGGGAAATATGATATCCACCCATTGGCATTCAGTGAATATGGTGCCACAGATGTTTATATTTTCACTGTGTCAATTTTGGGGGGAGGAAAGTTAAAGTGCTTTGAATGACATTTCATAATTTTTTAAAACATCCCAACTGGTAGATCATAAATAAGTAAATGATGATAAAAGTCAATAAATATGCATTGGCTGCTGCATGCAAGTTTCAAGGGAATCAAAACTCCCAAAAGCAAGCATTTCTTGTAAGATCGGCAAAACATTTATGCCAACCAATTCTCTAACTCTTTAACATCAGCATATAGCAAGTTCCAAACCAAAGGAAAGTTTAAATGTTTAATTGCTTTGGCAGTATTATTAATTTCTGATATAGGTTTGCAATAAAGATAACTTTACGGGCTGCCATAACAGAGAACAGAATGAGACAATTTGCCATGGCCAACTTGCCATGACTATTTTGCTGTGGCCAACTTGCTGTGGGCCAACTGGTAATGGATATATGATGGTCATAGAAAATATCCATGACCATCACTGCAATAAATGATATACACCACTGTTTCTTTGACGTTAATACTTTTTGTCTTATCCACCTGAAAGTTGAACAGCTTATTGGCTGGGAGAGGGGGAGGTTGGTTACACCAGCTATCTTCTTGTTTTCTTCTTTCTGCCGCATGAATCCCAGCGACTGATTAGGTCCCACAGAGTTGGCCTTCTCCGGGTCCTGTTGACTAAACAATGTCGTTTGGCGGGTCCCAGGGGAAGAGCCTTCTCTGTGGCGGCCCCTACCCTCTGGAACCAGCTCCCCCTTGAGATTAGAACTGCCCCCACCCTCCTTGCCTTTCGTAAACTCCTTAAAACCCACCTCTGCCGTCAGGCATGGGGGAATTGAGACATCTCCCCCGGGACTATACAATTCATGTGTGGTATGTTTGTGTGTATGTCTGCTTTAATAACGGGTTTTTTAAATGTTTTTAAATTATTACATTTGTCTTGAATTGTTCTATTGTTGTTGTGAACCGCCCCGAGTCTACGGAGAGGGGCGGCATACAAATCTAATAAATAAATAAATATTTTGTTTTATTTGAACTTATATGTAAGACAGACAGACTTGCTATGGAATCATGCAGCCTCGAAATTGAGATAGTATGAACAGTGGGAAGAAAAAGGAGATCTGGCATGCCAGTGGCATGCAGTCTGTTAAATCTCAGAGAGTAAAGGAAATTATGCTTTATCATTCATGCTCTGGCGTGAAAAGAGCTATTACTCATTATGCATTCTTTTACATTAATATTATTCACATTTACTACATGAATTTTATAAACCATATTTTTACTTGTCACATTATGGAACAAGTAGGACAAAAAGGAAGCTTAAGGTCCTTTCTGAGGCCTTTTTTGGAGATATAATTTTGATTTCATGGCCATGTGCCTCACATTACTTGACAGTAACAAATTCTGCCTGATAATTCACCATTTTGGTACTTTGCTTGCTGCTCTGATTAAAATATTTAATTATGTGTGAATTCAATCTGAGAAAAAGGATAGGTATGCTAACTCTTTATTTTCTTGAGGTCTTGCTATAAATAATATTTGTTTCTGCATGCTAAACAATTTTCTCAATAACTATTTATTGTGTTAAATATATATATTTATATATCAACAAAAATATGTTACATATATAGAATATAGTTTGTTGGCTATTAAAAAATTTAGCTGCCTTGAATATGGCCCTGGAGGGGCTGAGAGCCAAAAAGGAAGAAGTATGCTGCCTCCCATATTTGGGTATACCAGGGTTATTTGACAGGAAAAAAAACCATATAACTCTTCCCTGGTACAAACTGAGAAGAGGAGAACCTGTGGTTTAGAGCAGTGTTTTTCAACCAGTGTGCCATGGCACACTAGTGTGCCGTGAGACATGGTCAGGTGTGCCGCGAAGCTCAGAAAGAGAAAGAAAACAAGAGAGAGAGAAAGTAACAAAGAAAGAGAGCGAGAGAAAGAAAGAGAGAAAGAGAGAAAGAAAAAGCAAGAGAGAGAAAGTAAGCAAGTAAGAGAGAAAGAAAACAAGAGAGAGAAAGAAAGAGAGAAAGAAAGCGAGAGAGAAAAAGAAAGAGAATGAGAGAGAGAGAAAGAAAGCAAGCAAGAGAGAAAGAGAACAAGAGAGAGAAAGAAAGCAAGCGAGAGAAAGAAAGAGAGAGAGAGAGGGAGGGGGAGGAAAGGTGGGAGAGAAAGACAGGGAGGTAGGGAGGGAGAGAGAAAGAGCAAAAAAGAGGAAGGGAGAAAGAAAGAGGGATGGAGAAAGAGAAAAAAAGAGGAAGGGAGAGAAAGAGGGAGAGAGAGAGAAATAGAGCGAAAGGGAGGAAGAGAGAGAGAGAGAGAATTTTTTGTCCAAACTTTTTTTACCCCCCCCCCATGTGCCCCATGGTTTTGTAAATGTAAAAAATGTGCCGCGGCTTAAAAAAGGTTGAAAATCACTGGTCTAGAGGTTAAAGCTACTGCCTTACAGGCAGAGACTCCCCAGGTTCAAATCCTGGTAAGGGCATGGCTAGCTGATGAGAGCAATAGGTTTTGAAATAGATCTATACTAGTCTCCCTTCCTTACATGCATACATGCATACATACATACAGATATACATACATACATACATACATACATACATACATACATACATACTGTCATTATATGGTTCTAGCAGCTTACAAACATTGAGAATATATTTTGACTTTTGGGATAACAATTAAAACCTTTAAGAAACACCAAAATAAACATGGTTGGCTAAAAAAAAAAGTTTTACATCACTCCCTACATTGAAATCAGGTAAGGGCCAAACTTCAACCTCAGTTTGAAATTTTTCCAAGTATAGACCCTCTCTAGAAGAAGCAAAATGAGCTACTGATATTAAAGATATCTATGCCAAACAAGAATGTTCTGATATTTATGTATATATGATGGTCCAGTATTACATGATTATTTATTCTGTAGTTTGTGTTGAAATCATCCAAACTGGTAAAAGAATCAGACTGAGAACCATACAACAACCAAAACTGGGGGGAAATAGTTTTCCCAAATTAAATGACCTCCAGATATATTTCATCCTCTATCACTTTAATTCCAAACAGTTTGGGAAGACACTGAAAAAAAGGTGGTGCAAAACAAGTAAATTCTGTTTTATAAACAAACAAATAATATGGCACTTACTTGTTCTTCAAAATTCATGTTTTCTAGAAACTTGTGGTTCATAGTCTCAGAAAATTTGTTGATGGCTCTCAGAAACACTCTAAAGAAAAATAAAGTGAAAATCAAGCCCTTAATTTATGATATATATATATATTATCAATACAGATTATGTGAAGGGCCACCCAACTTAGAAATAGGACCTCTGGGAGACCTACATTGTATTAAAAGATAAAAAAAGAAAATAAATAATGAAAACAAAGGAGACAAAAACACAACAATACCATATGGCATAGGGCCAAACCATATAAGTGCAGCCAAGGAACATATTTCACTTTTGAAACCATGATAGGACAAGCCCAATGCCCAGGGAGCAGCCAAGATTTCAAGGCATTATAAGAGGCAACAAGGTTACTCCCATTCAAATCTAATAGAATTACGCTATGCCAAAGGGAAGAGCATTTAACAAAGAGTTAGAATATAAATTGCACTCAACAGTGTATAATAAATGGTACATTCTATACAAGGTCATATTTTTTCAATTTATGATTTGAAATATATTTTAATTAGTTCTCACCACTGCAATTCGGAAATCTTTTGGTGTGCTTCAGAACCACAGTTTTTTTTGTGTGCATATAGCCTAATAAATCTTTCACATTCAATATGTTTCCCATGAGGTACTTCTATGCTTACTTTTAAAGGACTAAGGGCTTTTTTTAATTGATCAGCCAAACAGAAATATTAACTTCTTTAATTATTTACATGGAGTCTCAGCTCATTAGAATTAGCCTCCCACATACTGCCTAGCAATATAAAAACCCACAGCTATTAAATTATATTTACTTGCCAATTATTTTCTATTAGCCATACAGGATATAATTTGAATTAATAAAACCACTGTTGGTACAGGAACCCAAAAAAGTAAGTACCACTGTCTCCTGTAATTAAACAAAAAAAGCAAATGAGAATAAGAACCAAGACCAACTTTTCCTTTTCTTGTTTTTCTTGACTTTGAAGTAATATAGAATAGAATAGAATAGAATTTTATTGGCCAAGTGTGATTGGACACACAAGGAATTTGTCTTGGTGCATATGCTCTCAGCGTACATAAAATAAAATATACATTTGTCAAGAATCATGTGGTACGACACTTAATAATTGTCATAGGGGTCAAATAAGCAATGAAGAAGCAATATTAATAAAAATCTTAGGATATAAGCAACAAGTTACAGTCATGCAGTCAACATGGGAGGAAATGGGTGATAGGAATGATGAGAAAAACTAGTAGAATAGAAGTGCAGATTTAGTAGAAAGTCTGACAGTGTTGAGGCAATTATTTGTTTAGTATGTTTAATTTAGGTTATTACTGACTGTAATAGTTCTCATACAGTCAGAGAAAAATGATATGGTCATAATAAACAAAGGTCACTTGGAAATAAGCTAGCTGCCCTAAAAGAGGAGACCCAGTAACCCGCTACATAAAATGGCAGAGAAAGCAACACAATGAGTGTGTGATTATTATTTCTGTATATAGAGCTTGCCTTTGAAAGACAGCTATTGCTAGAAGCCTTTGGTTAAGGCTTTCTTTCTTCAGGAAGAATTATCAGTTCTTGGATTCTTGTGAGGTTGTACAATTGGTTACAATTCTGCCTATTTGATGGAGATGGCCAGATGCCCTTGCCTTTAATAATTGAATAGAAAAAAGATTTTTGATAGGAATTCCTAGCTACAAGTTAAATTCTTTCTTTGAAACAACTATTGGAAGTGAAATAATTCTGTTTTATAATCTAACATTCTAAGCAGTATGCTCTTTTAAGAAAAACTGTGTATATACAATAGTGCTTTCTTTTGACTGAATAGCATTCAGATTAGTAAAATATGTTTCAAGGGAATTCCCAGCCACATCTTGCCAAATTAGGCATGCACACCCCTAACTTCATCAATATCCATCACCATAGACCTTAAATGCAAGCTACTTAATGCAAGAAACCTCGTAAACAAAATTAATCTCTTGATGAGTTCATTAATCCTCTTAAATATATGACTATATTTGACATTATATTTGTCTGCAAGACGTGGCTGAATGCATTCATCCCAGACTCCATTACCACAGTAAGAGACTATCTCGTTTATTGGTCTGATCATGAAATCCATAGAGGAAGTGGTGGTGTTGCTATCTTCTATAAAAATTCCCTAAATCTGAAATATATTCAAGTTACACATGAGCTCACTCTTCCTGAGACCATCGTCTGCAATCTTAAATACTATCTTTCGCTTCTTACTATGTTACAGAGTTCCTGATTATGACTGTACATGTAAACAAATTAATGTCACTACTAATGTGGGCAGCTCATGCCCACACCTTCTTATCTTTCTTGGAGACCTCAATCTACTTCTTATTAATTGGACTCTAACAGATTTAACAGATTAACAGAGCTTGAAGGGAGATGAGTTGAAGGTCATCTATTCCAACCCCCCTGCCCAGGTAGGAAAACCTACATCTGCCTCTAACTAGGATCGAACTCACAACCTCCTGATTGTGAGCCAAGAGCTCCACCTCTTGGTCACAGCAGGATGTTCTATGCCCAACAAACGTACTATCGAACCCATACACTGTACAATGCTGTTACTAATCTAGGACTGGATCAACTAGTAACTAACAACACTAGACTCAACAACTGCCTTGATCTCATCTTCTGCAACAGTTTAAACTCAATTTATGGTCTACAAATAAAGAATCCTTTTCCAACAGTGACCACAGCATGATTGACATTTGTTTTAATATACGTCCTTAGAAAGATTATCATAATGATGCGATCTCCAAGTATAACTTTAAAAAAGCCAGCTATGATCTCATAGACACCAACCTCTCATCTCTTGCTTGGCAAATTCTGTTCACTGACTGTAATACTGTCGAATATCATTATAACATTTTTTTCTCGAAGTCAAAAGAGTCATTAAACTGTACATACAACTAATAAACCCAAAGCCAGAAAAAACAAATTATCCATAACAATAAGGAAACTTCAATTCTTCAAATTCTTTGGCAAAATCTCCAAAATTGGCTACATAGCTAACTTTAAAAGCCGTTACAAAACCTTATGCCACCAGATAAAGAGAAAATGCACCAATTACCACAGCAAACAAAAGGAAAACCTTCTACTCATGAAATCCACCCATGCCGTCTATAATTTTATAAACAACAAACTTAAAGACTCGAGATCCATTCCACCCTAAAAGTATAGATTGTGATGTTGAAGCCATTAAAGCCAACATATTTAACATGTTCTTCAGTTCAGCCTTTGTAAACAGCAATGGCTCATACCTGACATTTCACAGTTGTAGCACAACTAATTGCAACAATCTACTACATATCAATTTTACAGAAGATAACGTCAAAAAGGCACTACATAGGCTAAAACCATCTTTACCTATTGGACCTGATGGATTATTTGCCTACTTATTAAAACAGCTTTCCACTGCCATAGCAGAACCTCTAAGTATAGTCTATGAAAAATCTTGCATGACCAGCTCCTTGCCCAACCTATGGTCACTAGCCATGATCATCCCTATCTTCAAAAAAGGAGACCCCAGCCTAGTTGGAAACTATGGACCAATCTCATTGTGTTGTGTAACCTGCAAAGTCGTGGAATTAATCATAAACCAATCCATTACCCTGCACAAACAATCTATTCTCTAACAAACAATTTGGAAAAAAATTGTCCTGCAATCTGCAAAAACATTTGGCTACACAACTTGACCAGGGCAAAGCAATAGACACAATTTACATAGACTTCTGTAAAGCCTTTCATTCAGTAGTACATGACAAACTATTTACAAAACTAAAACCTTATGTCATTTCTTTTGTCATAACTGTATTCCTGTCAAACAGATAGTACTCAAAATAGGGAGCATCTTATCAAACCCTGCATCTGTTAACATAGCGTCCCCCAAGGCAGCCTTTTAGGACCCATACTCTTTATACTTTACATAAATGACCTTTGTAATCATATTATAAGTAAGTGCCTTCTCTTTGATGATGAGGTAAAACTATTCAACACCACAGACAATGCTGCTGCCCTACAAAAAGACCTTGAGTGTCAGAATGGTCAAACAATTGGCAACTCCAAATCTCAATCAACAAATACTCTGTCTTACACATTAGCAATGTGTAGATATTTCATGAGAAGAGTTCTCCACTCCTCTGCTTGCAACAGAATACCTTATGCCACCAGTCTGGAAATTTTGGGCTTAAACAACTTAGAACTATGCCATCTTTGGTCTGACCTAAGCATAGTACACAACATTATCTGCTACAATGTCCTATCTGTCAATGACTACTTCAGCTTCAACCACAACAACACACAAGCATATAATAGATACGAACTTAAGGTAAACCCCTCCAAACTCGATCGCAGAAAATACGACTTGGGCAACAGAGTGATCAATGCCTGGAATGCACTACCTGACTTTGTGGTTTCATCCCCAAACCTCCATAAATTTAACTTAGATTGCCTATTGTTGACCTCATCTCATTCCTAAGAGGTCTCTAAGGGGTGTGCATAGGCACACCAACATGACTACTATCCTTGGCTGACTATCCCTATTTGTTCATATCCATTTCCTGTATTTATAATCATGTTTATACTTATATCTGTTAAGCTTGACAAATAAATAAATAAATAAAAATCAGGAACGTAGGATATTTTGACCTGCTCAGTTTGATGATATAGCAGGTCAATAGAGAAAATGACTTACTGACATCAAATGTGCTAAAATAAGGTAAAAATAATGAGAATCACTAAATATCTGACTCCTAGATTCAAGGTTATAGAGTGAGATTAGCTAAAGAGGATAGAATGAAGGTTAGTAGTACAAAACCCACTTTCCATGTATTCAATCACTTACATGAGTGCAAGTGGTGGCACATTGGTTAGAATGTAGTATTCCAGATTCACTCTACTCACTGTCAGGAGTTTGATCCTGACCAATTCAAGGTTGACTTAGCCTTCCATCCTTCCAACTTAGTAAAATGAAGACCCAGATTGTTTGGAACAATATGTTGACTCTGTAAACTGCTTAGAGAGGGCTGTAAAGCACTATGAAGGGGTATATACTGTATTTTTATAGGGGGGGAAATCTACCCACCAAGTATTCATCTGGCTAGCATCCTTAGTTTGTTCAGCTTCATTGCATTATTTTATCCCTTGGTTAGGGCTGAAAAAGCCTTTTTCAGAGGGATTAGGAATGAAAACATGCCTGCAAAAACTTAGGGTAGGAAAAACTGCTTTGGGCGGAATAAAAAGAAATGCTGCAAGCCAGGAAGATCATTGGCACTTCGTGAAGGCTGAAAAAGTTTTTTTTCAGAGGGAGTAGGAATGAAAACAAGCCTGCAAAGACTTGGGAGGAAAAAAAACTTCTTTAGAAGGAATAGGAAGCAGGGAAAATCATTATCATCTAGTTAGAGTTGGAGAAAAAAGCTTCAAAAAAGTTACATTCAGAGTATGTATTCAGCATTTTTTAGGGAGGAAAAAGATGCATCTTATATTCTGGAAAATACAGTAAGTATAAGTGCTATTGTTATACCACCAACCACCCTGGAAAGGACTCTGTCTGAACAAACATTAGATTATAATGAAAGTCAGAAAGTCATCACTTGTCATCACTGCTACCACCACTTACAAGTCAGAATTTTGTGATTTTTTTTGTGTGAACCTGCAAAGAAAGCTGGTTAATATTTAAGAAATATTAGGAGATTGCTCTCCTCTTTCTAGTATTGTTGTGATACAATGTTAATATTAAAATTCACCCTAAAAGGTTTCCAGTGCAACCTTAGCTTCTATAAAATGTACTGAATTGATATCATACAAATACTGTGCATGTTTCACAAATTTATTCAGCTTAGATTTGGGTTTGGTGGCCTGATTGACAGATTCATTCTATGCTCAGGTTCATTACTCTAGGCAGGGATGAGATGATAAAGTGCATCATATTAGCATGGCTTGGCTAGCCGTCTAGGTGTCCTTTGAAGTAACAAAATGAGAAACAGAATCCAAATCGATTGAATTTAGTTGAAATGCCTATCTAAGGTGAGAAATGAAATTGAAAATATTATCCTGTCCCCATAGAAGAGAAATACTTCTCTTCAATTCCTTCTTCCCTAGTTTTGAAAACCTACTGTAAAAGCTTGCTTGCTTGCTTGCTTGCTTGCTTGCTTGCTTGCTTGCTTGCTTGCTTGCTTGCTTGCTTGCTTGCTTGCTTGCTTGCTTGCTTGCTTGCTTGCTTGCTTGCTTGCTTGCTTGCTTGCTTGCTTGCTTGCTTGCTTGATCAGTCACTTAGTCAGTCAGTCAGTCTGATGCCCATTTCCCAAGGGGCAACTATAAGCAGCTAATTATTTATTATTTATTGATAATAATCCAATGAACATCTCATATTAAACAATTTTATGCAGGTAGATGCATGAAAGCCTTTCCTGATTTGCAGTCCCCATCTCACCTTAAGGAATCCCTGGGGGGAAAAACCAACCTTTTCTAATATGCAATATTATTTTTTTCTTAATGTCACTGTCTTGCTTCCTGATTGACAGTAGTCTATTAGACATTGATCCCAGAGGAAGTAATAAAATAGAGTGGAGTGGAGTGGAGTGGAGTGGAATGGAATAGAATAGAATAGAATAGAATAGAATAAAATAGAATAATAGAATAGAACAGAATAGAATAGAATAGAATAATCCAACCCCATGCCACTACCTAGGATCAAACTCACAGCCTCCAGACTGAGTTGCTAACGCTACTCAGTTTTTGCTAAGAACAATACATAATATTTAACAGCATATCAATATTTCTGTCTTGTGGTGTACTGCAAATATACAGTATCAGTACTTCTGATATTTAATATCAGAAAAATAATGATATTATGGGCACTATGTTTATCATAGCTTTGAAAGTTTTATTCAATAACTAATGCTAGATATATGATAATTTCTGGTCCTAATGCTTATGGTGTGCTATTTAATATTTTCTAAACAAAACAATACACAACAAACAAAACTCATCCTGTTCATGGACAGGATGAAAAACATCTTGAAGCTAATAAATATCTGTAAGATTATCTATTCCCTCTTCATAGATTAATTGATATTTTTATGATTATTTTTTATATTTCATATTACTATTGAGTATTTTGTTTTTCTTCAACAAATGGAGCAATCCTTTTGTTTTTCATCTGTTACCCATTTTGTATAAAGTGGGAAATAATTGTTCTGAGCTAAAAATGAAATGTACCCCAGTTGAAACATTCCATCAATACAATTTAATACTGTCTGGATACTGTCAAAACAAAACTTACTGACTCCAGTGTTTTTTGTTCCAATTTCTCAATCTGAACTTGCACCTTTTTGTTTCATATTTGAAATAATTGGAAAGGCCCATTTTGAGGCAGGAAAGTCCTATTTTCAGATGTTTTCTTTGAACAGAACCCTTGAAATGGCATCACTCAAAATAGCCAGTTTTTCTCAGTGTGAGAACATGCTTTGTTCTGACTTCAAAACAAATCTACTGAAAAGACATGAATTTTGCTCAAATTCAATGCATTCAAAATATTTTGAGGTCAGAATGTTTTATGCATTCCTAAATTCAACATCTGTTTAGGTTCAAGAAGTAATAAATGTTAACCTAGTCACCCAATCTTTACTTTCATTTTCTTCTTGAATTGCTAACTTGCAACATAATAGGGGAAAAGTGTTCGACAAACTTCAATTCATACCCCTTTTTAATAGAATGCAATAGATCTCAGCTTCTGTTTTTTATCTTTGCAAAATTTTCCCAACTACCATATGAACTAAACTATTCCATTTGATTTCCCAGGAGTGACAACAATTTTCAGAATTTCCAGATAATATGTTTACTAAGAATTTAAATCCCAGTAACTAACTAGACACCAGTTAAAATCTCTATTCTACACACCTTTAGTTATAAATAAAGAATCCTGTTAATTTGATTTTAAAAGAAATAGCTAAGAGAACATTAAATTGCATTGCAAATGTGACTGTCATCTTTCTCTGCTCTCTCTCCTTCTCTGTCTCTTTCTCTCTCTCTCCTTCCTCGTCTTATTTTACCCATAACAACAACCCTGTGTGATGAGTTGGGCACAGAATGAATGACTAACCCAAGGTTACCAGACTGGTTTCCATGGCTAATGCAGCAGTAGAACTCACAGCCTCCTGGTTTCAAGCCTGGTGCTTTAGACACTAGACTAGGCCAAACTGGTTGTGAATTAAAGGATGCAGTCTTACATTATAGTCGATGAACATTTAATCCTCTCTCCTCCAATTTTGGAGCAGTATACAGTAAAAGCGCTGGAGTAGCATTCTTTCCCCCCTCCCCATCATGATGAACAAAAATAACCCACTAAAATTTCCTTTGGACACTCAACATTACACCCCTGATATTTCAAATTCTGCTCCTGCTTTCTAAAATGAAGAACCACAAATAACGCCCCTAACAAGAGTCCTACAAATTCCTTTTGAGATGGAGAATGGAACCAATTATGTGTATCATATGACAAACCCTTTCTCTGAATTGCAGTATTTGTCATTCTCCATTGCATTTTACTCCCTCCTCCAAAATATGAGAGTGCATATCTTTTTTTCCCCCCCTTTGGGCAAACAATCTACTGTGATAAGAGCATAAAGGATTACAAGCTAGTACAAACACTTTTTCCTTTCATCTTCCCCAGGCTTTGTACAGATTTGGTAAATGCAAGAGGAGGATCCAGCCTTTACAACTGGTTCTGCTATGAAAAACATAGCAGATGAGATAAAGTCAATGCTGAGCTTGCAGTGCTGACTTTAATTTTTCACCTTGAGGGCCAAAGGCAGCAAAAGAGAGACCGGCCACAGGAGAGTGCATTGTGCAAAGGAAAGCAATAAGCTTGCTATCTTAAAGCAACTGCTGGAATAATACAAAAGAGTTTTAGAGTGAATCAGCAGATTTTTTCTCAAAGTCAGATGCATAATAAGTTTAACTGTTTTCTTCCTGAGGTTGCATTCTTTGAAAATGCAGACCTCCTTCAGGAATAAAATGAAAATAATATTTAAAACAAAAGTGAATTTTAGGTTGATCACCCACGTCAAAACTTTCTAATGCAGACAGGTAGAGTTTGTAGGCAAGATCCTCTTTTGAGAATTGCCACTTTTGATTTGGAAAGGAAGGTGTTGAATATTCATTAGCATTATGTAAATAGTTGAGTCATAGACTGTTGAATGGTGATTGGTTTAAAATGCCCGGGAAATTCAAATGCACGTCCGTTATTTTGAGCGGGAAGAAACAATGTATAACATCTGGGAAAGCTGATACTGTTGCAGTTTGCGCCTGGATACAATTTGTGTAGCAACTCTGTTTCTGTTATGCAGTGAATAAACTTTACTTGAAACTGACTCCAGCATCAGTATTTTTCAGAATGCTTTATAGGGATTGTTAATTTGGGATTCCTTTGCATTCAGTCATGTGTAACTGTCTCATGCTCAATAGAACATTAGTAGGTTTAATTCAGTGGTGTGTTGCTCCCGGTTCAGCCCAGTTCTAAAAACTGGTAGCGTCAGTGGAGGGAGGCGCCACTCACCCACCCAGGATGGTTCTGCACACACATGGAGTGTAAACCAGTAATAAAGGATTTTAGAACCCACTACTGGTTCAATTATTGGATATGTCAACCAATCCCTCTAGATCAACCAGTGACTCTAGGTGGATTACAAAGAACATAATAAGAATTAAAGGTCATAAAAACATAAAGGAAGGAGAAAATATAGAATTTCAAACATATTTCCTGGATTACAGTGGAGTATCAAATTGTTTATAAGGATAAATGAAGATCAAATATCAAATAAATATCACAGAAATTTATTTCTAATTGACCAATTACTTATTCATTCCTGTTCTTCACTAGCCTTATTGCCACTCAGAAAGCTATCCAGATCAATCCCCTCTATGGAATTGAATGGCTATACTTAAGACAAGTCCTATGAGAATAAAATGAACTCATCTTTCCTGAGTTCGCCCTCTTATTCTTGTAGGCCTTGTCTTAAGTATAGAATTGGTGGCAATCACCAATCACCAATTTTCATTACATTTGCTTTCTGATGTAAGTTTTCCAGGCAAAAGTTGCTTTGACCAGCATATGACTTCATTCCATTCCATTTTGATGGAAAATTTCACTGTCATGGAAACTCGGAGCTCTTTCAAGTTACTTTCTGGCTTGGATAATCTCCAATTGAGACCATCTGCTATGCTTTATTTCTTCTTGGTAATAACTATTGACAAATTCATGTTGTGAACCCAGATAGCTTAACAGAAGCACCTGCTTAGATAAATTGTATAAATAGTATGTATTAGGTGTGAAACTGCTTGATCCAAAAAATAAGTAATACTTCAGCAAGTCTTCCCAGAAATGCAAAACTCAAAAAAAAAAAAAGAAGAAGCTAGAAATAATTCAGAAATAATAAATTGGCACATTGAGTATACTACACTCAGAACTTTATTTACTGATAAACAGGATCTAATGGTTTATAAATTTGAATATTATTTTTGGGATCTGCTTAGGACAAATAAATGAATTAAAGCTTCTTTTGAGTGAACAGATGCAAACCTATTGAGAAATAATATATATAGGTTTTTAATTTTTGTTTTTCTCCTGGAATGAAACATAATTTTTTAACCTTCAAATATCATTTTGAAATTACAGCATTCCTTTTTCAGTTGAAAGAATTGATCATAAATATATTTTGATTTTGAAATAAGTCAAATACAGATTTATAGTATATATCATCTGCAAGGTATTCAGTTTGCTATGTTTGCTTTATATAATTGCCAGTAGCACTTGTGGTTATATTTTTTGAAAAATCATCAACTTTGTTGCTTGTATCCTTACAATTCATATTGAGTGATTCCTAATATGATTTGATTGCTTATTTGTACGCGGACTATCATTATGTGTTGTACCTTATGATTCTTGACAAACATATCTTTTATATACACTGAGAGCATATACACTGACAAATTCCTTGTGTATCCAGTCATACTTGGCCAATAAAATTCCCTTCCCTCCCCTTCCCTCCCCTCCCCTTCCCTCCCCTCCCCTCTTATTCTATTCTATTCCTGGCCAGTATTTCACTCTTGAAATACTGCTTTTATTTGTGTTGCTTTTCTTCCTGAGCCTAAAAAATAATCCTCCCAAAACTGGCAATCTTTATCAGTTTAGTTGTTCCGATGTCATCAAAAATATGGAAAATGCTAACATTTGTGGCATAAATGTTTTTTTCCCCTATCAGGGCAACATTTGTGGCATAAGTTCTTTGTCTAGCATTGTTACACCTAGTGTCTATTGATCCAGAGTCATGACTTTAAAACAGCCAAAAAAATTGTTTATGACAGCTTTTCTGCAAATATTTACTGGGATTGTTGCATGAGCTTTGAGAAGTGGGACTAATAAATATTTGTTTAGTTTACAAATCTTGCAGCAATAATGTTCTACAGATTACAGGATATACTGCTTAACATTCATAGCTAAGAGAATATAATTCTTCTTAAACTGTCATGAACACAGTAAACAATGATGAGGAAGAACATTTTTGTTGTAGCTGCTATTCAAGGCTGAATATCCTAGCTCCCTAGACACAAGGAACCTTATGACATGAACTGTTCTTCTCAAGTTCCTAATATCTAAATTGATATAATTTCCAGAAATATCACCACTGTAAGCTTAGGGTAAAAAGAGAACAGGAGTTCCAGTGACAGGGATGCTGGATAAACTGCCATATTCAAGGTGCCAAAAAGATAGGAATGGACAAAGTCCTTCAGTGGTAGCTTCTCCATAGATGGTGTAGCTACAAATTAAATGGGAAGGAAGCATCTGAATAATCCAGCTATGAGATGGGCTAGACTTCATACAATTAGTTTGTAAAGGTATCTGTACAATAGCACCAGAATTAATGTTAATCAGAGATGATGAGACTTGATCCACTTTGTATTCTACAGAAACAACACACTAAGTCAGAAGAATAAATTGCTTCAAAGACAAGAGATGGGAGGATCATATTTTTAAATGATTTAAGCACTGTCTGAAAATAGAGAAACAACACAGCATGCAAAATATTGGCAAAAACTTTCTTCTTTATGTACTTTCCTGCTTTTAGAGTTACATGGAAGAGACTACCCTCCCTTTAATATTAATTGTATTCAGGTTTAAAAGTGAATTATATTCACTTTTAATTCTGTATCTCTTTTCTTTTTATATTCTCGGCATTAATGTTATTGCTTGAATGGCTGAAACAGTAATATCAAACTAGAGAAGGAAGTATCGAACTATTTGGGGGAAGATGCAGGAATACATAATATGAAATATAAAATACCTGCTATATTATTAGTTGATGAAATGTTGTGAAAGAGGGAAAGAAAATATGAGAAGGCTAGAATTCTGAACAGAAAATGTTCTGCAATCCAATTATTATACTTGCTTAACATTTTATTATTACTGTTGCATTTTGTATGTGGCTTTAGAAGAACTACAGACTAGTGTTTTTAAATGTAAATTACAGTTTATTTTTATATCTGAAAAGACCAATATATGCTCAAATTATCCTTTGCTTCAAGATGTATAAACAACGCAGGAAATTACAATAATTTGCTTCTCATTATGCAATGTCTTACTACGGTAAATAAACATAAATATTAAAACAAGCCCAGAGGTCATACGGTAAACCTATTATGTTTTTGCGAAGCACACTGTACAAATTGCATCGAAAGCTAGCAGCAATTTGTAAAATTGGTACAATTTATATATAAAAAGGATTCCAATTATAGGAGTAAGAAAACATTCATTTAGAAAATGTAGAGTTCTTAGAATGTGCTTTCCTAGAAAATGTCTGTTGCTTTAGGGAGTGCATTGCACTACTTTTCTTTACAAAAATTATACGATACTGAAATATTTAGTACTGAAATCAAGTAGCTTTGCTGATGCATTAGTTGAGAAAAAAACCCCACCTTTCCAATTGTAACGTGATAAAAGAAAAGCAGTAGCTACGTATATTAAAATAACAAAAATACTAAAAAAAAGATTTGAATGAATGAAATATTCTCATTGAATACTTTGTGGACAGTTTGATTTCACAGAAGTTTGATTTACTTGGAGTTATATTGTGTTGTTTAAGTGTTCCCTTTATTTTTTTGAGCAGTGTATATTTCAGAGTAGGAGAAAGGCTGTTGTGATGCTGAAGCCCCATTAAAATGGAGTGTGGTAGATATCCAAAAGATATCTGTAATGTGTATTTCTCAGACATTCAATCGGGTTTTTACTTTTATAAATGGTCTTTACTGAGAATCATTTTTATTGATCTTAGAGAAATTTATTTTGGAATTGATATGGATACTGTTAATTTGATTAGCTTTTGTTAAGGTGCAATCAAAGTTCAGGTTTCTTGTGCAGACTATTATTGTTCCTCGTTCTTTGAGACTATAAAACTAGAAACTCTAGAAACACAAAACAAAATTAACTTTGATATGGAGGGTGTCACATTTTGGGAAAAGTTGCAAATTAAACTTAGCCTCTTTCCTAGATATTTAAGTACTTAAGAAGAGCAAACGTGTTCAAGTAATAAATTAAATAATAATGTAAAAGACAAATGCTAGAAAAAAATCTCTGCTATGGTAGTGCCAGGAGTTAGCACCAAAACTGAACAATCTTCACTGGAATAACAAAGAACATGGTGTGGTAGTGTAACATAAGCCTTGGTGACGCATTGGTTAGAGTGCAGCCTTCTGGCTGCCTGCAGTTTGGCAGTTAGAATCTCACCAGTCTCAAGGTTTACTCATCCTTCTATCCAGTGATGGGCTACCAAACTTTTTACTACCACACTGTGGGCATGGCTTGTGCATTTTGTTTCAACATCTTTCACCGGACTATAGTGTCATCCCCAAACCCCCAACAATTTACCCTTAGATTATCTATGGTTGACCTATCCAGATTCCTAAGAGGTCAGTAAGGGGCGAGTACAAGTGCACTAGAGTGCCTTCCGTTCCCTGTCCTATTGCTCTTCTATATCTCCTATTCCTTTCTTCTATTCCTATATCTCTTCTTCTGTTCTTTCATTAATATGTTTTATTACTATTCTTTCTTAGATATATTTTACTATGAGTATCTCCTCTATAACCTTCATCATGTATTTTACTATGTGTGTGTGTGTGTATGTATATATACATATACATATACATGCATACACACACACACACACACACACACACACACACATATATATATCGATCTTGGTATATTCGGGTTTCTTCCCGTGTAAAATTTGGAAATTTCTGGCGACATTTCGACGAGGTCTCACTCGTCATCTTCAGGCTGGTGCTTCTGTCCTTGTTCTCAGGCAAACACTGCGAGACCTGAGCTGCATTCCTTCTATAAATACTGGTGGCTGGGTGTGGTTTGATGGCTCAGCAATTGCCTGCTGTGTAGAAACTTCCTGGTGAGTCAGTGGGGTAACAATTGGGGTCGTTGATGTAGCTGAGGTATGTTGATTAGTTAATGGTTGTAGATTAGGCGTGATATCCTGAGTAGTTGGAACTTGCAGGCTACTTGATTGTTTTACAATGTGTGTTCTGAGTCTGGTTTCTATGGCTGGGATACGTTTGAGGGCTGGTTTCCAGATGTCTGGTAAGCGAGAGGTATCATCCCGCTTGTTCATATTTTGGGGGTGTTTTTCTATCTCGATGGCTTCCATGATTATTCTTTTGCTGTAGTGTTCTGTTTTGGAAATTAATTTGGTACTGTCAAAATCAATTTCATGTCCTGTAGTTTTGAAGTGTTGGAAAAGGGAGGAGGTTTTTTCTTTTTTCTTTAATGCATTCTTATGTTCTGCAACACGTGCATATACTCTCCTGTTCGTTTGTCCAATATATGTGGCTGGGCAGATTTTACACGGTATTTGATAAACTCCCTGGTTTTCTAGTTGGATATTGTCTTTCGGGTTTCTTAGGATTTTGGCTATTTTTTTATCTGTACCAAAGGCTGTCTTGATGTTGTGTTTGCGGATAATTTTACTGATTTTATCTGTGGTGCCTTTGATGTAAGGGAGGAGGGCGATGCCATTGTCCTGTTCTGTGTCTTGGTTCTTGGGGGGCGTCTCTTTTTGGATTAACTTGTTGATTGCCTCTCTTTGGAATCCATTGGAAATTAATACATTTGTGAGACTGTGTAATTCAGGTTCCAGGTGGTCTTTGTCGGCTAGGCGTTTGGTTCTGGAAATGAGGGTCTTGGCTACGGAATTGATCTGTGCGGGGTGGTGGTGGGATTTTGCGTTCAAGCAGCGGTTGGTGTGGACCTCTTTGGACCTCGAGTTTCTCTTGGTCCTGGTCAGAAAGAAGGTATCCTCCCCGTAGAGGTAAGATATTTGTTTTCGTAGATTTTCACGGGTACAGGTATTCGAGGTCCAAAGAGCTACCATCCTATGTGACCTCAAATTTCTACGCAACTGCCGAGACAGAAACTTGATCGCCAAATGCTGCCAACTAAAATTCCATTCTAAAACCCCATCCACTGAACGGATCCTGAAAAGAACTGAATTAGCCCTAATCAGAAATGAACTCCACAGAAAAAATTCCTACTAGACCAAACAAAGACCTACTCAGTCTTCACCTTAAACTCAACAACAGAATCCACCCAATACTCTGGGACAAATCCAAACAACTAGCCCTCTGGAGAGCTGAAACAGAAACCTCCCTTAATACAGACATACACTCCAGGAAACGCCACAATTTGGAAAAACACCAGAAGCCCAAACCTTTTCCACAGCAACTCATGAAGAATACAGTACATAATATATCAGACAGGACCCTCACCACAGCAGAAACCAACGTCCTCTCCAAAGGATTCAACTTTGCAGTCGCCCCCAAACGCATCCCCACTGAAAACATCATATGCGGAGTTGAAGCCACCCTAACCAAAATCAACCAAGATGAAGCCAACAAAATCAGACTCGAAGTCACCAATGTCCTCTGCTCCATCATTCCACCCAGAAGCAACTTACATAAAGATGAACAAAAAGCACTCACCAACTTGAGGAAAGACAATAACATAATCATCCTCCCAGCAGACAAAGGCAATGCCACTGTGGTGATGAACACATCTGACTACCAAGACAAGCTATCCAACCTACTCCTAGACCCCGTTTACAAACCTCTAAGCACAGATCCTACCACCTACCTGGAAAAAACCACCAAATCCAAAATAAAAGCTTCTCCCATCAGTGAAGAAATCCAGCAAAGAATCATCCCCAGAGAAAAATCATCCCGATGCCCCAAGCTCTATGGCCTCCCCAAGATACACAAAGAAGGAACACCACTCAGACCCATAGTCAGCTCCATAGGCTCACCCCTACAGAATCTTGCCAAATTTCTCACCAAACAACTCCAGCCCTACGCAGAATCCATCATGTCTCATGGACAAAACTCATTCCACTTCATAGAAATCATAAAGGAACAAAACCTACAACCCAGTGACCTTCTCCTAAGCTTCGATGTCATATCTCTCTTCACCCAAGTGCCTATCAAAGAAGCCCTGACAGCCATCCAAAACAAATACAACCCCCCGAAGCACATCTTAGACCTGACCAACCACTGCCTGATGAATACATACTTCATCCACAATGGACAAAGATACAAACAGATAGAAGGAGCCCCCATGGGATCACCCCTGTCACCCATCATCGCAAACTTATGCATGGAATATTTTGAAACCAATGCCTTGGACAAATCTGAATACAAACCCAAACTCTGGCTTAGATATGTAGATGACACCTTCGTAATTTGGCCACATGGGAAAGAAAAACTGGACAGCTTTCTCACACATCTCAACAGCCTACACCCCAAAATACAATTCACCATGGAAATAGAAACCAACAACAAACTTCCCTTCCTGGATGTCCTAATCTACAAAAAACCCGATGGCTCCCTAGGACACACCGTCTACCAGAAGAAGACACACACCAAGGAGCATTGT
Source organism: Erythrolamprus reginae (assembly GCF_031021105.1). NCBI lineage: Eukaryota > Metazoa > Chordata > Lepidosauria > Squamata > Dipsadidae > Erythrolamprus > Erythrolamprus reginae. Next base: position 128,751,625 of record NC_091951.1, read on the forward strand.
AAAAATCTGAACAGAAGGTCATTAGCAAGAAAAATAGAACTGGCTGAAGTTTTTGTTGAAAAACAGTTTCCCTAGATGCAGTAGCCTGTTGCTTAATTCTGGATCAAAGAGATCTGAAACAGCTCTGGAAAGTTTGTAAATAATGGGCATCATCCAAGAAAGTCTTGAACAGAATAGCATTGAATTAAACTCTTGTTCTAGTACAGAGATGTCAAACATGGTCAGTATTTAGAGATGCTAAGAATCATATACTCTCTCTCTCTCTCTCTCTCTCTCTCTCTCTCTCTCTCTCTCTCTCTCTCTGTGTGTGTGTGTATGTGTGTGTATCTGTGATGTCCATATATTTCCCGAAGTGATTTATTTCTTTGTTTTAAATGAAACTTTACATAATTCTTTCCTTAAGAAATAACTTTTTATTTCATCTCTCTGTGCAGCTTAAATAAGATGGGAAAATATCCAACAAGCAAGTAGTTTGCTTAGTCTTAAAGTCAATTATTTATTTGTTTATTGTCTATTTGCGCATCATGACTCAAGATGGCTTACAGCATATAAAACCTCATTTAGAACAATAAAACTAATAAAAAAAGAATAAAATAAATAAACATAGCATAATAAGATAACACCCCCCCACCCCCCACTCGAGCAGCAGCAGATCACACAAGCCATTTAATGGGCTCCATCCCACTCTGGATTCTCCAGGCCCCGTGACAGAACAAGATTTCAGTGCCTTCTTGAAGAGTTTTAGAATAGAGGCCATTCTAATCTCTGGGGGAATTACGTTCCAGCGATAGGGAGATACCAGGGAGAAGAGCCTTCTTTGGGTCCTCCCAGATGTATCTCCCTTGAATAAATATTGAAAAAGACATGTTAAATATTGATATTCCTGGAGGCATCTGTAATATGGTAAATGATTTAGCTTTACTAGATAAATGGTCAAAGCAATGGAAACTGCAGTTTAATGTTTCCAAATGTAAAATAATGCACTTGGGGAAAAGGAATCCTCAATCTGAGTATTGTATTGGCAGTTCTTGGTTAGCAAATACTTCAGAAGAAAAGGATTTAGGGGTAGTGATTTCTGACAGTCTCAAAATGGGTGAACAGTGCAGTCAGGTGGTAGGGAAAGCAAGTAGGATGCTTGGCTGCATAGCTAGAGGTATAACAAGCAAGAAGAGGGAGATTATGATCCTGCTATATAGAATACTGGTGAGACCACATTTGGAATACTGTGTTCAGTTCTGGAGACCTCACCTACAAAAAGATATTGACAAAATTGAACGGGTCCAAAGACGGGCTACAAGAATGGTGGAAGGTCTTAAGCATAAAACGTATCAGGAAAGACTTAATGAACTCAATCTGTATAGTCTGGAGGACAGAAGGAAAAGGGGGGACATGATCGAAACATTTAAATATATTAAAGGGTTAAATAAGGTCCAGGAGGGAAGTGTTTTTAATAGTAAAGTGAACACAAGAACAAGGGGACACAATCTGAAGTTAGTTGGGGGAAAGATCAAAAGCAACATGAGAAAATATTATTTTACTGAAAGAGTAGTAGATCCTTGGAACAAACTTCCAGCAGAAATGGTAGATAAAACCACAGTAACTGAATTTAAACATGCCTGGGATAAACATATATCCATCCTAAGATAAAATACAGAAAATAGTATAAGGGCAGACTAGATGGACCATGAGGTCTTTTTCTTCCGTCAGACTTCTATGTTTCTATGTTTCTAAATATAAATCTTCTGAGGCATTAATATAAAGAATATCTCCCCAGTAGTCACCAAGTCCTCTTTTTATGAAAATGAGGAAACATTGACATAATCCAATTATCCAGTACTTCATTCTTTAGCATATTTTAGCATGTATATTTTTATTCAATGAATATAAGTTCAGATCATCAGCCAATCCTTTTCAGTATTCTATAATGTGCAGGATCAGACATATAAAATCATTCTAGGTCAGAAGGTATACTCGTGCTTCTCTCAGGCTCAGTCTAACACCCACGTATGTGCTAGGAGTTCAGAAATCAAAGCTTTCCCTTTGTCATTTTTGCAACCAGTTTTGCACTTGCTATTTCTTCTTTTCCAGTCCTGTCTCTTTCTGGATTAGAAACCCTCCAGTTTACATATGAATGTTGCAGAATTATATCTTTGAATGATTTTTCTGAAAGTTCTGTAAGAGTTATATTGCTAAATAATGAGGATGCATCTTGAATACAATGAGAATGTGATGTTCCATAGTGAAAATAACTGCAATTAGTTATATAAAGAATGGTTAAATACAATTATTATTGTTCTTTGTGCCAAGTACTTCCCGGAACAGTTCATCATCTGAAGATTGCTCAAAATTTTGCTATAATGATTTTCTGTGAATCATTTTGCAATGAGCATGGAAGAGCATTAACTTGTCCACATATCAAAATGGGTATTTTCCAGCAGTATTTCAAATTAGAGGACAACTAAACATAGAGAAATAACCAATACATTTTTCCCAACCATTTTTTTCCAAAGGAAACCAGAATGTTTCAAGACTCAGTTAATAAATCATGATGAATTCAAAGAAAAAATTTCCCACATTTCAAGAATAAATTATCTGAGAGTAAAGTCAAAAAATTATGGGAAATGGGAAATTTTGGGCTTGAAAACAATAATGACTAAAAAGAACCTACAGAAAAAAATACCCTTAGATGTTTACTTGGGAAAGTCTTTGACTTAAAATAAAAATAAAAGCTGAAGAAAGATACTTTATAGATTGTGTGAGTTGGACCCAGCTGCACACAAGTTTAATATCTTAACTAGTTCTGCAGTAAGAGCTCAGGAGATATTGTGTTAGTTACACCTGTAACTAATTTATTATTTTATTACTTAGTCTTCTTTTAGTGCGATGAAACATGTAGAATATTTGAACAAACTATTATTGCAAGAAATACACAAATGACAATATTATATACATATAAATCTCTGTTATATAATTGGATACAATGTAAAAAACAACAACCTGTTTCTATACTATTGGAGTCAAGGCATACCTAAATCTAATAAAATAAAATAAAATCATTGCAGAAAAGTGGAGATCTTGGAACTCTTTCACTGGTTTTTATAGCAATCATGATATATTAGCTGGTTCTTAGTGTTCTTATGTACACTTCCAGTTCCACATTCATGTGGAAGTTCTAAAGCATGGGTATCAAACTCAAGGCACGGGTGCCAGATCCAGCCCATGGACTGCTTACATCTGGCCCATGGGAATAGCCTGGAAACAACAAAGGATTGGCCTGCAGTGCCAGCAAAAATGGAGCTGGGGGAGAGGGGGCAAGCATATACCTCACACCCGATTTTTGTTGGCAGAGGGCTGCAGGAGGCCGTTATGGTTGAAAATGGAGCACAGGGGGCCACATGAGGCCTTCCCCACAGTTTTTACTGGCAGAGGGCAGCAGAAGGTTCAGTTTTCACATACAGACGGCTATCAAAACAAAGTAAAAGCAAAACAAAATGAGAAATGTTTTTCCTTTTGCATTTGAGCATGGAAGGACAGTAAATGAAAAGTGGAAAGAGGAAAGAAAAAGATGGGAAGATGGGAAGAGAACAAAGAAGGAAAAATAAGAAAAAGGGGGAAGGAAGAAGAAAGGAGAATGAAGAGTGAAGGAAAAAGTAGAAAAGGGAGGAAAGGAGGGACAGAGGGAGGAAAGAAGGAAGGAAGGAAGGAAGGAAGGAAGGAAAGAAGGAAGGAAGGAAGGAAGGAAGGAAGGAAGGAAGGAAGGAAGGAAGGAAGGAAGAGGATTGTAATGAGAGTGAGGGAGCACCTCAGAGAAATCCTGCCTTAGTACTTGGCCATCCCAGGTACCAATATGAGTGATATTGAGCTGGCCATACCCACCATGGGCCTGCCCACCATGGCCACACACCCTGCCCTGCAAGGTCAAACATAACCCTGATGTGGCCCTCAATGAAATTGAGTTTGACACACACCCACACACCGCATTCTAAAGGTTCAACATTTTAGTGAATTCATTTTCTGTGGAATAATGCTTGATAGGGAATTTAAGGCATTTCCATAATATTGCATGTACCATATTTTTTAGAGTATAAGACACACCCTTCCCCCCCCCTTAAAATAGGGTGGGAATGTCTTATACACTGAATACTGCCATTTTTGCTGCCCAAAGCCCCAGCCCCACCAAGCCCCAGCCCCACCTACAGAGAACTCTGGGGGGATTTTTCACCCATTCTTTGTTAAAATGGGCTGCAGAAAGAGTATGGTAAGCCTGCAGAGCACTCCTGGGAACTGGGGAAAGACAAAAATGCTGGGGAAATGGCCATTTATTTACAAAAACAGGGGCACTTTTGCCATTCCCCAGCACCAAGGAGCTCTCTGCAGGCCTCCCTGACCCTTTGCCTACATCATTTTTGCGAAAAATGCCCCACAAATGGTCTATTTTTCACAAAAATGGGACTGTTTTTGCGTTCTAATTACCCCAGCTAACATGACTGGAGGAGGAATTCTGGTAATTGAAATCCACTAGTCTTAAAGCTGTCAAGTCTGAAGACTGGGTTAGGGTTTAGGGCTGCATGGGTATGCAGCCCTAAACCCTAACCCAGTCTTCAGACTTGACAGCTTGAAGAATGGTGGTCTTCAACTTCCATTCCTCAGCTAGCATGACTAGAGGAGGAACTCTGGGAGTTGAAGTCCACTAGTCTTAAAGCTGTCAAGTTTAAAGACTTAGGGGTTAGGGGCGCAAAAGTCTTCAAACTTGGCAAGTTTAAGAGTTGTGGACTTCAACTCCCATTCCTGAGCTAGCATGACTGGAAGAAGAATTCTGGGAGTTGAAGTCCACAAATCTTAAAGCTGTCAAGTTTGAAGTTTATAAAAAGTGTATATGGTTGTAAAAAGTATTCTGCTATACTGGTATTTTATTAAACAATATAATACTACACCATTTGGTTCAGAATATTTTTTCCCTTATTTTCCGCCTCTAAAATCTAGGTGCGCCTTATACTCCGGTGGATCTTATACTCTGAAAATATCTAACAGTATTTAGAAATTCAGTAAAATGAATATAAGAGGAATGCTGATGGGGACATAGTTTACTTCTCAGAAATCACAAATTACAAAGATCTCCAGAAAATGCATTATGAAATATGCTTTCTGAAGTAATGATGGGCAAAGTAACAACATAAGGGTAAGAAAGAAAAGTAGTCCAATCCCCACAGAAGACACAAAGTCACTAGTCTGTCAATTTACAGTAATACAAACTAAGCATTACATGCCTGTTAAAAATACCTTAGAAATGTGTAGAGAGAAAATAATTAGAGCATATAATATCATCTGCAGTAGACACAAATTAAAGAACATTTAATTACATATATGATGCATATTATCATGGAATGAATTAAGAAATGCATTAAAAATGAAATGAGTACTAATGTCTAAAATTCAATCTAAGCAAAATAACTTGATCACTGACAGAGAAACGAGTAAGGACATAACTAAAGTATTGTAGCGGTCGAGAAATATACTAAAGTTGTTCTGCCGGCTCTCTGTACGAGCCTCTAATTAAATGCAAAGGTAGCCAAAACAGACACAGACACAGGAAAAGTCAAGAATACTTTCTTTATCCACAGAAAAATAGAAGCAACCCCCCCCTTTTTTACTCAAAGGGCTCACTTTCAAAGCAACCAGACTTGAATGCATTGAAATAACAAAAACAACAAACTCAAAGCAATTAACAAGTAGCTGTGAAGTCGTCACAGCTACTCTCCTTCAGACGTTGTCCAACTCACACGTTTAACTATGATTTATGTTCAGAGTCCTGTTATCAAAGCACATAGTGCTTGGAGAATCCGGAGAGTCAAGCCACATCCACTATCATGAACAGATAATCTTCCACACTGAGAGGCCGGCATGCTGCCCATTTAACAGCAGCCCTAATAAGTTGAACCACACCCAACCACAGGTGAACTCTCTTATCTCTTGTAATACCTACATAGCTGCTCTCTTCTATTCATGGCTCTATAACTGCTATAACTGCTTCTTCATCAGAGTCCAGTGAAGATACTGGAGTCACTGGAGTCACTCCCTGCTTCCGATGATACTTCGCTGTCCAAAGCAGTCTGCAGTAAAACAGGCCTTTGACACTGGGAGGATTCACCCACATCCACCCCCACAGTCCTTGGGGCAGGAGCTGGCCCAGAGCCAACCACAACATAAAATATAAGGGCTAAATGAAAAGTAAAGTTCCACGTCCACAATATTGGTTTAAATAAAAGTATTTTTAATAACTGTTTAAATTATATCTTTTGTTACCTTGATTTACTTCTTCAAATAATTATCACATTTTAGCCAAAAACGGATAAGGTTCCTAAAGCTATCAGGTGTAAAAGAACTCACATTTTGGAGCTGTTCCACTTTGTGAGGACTTTTTATTGTACAGACACCTATGATATTGAAAAACATCAATAATGTGACCTAGATATTCCTATCAATGCCAAATTTGACAGCAATTTCCTTTTGAGCGTCCACTAATTGTCCTTCATCTTCAAACAAGTTCTGAGGTCCTGCTACCTCATCATTTCAGTTAGACAGATGCTTTCTAAAGTATTCTTTCAAGTTTGGGGGGAAAGTGTAAGTTTTATAGTACCCAAATCTGGGTTGTATGGTGGGAGATGTAAGATGGTGAAATCTAACATCACCATTGCCTATAGAGTGATAGCTAAACCTTTCAGCACCAAGTGCTAAAACTGGAGTGTGTATATGCGTGGGAGCAGCAGAAATCAGTGGAGAGCAGCTGGCTGATGTGCATGCGCATGGCAGCCAGCTGCTCTTCCAGGTTCCAGCAGACCAGCTGGTCTTCATGCATGCATGCAAAAGACCCTGGAAGAGCAGCTGGTGGTGGCATATGTGTCACAGAGAGGGTTCTGTGTGCCACCTATGTGTGTGTGCCATAGGCCTATAGTATTGGGTGGCTCAGGAAGTATGAGATCCAGTGTAATCAATTTGCAGCAAAATGTTCTTTTGTGTTTCCAAATTCTGCCTTATCATTGTTTCAAAGTTTTAAATATTGCAGTGTAATATTCTGAGTTAATAGCAGAGTCTGATAATTCATAACACCATCTGCCCTTCAAAAATCTGTAACCATGAGTTTTGAATCCCTTCTTTGTAGGTAAATTTTTGTGACGATAAGCCAGTTAGTTCCTGGGCCATGTTTCACTGGCTGTCACAATTCTGAGAAGAAATATCTATTCTCATAGCATGACAACAATTGCTGGCAAATTATAGTTCTTGAAGCTTTCATCTCTGCTGTCAGCATGTGAAGAACTTATCTTGTACAAATATTGAAATATTGAAAAACATCAATAATGATGTTCAATATTCCTTATTGAAATATCAATTTGTCTTTGACCCACCAATTATTTTCCATCAGTTCTTCAGCCTTTCTCTTTTTGATAATTTTATTAAGAATTATATTAATCATATAAAACTAAACCAAACAAATCTCTCCTGAAAATATAGTAAGAAAAAGATATCCCCCCTTCATCCACAAGCACATTCAAAATTAACAATCTATTGCTCTCATTCCATATCCCCTCCAATTTTCAATAAACTAATCTCTAAATCTTCAAAAAAATTAACAAAATTACATAACAAGTATCTCCCTTTTTATTTAGTCTAAATCCCCCTTATCCCTCTCTTAATGCTTAAACATTTAAGAACAATAATAATAACAACAATAATTGGAACCACAAAATAAATAAGGTCACACAAAATGAAGCAGCTAAAATGCTCTGGGACTTAAAATTCAAACAGACAAGAATCTACCATATAACACCTCAGACTTAACAACTGTCCATAAGAAAGACAAAAAAGTCTGTATCAATGAGTTCCCAATACCTAGAGACAACAAAGCAGAAGAGGAAGAACTGGAGAAAGTCACAAAAGACAAAGACGTGTATATAGAAATAGAATGACTGGCAAAAGAAAGCAAAAATAGATCTGTAGTAATAGGCACCTTGAATTCAATGCCAAAACAACTGGAGCACCACTCTAAAACCATCAACATTGACAAAATTACCATTTTCAAGTCAACTTTTTTTGGAACAGATTAACAGTTGACCCATCTTAAAGAAGTTAAAATAATAAAATGTAAGTGATTAAAAGAGTTTGCTTAAGCTTGTGTGTGTCCATGAAGGCTGCTTTTACAGCCCAGAGATGATGGAACCAGGGGTGGATTCTAACTTAACTCACTACAGTTCACGTCCTCCCATGCCATGCAGGTGGGAGGCAAGGCATGTGAACTTTCAACTGGGTGGGAAGCTCAGATTCGGGTTCCCCAGTGTTGGTGCCAGGATGGCTCTGGAAATAAATTGGAACTTTGAGGAATGCCTTGGCTTGGACTCTGATTTAAATTTGGATGTTACCTGGAATCCTGACATTGTATGCTTTGCACATCATGTGCCCACTCACTCATTGCATGCTGTTTGGCCACACATACATTGTGCACAGCGTGGCCATGCTGCACAGCCATGAATGCCTAGAGGTGCCTTCTGAATCAAGCTTCTACACAGGCACAGAAGCCAAAAACAAAATGGCAGCACTGTTCTAGTTCAGGGGTATAGCCAACCAGTGATCACTCCTGGTTCGGCGAACGGGGGGAAATATTTGCTACCAGTTATAAAGAACTGGTCTGAACCAGGAGCAACCAACTTCTGGGTGGAGCCTGTGACTCCTACCTCATTGGAAGCTGCAGAAATGACGATTACACCTGTCTGCTCACAGAGGGCAGCTGTATGAAGTATGCAGAAAGTATTTTGGCAGGCTAGATCTCACATTTTATCTTTCTTCCACATTGACCAGATAAAATGCACATGCTAGCTTGCTTAGCTTAATTGCACACATGCTAACTGCACATGCTAGCTTGCTTAGCTTAACTGGTGGCTTCCCACCTTTCTGATTTGAACCTTGTTGATTGCCCTAAAAGTCACATATTTCATTCCTGGCCACACAAATTAGGTCTTCCTGGTGTACCTTTTTACATATTGTTTGGCCCAGAAATGCACAATATTGTACAGAGTTATCACCATAGTCTGAATACGGAAGTAAATTTTAGCTCCTTCAATGCAGGTAATCCTTGGCTTGTGATAGCAATTGCAGCTAGTTTCCCCATTGAATTTTCTTGTGGAAAACCAGCAGAAAAGATTTACAAACTCATTTGCGACCATCATTGCTTTCAATGCCCTACCACATGTAATTGTGAGCTAGGTACCACATGTAATTGTGAGCCCAAATTATGATCATGTAACTGCTGAACTGCATTATCATGTGGCTGGTTCTATGCTACTTTGAGGACTGGTTCTATGTCCACTTTGTCAATGCCACCCTAGCATTGAAAAGGCTCTGAATGAATGGACAGAAGCCAATGAGTATTTGTACTCAAAACTTCAGCCATGTCACTTTGTTTAAAGCACATTGATGAGCATGCAATCTTTTCTTATAGCAACTTGCCATCAACTGAATTAAACAGGCAATATTAAAAAACATATCAGAGCCTCTAATAGCTGTTGGTACCTTATAGATTGGAGGTGTTACTTTTGATTCAACTCAACTTACAACCACCATTAGGACTGGAATTTTCATTGTAAATCATTGCAAACGTAAGTCAAATCAAATTGTTACGTGGATCCAACTTTCCCAATTTTTTTTTGCCATAAATTGGCAAAAGAAAAGGTACCAAATCATGATCATCTGACCTTAGGATGCTGCAGTCAACTGTAAATATGAAAAGGTTGCTAAGCACCTAAATTGCGATCACAACACAGCAAGAGTAATGGGATAGCTATAAGTAAGTGTACATGTGGTTTAAGTGATGTTTTCCCAGGTCGCTGTAACTTTGATCTGTTATTAAACAAATGGTCATATATTACAGCACCTACCTATAAATTGTATGGAATGAAACAAGCAAATTCAAAGGACTGATGGGTTAAAACTCGTAAACCAGCACAAACTTTTTACTGTTTACTTTACATATGCGTTTTGCCTTTCCCATTTTTTTTTAAAAAACCCCAACCTATAACCCTCTGATAGTTTGATCCAGACATTTTCCCAATCTGCAATCTTGCTTCATTTCCAGACTGATGCAAATCTCTTGTGTCCTAGCCCTTGAACCTTCATTTATTGTTTCAAAACTAACTCTCTCTATTTGCAATTATGTTTGATCCCAAATGCAAGGGGGAATATGAAAAATAGCTTCATCTTAGTATGCATCTATTTTTTTCAAACAGGAATGTGGCAAGGATACCAGTAGATTCAAGCAATGCAGCAATTCTGATTTGAAACATGATTTGAGATATACATTAAATCAGTGGTTCTTAACCTTGTTTGAGGTACCAAACCCACCAGTTTCATATGCACATTCATGAACCCTTCGGGGGCGTGTCATCATGAATTTACATAATGAGTTGGGTGTGTCTTGACCTCCGTGGCGGAAGCTCGGCCGAATCCCTGAGACCGACTCACCGAATCCCTAGGGTTTGATAGAACCCCGGTTAAGAATCACTGCATTAAATATACCTGAAATGTACTATGGCTGAATAGATAAGCTATAGTATAGTGATAAACAAGGAAGCATAATATCACACAAAAAATTAAAAACATTATCAGTAGGGATAGATAGAAAAGAATTCTACTGTACAATCCAACCTGTTGGGAATGTTGGTCACAAATACGTAAAAGTTAATCACAAACCAAACCCATAGTTTGTGATATATATCTTTCCTTGGAAATCCCTATGGATGTAAACACTAACATGGAATCACATCAGATTACAGACAGAGAACTTCTTCTATGCCAGAGGCCAGAATGTAGCCAACAGGTTGATAAATTAAAAGAGATCCTTGGATTATGTGAGTCCATTTTTTTCTGAATGATAAAGTTGGAGGGGGCAGGATTTGTTATGCTAACGCTAATAAGAATCTTCCAGAATCTTCACATTCTCCTTCTGACTCCCCCCCACACACACATTTTTCACTGAACACTGTAGAACCAAAGATCAACAATTTTGTCACAATTTGGTGCATGAACTATGGTTCATTCTGGGGCTCATGAGTACCAGAGACCTCATTTGGCAGCACATAGAGAAATCTCTTCCATAGAAAAGAACCCTATGCTCATATGACTACCAAGATACAGTGGTATCTCATGATACGAACCCCTCGCCATACGAACAACCCGAGATACGAACCTGAGGTTTGGAAAATTTTTGCCTCTTCTTACAAACTTTTTCCATCTTACAAGCCCGTCGCCGCCACCACCGAGAAGCCTCGCCGCCCGACTGTTGCTTTTTGAAACAGCCAGGTGGCTTCTCTGCGTCCTCCTGAACCCGAACGCCAAACCTGAACTTCCGGGTTCGGTGTTCGGGAGGCTGCTGAGAAGCCCCCTGGCTGTTTCAAAAGACGACAGCCAGGCGGCAGGGCTTCTCGGCAGCCTCCTGAATGCCGAACCCGGAAGTTTGGCAAAAGTTCGGGTTCGGGAGGCTGCCGAGAAGGCCCACCGTCCAGCTGTCGCTTTTTGAAAAAGCCGGGGGGCTTCTCGGTGTCCTCCCGAATGCCAAACCCGAACTTCCAGGTTCGGCGTTCGGGAGGCCGCCGAGAAGCCCCCCAGCTGTTTCAAAAGACGACAGCCGGGTGGCGAGGCTTCTCGGTGGCCTCCCGAACCCGAACTTTTGCCGAACTTCCGGGTTCGGCATTGGGAGAATGCTGAGAAGCGCCCGGCTGTTTCAAAAGGGCGGCGGGGTTGTTTTGCGGGGGTTTTTTCGTTGCACGCATTAATTCATTTTACATTGTTTCCTATGGGAAACAATGTTTCGTCTTACAAACTTTTCGCCTTACGAACCTCCCCCGGGAACCAATTAGATTTGTAAGACGAGGTATTACTGTATTTTAAAGGATCAGGTAATATTATGCATAATATATATCTAATTCGAATTATTAAATGGTCCAGTTTCCACCGACCTTTTTCCTAATGCCTTACATAATTAAAAGGTATGGTGGAAAAAAACTTCCAGAGGTCACCTTCTGTTAACCGTTTAATGGAGAAGAGCTAACCTGATCTTCACATCTCTAATTAATAAAACGTTCATTTTTTTAAAAAATCCAGCCTTCCTAAGACTGTGGGATAGCTAAAGAACTAAAACAGGAGATAGGAGCCAACAGTGTACAGTTTTACCTGCCAGGTAATGCAGCCACTCATTTATCATTCCCAATTGACATTTATTTAACCTTGGTGGGTTTTCAAAATTTCCTGGCTGCCAATTTTTAAAATTGTGTAGGAATGTTATAGCCCTCTATAGATTTGTATTACCTGTTCTGTACCATGCTCATTGCTATCCAATCCAAGGGGTAAACATTTTTTCCAATCAGATCTTTAAACATTATGAAAGTTTCCATCAAAAAGTCCTAATGGAAAAAAATATGGATAATTATCTTCTATATTCAAATACAGGGGAAAAAAATCTTGTTCTCATCTTCAAAGCAACTTATGTATATTGCTGACCCAATTATACAAAATACCTAGTAATGACTGCAGCAATCGAGCAACATAATTTTTTTTAAAAATCAGTGCTAACATTTTATACCACACTACCTTATTCCATTTTTGCATGAAACTGCACTGACATGCTAAAGCAACAAAAATATTAAAATTGAAAAGTATTCTTTGTTAAAAAAACCCAAGTAATCCAATATTGACTCAAAAATTTGTTCATCCACATAATTTCCCATTGTGTGTTTGAGACTGATTCCCACGACCACTTACCACTAATTCTGAACTTGTCTGAAAAGTTTCAATGTATGAAGAATAATGCTGATCATTCATTTGGTCCAGGATTGCTGTCATGCAGGCCACAAAATGACTCTACAAAAGAAACAGATTAACCATGATAAAACTTATATATACATCCAGATTAGATCCATTAAGAGATAAAATAACACATTTATATTATGTCCTTGATACCAACATCAACATCAAGAAATGTTTATCTTTTTGTATTATTTACTTCATGTGTATGATTTTGTAAAATCTTATCTTTTTAATATTGTAACCCAATCAGGGTGATCAATAAATTTAAAATATAAAACAATAAATTTAAATAAATAAATAAATAAATAAAATAAGTAATAAAATAAAAAATAAAACAAAAAATAAAAAAATAAAAAAATAAAATAGAAACACATGCAAAATACCCAATGAAATAAAAGAACTATTTCTGGTTATACTGTGTGAACTGCATTTTTTAAAACATTGCATTTTTCAAAATAATAGTGTTAGACATAATAATGGGCAATATTTTGCTACACAGATACAATGTCACAATCTGGTACAGAGAAGTGTAATATTATTGTTATTTAATTAAAAAGACAATTTTTAAAAAAATATTTTTTAAAATTAAAAAGGCATTACATTTTCAAGAAATTTTCTAGAATTGTTCAAAAATAATCTTGTGCTGCTAAAAATGTTAAAATAATCATTAAAATATTACGTCTACATTTCATTAAAAGGAGAGGAAGCTGTGTAAAAAGAGTTGGAGAAAGGGAAGAGATAAAAATCATCTTAAAATTAGTCACGCTGTATCGGTGATAAAAATGTCACCTTTTCAAAAAGTGGACTCAGAATTAAAACGAAGGGGGGGGGGGAATCTTCCCTGACAAGATTCATACATTTCTTACAAGTACATATTTTACAGATATCTTAATAATCCCCCCCCAAAAAACATGACTTGCATTTGTAATATAGCCAGTGAAGCTGTCAATTACATCTATTTAAGTGTCATCTGTCTGTTTGAGATGTTTGAAGTTCTTTTAACTGCAGCCCTGAGAAAATTTAACTCACAAGCTGACATATGTCTTCTTACTTTTCTAATTTATGGAATTATACCTGTCCTTAAAACGTCAAGGTCTAATGAATGGTAGTATATTAAATTTTCCTAGGCTTAAACTGGCTGGCATTTAATACTAAGTCAAGAGCCTTTCTGACAAAATTATTATTTTTATAGAAAAGCTTTTCAAAAATTCTAAAAAAAAATATCACATATGCATGTCCACTAGGTAGAAGAAAATACAAGTTAGAGATATCTGTCCACCAGACTGGCTTCATATTTAGAATGATTGCTCATTCTAATTGGAAATTTATATATTAAATTAACTTGAGAAATCTGACCTCTCCTTCCTTAAATGTACATTTTTGATTGTTTTTAATTATTTAATAACAAATACAAGGTTGCTCATGAGTGAAAATTGTACTTTAATATATCCAACCATTTTGTCTATTACGGTATTTAAAGCTAGAAATGAAGCTTTTTTTAACTTCAGGTTGTAGCCACTAGAGGTCTTTTTTACTTTCATATGGTAGCTTCTATTCAGTTGGTGCTGCTTTTTTATTTATTCCTACGTGAGCAGAACAGTATAGTTCTGGCATATAAACTGTGCAAATTACTACATAAATGATAACTTATTTCAGCTTTTGGAGTTACCTTTTCACTACTCAAAGCTTTGGTTATCTGTGGAGGTGTAAAAGGAGAGATTTGCAGCAGGTAATCTCAGATCTTTCAGGTAAGGATTTCTGTAGCTTTTGTTACTAATGCTCTTCTCTTTAAGAAAAGCTTGTTTTACTTTTAAGAGGCAAACATTATATTTTACTTTTAGGGGGCAGGCATTTCTGGATCATATAGAGATGTTAGAATGTCAACTGCTTGTCAAACCAGAGTTAAAATTGTAATTGTTTGAAGATCAGCTTTGCTATTCAAATGTACTGATTTTATTGCTCTATAAACAAAAAAAGGAACTCTCATAAGTATGAACAGCAGAATCATATATATTTAAGATTGCTCTTTTTATTTGATTTTTGAGCTGTTTGATTGTGTTTTCAAAATGTTCCTGCTTATCCTTCCCAAAATGATTTCTACTAATCCCTTGTGGCTTAAGCATCATCTTTGGAAAGATACTGTTCAGCAAAATCAAAACTATTTTTATAATGTAAATCTCTCTGAGAAAAGCCAATTCTTAAAATCTGGCTATCTGTGTACTGCAGCATTGTAAATGCACTGTTGTCCTTACATATGTGTACAGATTTCCTAACTGCAAATGGGAACAATGGGAACTAACAGATGACATGCTTTGTTTTATTAAAACAATTCAGCTGGCAGTAGAGTTAAAATTATGGTTCTTCTATCCACTGATAACTGGGTGCTCAAAATACAAATTAGTGGTACATTTTCTTGCTGAAACATTTTATCATACCAGTGTTATTCAGTAACTTCTCTTTATAAGCAACTGACTTTTAATATTGCCACTAGCTGTCTTGTATTTAGTTCTGTAATCTACATCTCATTTTCATCCAATGAAGCTACATGACTGATTTTAAAGTGTCTTGGATTTGAAGTTTTCCAAGAATGTTGTAAAAGCATCAAATTTACAGAACTGTACAAGTCAACCAACACACTAAGAAATGGATGAAAGTGAGTAAGAGTACTAGATTCAAGGTGTGTCTGATCCTCCAGCTAATCCTTAAGGCAACTCCTATTTCTTATATTATTATTATTTTCAAAGTTTTGATTTGATGTCTAAAACCTAGGATGAAGACACTTTTCTCAAATAGCCACTCACAGACTGTAATGTATACACTCTGGTATATGTGTAACATAAGAATGAGAACTTTGATGTTAGTTCCAAAATATCTAGAAGTTAAGGAAATAAAGTAGTTTAAGCAAAATTTTGACATAGCAATACATTTAGGATTACATATAAACAGGCATGATTGAAATTAGGACAAAATAAGTGTAACCATATGAAACCATAAGTATAACCATATGATGCGGGAAATGTTTAATAGAATGTTAAGGAAGGAAGATATGAATCTGTTTGGACGATATGAATCTATTATCAATAGATGCAGTCAATAATATACATAAATATAATGATGGAGGACACAGTAACCTATTACCATTGGACAGAGATAATAAACACAAATATAAACAATTATCGTTACCTAAATTGGCTATTTGGAAATATGGGATACTGCCAGATTTTGGGGGGGAGGGGAACGAAGGTCAGGTAGGATGACAAAGTAGATATTACTGAATTTATATCTGTCAGCATCACACAAAAGTCAAAACATGATGTCAAAGACAAATGAGATATACTTTCATTGACTATTCAAAACCCTTTGACAGCAAAGAAACTATGATGGGATGGTTGATTGATTAGCCTTTTTAAAAAATAGTCAGTTATGCCAAGTAGCCTTACATACCTATATTATGAAGTGTTAGCTTACAAAAGAATATTATTTAGAATTTTAAAATATAGGAAGTAAAGAGTTATCCATATAAAAGTATAACATGGCTTGATTATATACAGAGTTCAGTAAAATTACAATTCCTTGGAATTTAATATGTGGTTCTAGTATGTGGGAGAGGAATACCAGTTTACAAAAAGAGATGGCAAACTTCAGCACCTAGCAACCAAAATCTCATCATACTTTATAACACCAGATGGTGACAGGTTGCCGTAGTAACTTCAAATAACAGCCACCAGCCACATAAATAAAGAAAAACCCTAATAAAAAGAGGGAAAGAGAACAGGATGTGAATAGTGAAGCCATTTATTAACATTCATCTGATACTACCTTATCCTTTGATTCTCTTATATAATAGACAATTGGTCACTCCAAATACAATGGATTTCTTCTGCTTCCTTCCACTACACACACAATGTTCACTACCTTATTAGCAGAAAGGGAGCAAAAGGTGTTCTACTTTCCCAGTAGGGGACTAGATTTACAAAAGTAGTTCTCGTAATGGAAATCCAACTTCGGGCAACTGTGAATACAGAATAGAGCCAGTCTCAGATATTCAAAGCTATCTTTCTTCAGATTCATACCCGCATTCACGTAATAGGCTGAATAAACCATTTAAAGATGCATTGAATCATAAGCAATCAAACTTCATCCAGCATGATAAACAAAAAAAAAGCACTGCTAATTGCTTACTTAAGGTTAATGTAACTAAATTTAGCAGGTTGTG
This sequence comes from Erythrolamprus reginae, assembly GCF_031021105.1. Taxonomy (NCBI): domain Eukaryota; kingdom Metazoa; phylum Chordata; class Lepidosauria; order Squamata; family Dipsadidae; genus Erythrolamprus; species Erythrolamprus reginae. The sequence goes on from NC_091951.1 coordinate 128,768,690, forward strand.
TAAAATCAGCTTTTTTCAATTGACCTGTTTAAGGGTATTGTGCAAGATCAGCCCTTCAAACAGAGAATGTCTCTGCACATAAAAATTGCTTATGAAAATTATCAAGCAACTTTCTATAACAACAGTGAGTATAAAAGAGAGAAAATATTTTGTTATATTGGTGAATGACAAAACTTTGAATGTTAATGAACTTGTAAAGAATACTGATGGTTTACAGTAGTAACATACAATATTTTAAAACATAGAAATTAAATTATCCATAGAAAGAGGTGTAATAATATGCACTAGCAATAAATAATAGCAATAGCATTTAGACTTATACAGTGTTCCCTCGCTTTTTGCGGGGGATGCGTTCCGAGACCGCCCGCGAAAGTTGAATTTCCGCGAAGTAGAGTTGCGGAAGTAAATACACTATTTTTTGCCTATGAACAATATCACAAGCCTTCCCTTAACACTTTAAACCCCTAAATTGCAATTTTCCATCCCCTTAGCAACCATTCAGATTATTACTCACCATGTTTATTTATTAAAGTTTATTAAAAAAATATTTATTAAAGGCAGATGAAAGTTTGGCGATGACATATGATGTCATCGGGTGGGAAAAACTGTGGTATAGGGAAAAAACCCACAAAGTATTTTTTAATTAATATTTTTGAAAAACCGTGGTATAGACTTTCCGCGAAGTTTGAACCCGCGAAAATCGAGGGAACACTGTATACCACTTCATAGTGCTTTTACAGCTCTCTCTAAGTGGTTTACAGAATCAGCATATTGCCCCCAACAATCTGGGTCCTCATTTTACCCACCTTGGAAGGACGGAAGTCTGAGTTAACCTTGAGCCGGTGGTGAGATTTGAGCTGCTGAACTACAGCTAGCAGTTTGCAGAAATAGCCTGCAATACTGTACTCTAACCACTGCACCACCCCAGCTCTTAATGATTTAAGATAAATAAAATAATAAGATAAAGATAAAAAGATAAAAAGATAATTTTTAAGAAATATTTTTTTTAAGATAAAAAATAAGAAAAAGGAATTAAAAACAAAAGATAAGAAGGAAGAAATAATAACATTCTTTTGAACTGATATTTTATATTTCTTTTTAAATGGCTGTTTTATTGCATGTTGCTATGTAAATGTGACATAAATATAACATAAAAATAACATTGTTAAGGTACTAGATTACATACAAAGACACTATTAGTGACTTAAGTAGTACAGTTGTATTACCTAATAAAGAAATAAATCTAAAAATAGACCCAGATCACAGAATACTTTTTTTTAGTGTTCTTTGGAAGAACTTGGTTTTCAGTGACTTCCAAAAAGAAATTAATAATGATAGGAGTTCAATCTCCAACATATGCTATTTCAGACAACTAAAGAAAGGGCAGAACCACATACAGTACAACTAAGGAACAAAGCATCTCCCTGGATGATCCAGTCAGAAATATCAATTCCAGTTGAGTAAGTGTCCCCAAATATATCTAGACGCCTAGCTGTCTAGAGCTTTACAGATCAACATTAGGCCTTTGACTTGGTCCTGGAAGTCCATTGGTAGCTAATGTGAGTCATGTGCATATGGTAATATATGGCTCACTTCATTTGACACAAACCACACCTTCTAAGTGATCTTCAAAGTGAACTTTCAACCCATGCTGTATTACTGTCATTACAATTGACATGTCAGTTGTTACATCAAAGGTCTCCCTGTTCCCAACTTCTACCAGCCAAGTCAGCAATAGCCATGAGTCCAGGAAGACCACCAAACCACAGACTTGCTTTCTCAGGAATAGTATATCCCTGATAGAAATAACAGTGAAGCCTACTGGGAGCCTTTGATTCATAAAAAGCAACTTAGCCATGTTTCCCTACAGAATCATACAGACTTTAAGCACTTGGACAAGACATTATCAGCATCTCCATAGTAGCATTACCTGGTGATTCAAAGCTGAGTATCACTATAATAAAAGGGACACAGTGGCTCAGTAGCTCCCATTACCTCTCCCAGCTTCTGCCAATCCAGCAGTTTGAAAGCAAGTAGAAAAATATGGACCATTTTGGTGGGAATGTAATAGTGCACTGTGAAGCTTTGGCATTCATTCATTCATTCATTCATTCATTCATTCATTCATCCATCCATCCATCCATCCATTCATTCAACCATTCATTCATTCATACTCCTATGCCGCCCAATCCCAAAGTCATGCCATCCATATGACCATGGAGAAATCTTCAGACAGTGCTGGCTCTCTGGCTGAGAAACAGAGATGAGCACCACCCCTAGAACCAGAAACAACTAGCACACCTGTGCAGGGGAACCTTTGCCTTACCTTATCACTATAATCTTTATAATATATCTTGAACTGATGGTTAACCAGTTAAATGTCTGATTCCAGGACACAGTGCTCATTTCCTTCAGTTTCTGAGCTGAAGGAGCCAACATTGTCCTAAGACATTTTTGTGATCATGTGGCCAGTATATCTATAAGCAGAGGTGCACAGAACATTCCCATAGTGGTACCTAGTTATCTAATCAACTTTGCAAAGTTTTGAAAATCTAGGTGGGCAGCAGCTGGGGCTAGTAATGGGTGCTCACCCTGTTGTATGGTGCTCAGGTCTTGAACCTGGGCTGCCAACTTTACAGCTAACAAGCTTAGTGTCTTTAACTCCGGAGCCAGCACAACTCTCTCTTATCCTAGTTAAAGATATCAAATGCTAAGAGATCCTCATCTAGGTATCAACAAAGTAATCAGTCTGCATTGGTTGCTGATCAGTTTCCAGTCACAATTCAAAGTGTTGGTTATGACCTATAAAGCCCTTCATGGCACCGGGCCAGGTTATCTCCGGGACCGCCTTCTGCCACACGAATCCCAGCGACCAATTAGGTCCCACAAAGTGGGCCTTCTCCGGGTCCCGTCAACTAAACAATGTTGTTTGGCGGGACCCAGGGGAAGAGCCTTCTCTGTGGTGGCCCCGGCCCTCTGGAACCAACTCCCTCCAGAGATTAGAATAGCCCCCACCCTTCTTGCCTTTCATAAGCTTCTTAAAACCCACCTCTGTCGTCAGGCATGGGGGAACTGAGATATTCTTTCCCCCTAGGCTTCTACAATTTATGTATGGTACATTTGTATGTATGATTGGTTTTAAAATAAGGGTTTTTAGCTGCTTTAGTATTGGACTGTTGCATGTTGTTTTTACCACTGTTGTTAGCCTCCCCGAGTTTACGGAGAGCAGCGGCATACAAATCCAATAAAATGAAATGAAATGAAATCAATTGAAGTGTTCAGTGCCATCCCAATTCCATTCCCAAATCCTATGAAACTGAGTAAATAAACAAATAATCTATTTGTTCTTGAGCAATCTTTTATCATTATCTCAAAAAACCTTGTAAAAAAAAATAGAGATGGCAGTAGATATCTCAAGTAGCCATATCCAAAGAAGTCTTCACAAGACGAGGGATGCCACAGCCTCATTCAGTATAATAGTTCTGGCAGCCTCCATTCCCCCATCTCTAAAAGTGAGGTATTGATAACTTTGTGGATTCAGCTCATTGTACCTACCCCAGTCCAACACTAACCAAGATAAATGAGCAAAATTTATCCTAGAAAACATTGCATTTATTCCTTCAGAGTCCACAAAGTGAATTTCAGATGATTATTATATACACAACAATGTAAAATCACAGATGCCAGTTCTTTTGCTGGTGTTGGCTTTCATATATAACCTATGATGTTATACTGTATCCCTGTAGTATATGTGTGGATTCAGGCAGTGTGCCCTTTTGAAATTGACAGACTGAAATTTTGTTAAGGCTCAGATTTTCTAACTGCCCTCCAATCTTTTATGATATGATACCCAGTTTCCTGATAAACAATAGGATTACAATGGCTGTTTTATGCCATAATCTTTCAATTTCAATTTTCAGATACTGATACTTTGTGATCTTCTCCAATTATTTGTCTTCTGTTCTAGTATCCCCTTGTATTGTTATTGTTATTATTATCTGTTCACAACTGCCAATTCTTCAGCTGGCATAGACCTTCATTGAGTTTTTCCCAACACATCATAATGTAAGGTGTTTTAATATATGTAATACGTGATATAATGTTAATGTTATTGTTGTGTTGGTTCTTTGCACATTCAGCCAGATGTTTAAATTGGATTTGGCATTTTTATCCACAATCTGCATTTTTTAAATTGACTAATGGTGATTTTTGTCAATACCAGTGCTTTCAGCTGGTGCTCCAGATGTTTTGGAGTTACACCCAAGGTGCCTATTATCATTGGTAGTATCTTGAGTTTATTTTGCTACAATTGTTCTATTTCTATTTATAGTTCCTCCCAGTTCTTTTTCTTTTATTCTACTATCTCCAAATACTGCCACATCCATTATCCAGAGGTTTTTTTGTTTTTCTTATCAAGAGTGTTTAAGTCAGTTTCTTCATTCAATACTACTTTGTCTATTTTGTAGTCCTACTAATTCTTGCTTGCAAGAAAGTAGCATTTCTTGAAGATTTGCCAATGCACCATCGTTGCTACTATGTCATGCCATTCTTTCTATGTCATGCCATTGCTCGCAGCAGCTAACCAGGTGGTCCACTGTTTCTTCAGTTTTTTTACATTTGTTGTTTGTTGCTGTCTTCTCAATTCTGGATTTGTATATATTTGTTCTCTCTATTACTCAGTAAGATTTCTTGCTATAGTAGCTTCAGTGCCTCTTCTTCACTGTCCTTCAGATATTTTTTCAATGCCCTTTTTTTATTTCTCCAACTGCATAGTATGCTTGCAACACTCCACATCTACCTAATTACCTTGGCAAGTAGAGTCTGTCAACATGAAGGACATAATTCTATGTCATTATTTTAATCCTAACTTTTATATATTTTTCATACACCCAGTTACCATATCAAACTCCATGCAGAGTCTCCACTTGATAAATCTTAATGCCTTTAACTGCATAGCACTGTGCAAATTGTTCATGTAAAAACCTCCACACTTGCTGTTTCATGGCATGGAGGGCTTTCCTCCCTACCTCTCAGAACAACATTATGACCAATACCAGTATTCTGATTAATTCCCTTCTCTATAGCTCCCTTGGTAGTACTTGAGATGATCACATTTGAGTCTCCTAAGATTACCAGATCCCAGTTCACTGCAGTGACCTCTTATTGCAGCCTCCCAAAATTGGGCATGCCAGGTAAGATGTATGGCCTTTTTCTACACAAACTTTGACTAGTGCAAAATAGCCCATAAATGAACCTCTCTCAGAGTTTCCTGGGTACGAAAGATGCCAGCATCAACTACCCATAGCTTACCTCTTATAACCATCATGTTTTGAAGGACCTTTAAAGGTTCAAGTGCTATAAGAGTTTGAGTAAATAACCTACCATTTAGAATACAATTCTGAAATTATCAAGTAATTATCAATTACTTGATAAAACCTTTTTGCCATTTATGTAGTATAATTAGCTTCTACCCTTTAAAAAGTCCTATACAAATTAGCTCTGAGTATTTCTCACCCAAAACTATTAAAATCTGATCCAAGGTTATTAAATAACTAAGTGAACCAGTATTTGGGAGTTAAGAAAACTGAAAATAGGAAGTTAATGGATTAATTCCCAATTCATTATAGATTTATGCAACATTGATCATCACAATTATGCATACCCATTAAGTCCTTACGAATCTATCATTATTATCTAACCAAAATAAATTGATACCTTTAACACAATTCTGTACATGGCTACTCAGAAATATCCTTTGGAAATTAGTCACATGTATTTCCCCCCCAAAATATTTAGAAGCCTATTGCACAATTCATTGAAGGATGACATTTAATATGCTTTTTGGTGAATAAGGAGAATTCTGTTCCTCAATAATATATCTAAATGAATATGTTTTCAGACACTAACATTTCTTCAAACGAAAGCTAGGTACCTTGTTCTTATTGGCATTTATCTCATTTACTTGTTTTTGCATTATGCTCATCTAGTTCCTATAGTACAGTTAATCAATCAATCAATCAATCAATCAATCAATCCATGACGTGATGAGAGGATTTGTTTTCAATCAACTTCTTCCAAAGCCTGACACTGACTGGACTATGTCAAGGTTTCCTTCACTCTAGTCCAGAACCTTAACTGCTATATGTTTGATTTGCAAAGAGAAGAAAAGTGTTTTTACTCTATATTGTGGCTTTTATTCCATATTCCTATTTATTCTCTCTCTCTTTCTCTCTCTCCCTCCCTCCCTCTCTCTCTCTCTCTCTCTCTCCATTAAACCCTCCCTCTTCCTCTTCCCCCTGCCCTCTCTTTCATTTTATAGTTTGCTAGAGTAAATTCTACAAATAACTAAAAAGTAGCCGATATTGTCAAATATATGTGTCTGATGAATTTTAGTTTTTGAAACAGGTAGAAGAAAAATATAGTAATATTAGAATTATTATTTCATTCTTCAGGTACATAAGTAGTTTTCAACTAATTACCACAATTGATGATGGCAAACTAGACATTTGTTAAGTGAGTTTTGCCCCATTTTACAACCTTTGTTGTCCCAGTTGTTAAGTGAATTATTGCAGTTGTTAAGTGAGTAGCATAGCTGCTATGTGAATCTCGTTTCTCCATTGATTTTGCTTGTCAAAAAGTCATAAAAGGTGATCACATGACTCTGGAGCACTGCAACAGTCATTAATATGTATGAGTTGTCAAGCATTTGAATTTTGATCATGTGACCATGGGGATGCTACAATGGTCCTAAACATGAAAAAAAGTTATAAGTCACTTTTTTCAGAGCCGTTGTAACTATGAGTGATCACTAAACAAACTGTTGTAAGTTGAGGACTGCCTGTATTAGCAGTTTCTTAAAAGCCTGCCCACAATTTTCACTACCCATTTAAAATCAAGATTGTCAAATTGGAACTGTTCTGAATCTTTCTCATGGATTTTTACTTTCGTAGTAATCATGTCAGGTTCCGAATGCCAAAACTATATTCCTGTATGCCAATAGTTTCCCTCTTGGTTCATTTTTTGATGTACCATTTAGGAACATCTTATTTTGAATGGAATTTAAGAGCAGAATTTAAATCTACCTGCTATATTTAATCAAAGAAAAATGTGGGATACATAATTTAAAATGAATATGAGCAAGGTGTAGTAGCAGTTATATTTTAAAAAGAAGTTAGAGATTCTTTTTTACATAATCTACCTTCAAAATAACTAAAACAGAGAGGGTTATTCCTTTCTAATCTTTATTTGTGTTAGGGGCAGCCCATTGTTAAGTGTCAGTTCTAGCTTATCACAATGAATTTTATTCCCTCAGTCCTTTGGTGGTCTTTGAATTTTTTATCATAAATTACTGCTCTCCCCAGCTTGAATGCCTTCTGGGTAGAAAGGCAGGATATAAATAGAATTAATTAATTAATCCTACTGCTTGCCCTATGTGAATTTTAAAAAAAACAACTACGGTACTCACAGAATTTTTCTTAGGGAAGAATGTTCACGTGTAGCAAGAAAGCAGTTATAGATTTTTTTTAAAAAAATATTTAATACAATATACCTGGTGTTTCAGAATAATGGCTTACATGCAATATATTAAAAAACTAAATAGAAATATAATTTCAGATTCTGTGTACATCAATTTTTTTTTAAAAGTAAAAGGATACACTATAAAACTGAAGAATGAAGCGCGATCAATGCATATTGAAGACTGAATATAGCAAATAGTCTATAGCAGAACAGAATTATCTATCACCACGATGGCAGAACTATGACATTCGTGCCCAAAGTGGCATGTGGAGCCATGTCCCTGGCATGGGCAGCATCGCCCATTCTTCTTCTCGGTTTCTGGAGCGGATGCACACGTGATGAACAGCTGTGTGTGCGGCGGTGCTGGAAACTGGAAAAGCTGGTCTTCCATTTTCCTGCATGAGCTATGCATAGCAGCCAACTGATCATCACATAGAAGGCTAGCTGGATGGCACGCATGGGCATGCCAGAAACAAAGTTCAATTTCAGGTGCACGCATACACCCTGGGCAGCTCCTCTTCCAGATCGTGGCCCAGATGAGCACATACACACGTTTAACCATCACTGATCTATGATCTTATTTATTATTTTATTGATTTATTTATTGGATTTGTATGCCGCCCCTCTCCGTAGACTCGGGGCGGCTTGGTTCAATGTATGGACCAGATCTTCGTCATTCTATAAAAGGTTAACAGGATCAGTTCACAGTAAGCAAAGCAACAGAGAAGGTCCATCTACTAGATCCTGTGAGATTACATTTGCTTCCTAGAGCCTTCCCGTGATGCACCTTCATGGAACATAAAACATGATTTTAAAATATCTAGGATCACAGTTAGTGTTAAGAGCCTAGTGAAGCAAGATTTAAGATACAACTAAGCAAATGGAGCTTTCCACTGTGTAATTAAAAAGCACTAATTATTTATTTTTATGTTATTCTTCCTCCTCCTGAAAAAAAAACAAAGTGGCACAGTGGTTAGAGTGCAGTACTGCAGGCTACTTCTGCTGACTGCTGGCTGCCAGCAGTTTGGTAGTTCAAATCTCAGGTTGACTCAGCCTTCCATCTTTCAGAGGTTGGTAAAATGAGGGCCCAGATTGTTGGTGGCGATATGCTGACTCTGTTGAGAGCTGTAAAGCACTGTGAAGCGGCATGCATATAGTTCTAAGTGCTATTCCTACTGCTATACAAAGGATCACATTTCTTATCTTTCTCATGTAGTCTATCCATTGCCTCAGTGCAGTGCTAAATAAAAATGAAAATTTTCTTCATGCCTACCACGAAGCAAATGAATCCATACATGCAAAGAGCTTTCCAAACACACTTTATCCATAGTGAGTGTTTAGGAATAATATCCTTCTCATCTTCTTATACCTTAGCAAGATCAGATCTAGAAATCATAATACTTGGGAAAGCACCCAAAAACATTCAGGTACATTTCACAGTATCCATGGATAACCATTTTAATTAGTCCCCATCTTTCTGGGGAGAGAGATCTGTAGTCACTTCACATTTCTCCACAAAGATCATGGCAAAAGTCCACAACAACATTCATCTATCATCAATTCACCTTTATCCTGGCATGAGGGGGGGGGGGAACAGTTGAAAGGATTTGAGTGGGCAGCCTGAATGTAATGAATCTTAAGATTCTACAAGGATTATTTCTGTGAACTTTGGCAGGGATAGTTGACATTTAGGCCGACAGTATACAACACAAATAATCTGTTTAACCCCTGTGACCTATTGCTTTCATTTATTACATTAACCACAGTAGTAATATCTTGATTGAGTAGGAATCTCTTGCTAAGGAATAAAAATATGGGTAGGCTATTATGTTTTCCAGAATAATACTATTAGAATTAAATAAGTGAAAAGCTATTTTTTCTATGTTTACTTCTGGATAGTTTATATAAGATTATGCGTACGTTGGTATAATTTGATCTTTCCTAGAGCCTAGAACAGAACTATAATCTTAATCCTAAATATGTGTGCATAGATTACTGTAGTGCAAATATATAATTATAATTAAAACCTCATTAACTCAATGGACTTAGTTCCTATTGCAACAGAATTGCTTGTTTCTTTGTCAAATGATTTCATTGCTTGTTTATATGACAAGATACGCTCATTTCCCCTTCTATTTATTTTAATATTATTTTTAAAATTTCTTTTATTAATATAATTTATATGCCGCCCAACTCTCGAAGGATTCTGGGCAGTGTACAACATATCAAAAGACGATTTAAAAACAATAAAAAACCCAATTAATAAAATCATACAATCTTCTTGTTGGCAGATCTGAAGGTGTATCATATTGCTAAACAGCCTCAGGTTTGCCAGCAGAGCTAGGTCTTTAAGGATTTTCGGAAGGCCAGGAGGGTGGGGGAAGTACGGATCTCAGGAGTGCTGCCACAGAGAAGGTCCTCTCCGGCGGCCCCACCAAATGACACCCAATGGGACCTGGAGAAGGCCAACCCTAACCTATGTGGCAGAAGATGGTCCCGAAGATAGTCTAGCCCTAAGCCATGTAGGGCTTTATAGATGATAACTAACACCTTGAATTGTGTCCAGAGACCAATTGGAAGCCAGCGCAGTTCACGGAGAGTTGGTGTGATATGGGTGTACCTAGGTGCACCCACAACTGCTCGTGTGGCTATGTTCTGGACTAGCTGAAGTCTCTGAACACTTTTCAGGGTAGCTCCATGCATAGCACATTGCAATAATGAAGCTGTGAGATGATAAGGACATGAGTGACCATGCACAGAGCCTCCTGATACAAGTAGGGTTGCAATTGCAATAGCCACAGCTGAGAGATGTTGATCTAGTCTCAGCTGAGAGTCCAGGAGGACACCCAAATTGTGAACCCATTCTGAGGGGGTTAATCTTTCCCCTCCCAGAGCTAGGGATGGACAGATGGTATGGTCCTTTGGAAGCAATACCCACAACCACTCTGTTTTGTTGGGGTTAAGCTTGAGCCTGTTAACTCCCTTCCAGACCCTCACAGCCTCCAGGTACCAGCACATCACATCACTGGGTTTCATCAGCGTATTGCTGAGACGTCACCCTGTGCCATTGGATGATCTCACCCAGTAGATTCATATAGATGTTAAATAGGAGAGGAGAGAGGACTGAACCCTGCAGCACCCCACAAAGGAGGGGCCTAGGGGGTCAACTTCTGTCCTGCTACCTACACCAACTGTGACCGACTGCAGAGAAAGGAGGTGGGTCTTCAGAAGCTTTCAAAAGGCAAGGAGAGTGGGGGCAGTTCTAATCTCTGCGGGGAGTTGATTCCAGAGGGACCGCCACAGAGAAAGCTTTTCCCCTGGGTCCCACCAGATGACATTGTTTAGTCGACGGGACCCGGAGAAGGCCAACTCTGTGAGACCTAATCGGTCGCTGGGATTCGTGTGGCAGAAGATGGTCCCAAAGATATATTCCCTCTTCTATCATATTAAACATTAAATATAGTGGCAACTTTGGGTTGGGTTTTGTGAACCATCCTCAAAATTTTCCGGAGTCTTTTGTGGCCCTGAAACTATGCCTATCTGCATTTTAAAAATTCTCAAAATGGTTTCATATCTTGTTGTTTGAGTCATCTATGTATATTTATTTTAGGGATTTCTTTTAAAAAAAATAACATGTGACTATTAAACACTGTGAGGGACATCTCATAATTTTTTAAAAATATAAATGAATTTATGTCAATGTGATTTGGCATGAATGCTCAACTTGTAATTCCAGAACTGGAGGTGGTTACAGTCTAAAGTTGTTAATGCATTTTGTTTTGGGGGTTTTGCTCCTCCCTAGAATCTTTCTGATAAACTAGCACCAACACTTATATATATATATGATCATATGAAACTGGTGCCTTATTTTGTTTTCTGGAGAGATGGCAGGAGCCAGAGGCTGGAGAGCTTTGAATTTAATCAGACAAAACAACAGCAGGAGACTCAAAGTTCTACCTGGCTCAAAGGAGGCTGTCTAGTCATTTCATTACTGCCACTCCCCCCCCCCGATGTACCAGCTGTCCCTGTAGATTTGTGCAGTGATGGCTAGATGCTAATGCAAGCCAGAATTATGCAAATGAAACAAATCTTTTGGCTTGTGCTAAGAAATATCAATTTATCCAAGGCAAAATAAAATAACTCAGTAGCATGATGCTTTTAATACTTCAAGTACTATTATGATAATTGTTTGTAATTATGACAATCTTACAATACAAATATTGCTTTCCTATCTTTGAAGTGCTTGAGCCTCCAGTTAAATTTCATCCAGGATTCAAGTAATATATGCAATATGACTGTTGATAACTTTAGTTCTGTTCCATCAGGGACAATCAAAATGTGATACAATGGTTAGGAAAACCTATTTTGGCCAATACATGAAGGTAAGCCATTTTTAATTGTGGGGAATTACATAACTTTTTACTCATAATATTTAGGATCATTTTTATTCCAAGGAACAGCAGTACAGTATTTTCTCAATTTTCGTGGGTTCGAACTTCGCGAAAAGTCTATATCACGGTTTTTCAAAAATATTAATTAAAAAATACTTCATGGGTTTTTTCCCATACCACGTTTTTTCCCCGCCTGATGACGTCATATGTCATCGCCAAACGTTCATCTGCCTTTAATAAATATTTTTTTTAATAAACTTTAACAAATAAACATGGTAATAATCTAAATAGTTGCTAAGGGAATGGGAAATTGCAATTTAGGGGTTTAAAGTGTTAAGGGAAGGCTTGTGATACTATTCATAGCCAAAAATAGTGAATTTACTTCCGCATCTCTACTTCGCGGAAATTCGACTTTCGCGGGCAGTCTCGGAACGCATCCCCAGCGAAAATCGAGGGAACACTGTACATTAAATTGTTAATTTTTTGATGAAAATGCACCTAAACTGAATATATAAACTGAATGAATATATTATACTCATATAATTATTCATAATAAATACTGAACTAGAAATAAACCAGAAAATGAAAATGATAATCTCCTGTTTACATTGAAGTTGACAATTATTTCCTTAATCCAGCAATGTCATCACAGTGGTTGAGTCACAATTTATAACAAACTATATTATACACTGGGCAACCATCTGACGGGGGTACTATAAAGTCACCTGTGTAGAGGCTGGATTAGAAAACCTCTGAGGTCCCTTCCAGCTTTATGATTCTATGAATTTATGTACTCATAGATATTGTGATATTAATATCACATGTAACTGCACCGAAATACATTTATTTTTTCTAAATTTGATTAAGTGTTATTGTCACTAGAGAAAACAACTTATTAATTTTAGACTATTTCAGATGACATGTACAGTAATGAAACACAAAAATCATCATAATTTGAGTGAATAAAATAATATTACAAAGAAAAATAGAAAAAAATATTGTTTAAAACAGTAACATACACTCTGGTGTGGCATATTCATCTCATAAATGGAATTGGTAGAGCATTCTTTTGCTTTCAATTTTTTGAAAACTGACTGGGCTTTACAGAAGCATTACCTATGGATTTAAATTAAATTTATTGAGCTCAGTTCCCTTTCTGAGGTTTTGGAGAATGCTCTTTGCAAAACAATTACTTTAGAATGTTTGACAGAAATTGCTTTAGTTTTTATCTTTTAAGGAAAGAGGTTGATTTGCTCTGAATTATAGCTTAATTGACATTGATTTTAACTAATCTTGCATGTGAGTTTTATGTTAAATTATTTTAAAATGTAAAATTCTAAGAAATAGCTCACAAAATTTTACTTTGTAAAATCTCTTTGTAGATGATTAAAAAAATATTTATGGACAGTCCATAGGGCATGTGTGTCATAGTAAAACCTTTCAGAGCTTCACCTAGTCAGATTTCTACAGATTATGATATCCATAAGGATAGTGTAATTCATCCCTATTGTCATTTGGTGTGATGGGTAAGCTAGTAAATGGGAGACAATGGCAAAGCAGATCTGAAAACTTGTTCAGGCAGTTGTTCAGGCAGTCTTTGGGCATCAAGAGCGATTGAAATACAGTATTATTATTATTTTTTTTAAAGGACAAAAGAGTGGTACTAAAGCCTCACTTCTCATTTCTGAGGAGCCTCACTCCTCACTTTTAATATCTCCAGCAGATAAATAACTCTTGATTCAGGTCTGTCAAAGTGAGAAGGGTCAACAGCATCAAAATTGTAGTCCTCAAAGCTCCGCCTCCTATTAAGGGGTTTTGCATGTGTTACATGCATGTGGGGGGGAAAATGGCTTCTCTTTCATTGTTATTTAATTTTTAGGAAGAGTAATATGGTTTTTAACCAATTTTATATCATCATAGACCAGTATAGAATTAACAGCATAACAATTGTAATAAAATAAAAAATCATATTGATAGAGCAAAATAAGGTAAAGACAAATTAACGTAAACTTACAGAACAGGAATTAAATCATCATAGAATCTTACACTGTTTATGCAATTAATAATACAATGAATAATCTAAATGCTATAAATAATTAGACTTTATATAACACTACGAGAATGTAAACCCTAACATATGAAGTCTAATACCTGCTGACTATGGTTTAGAAACATAGAAGATTGACGGCAGAAAAAGACCTCATGGTCCATCTAGTCTGCCCTTATACTATTTCCTGTATTTTATGTTAGAATGGATATATGTTTATCCCAGGCATGTTTAAATTCAGTTGGATTTACCAACCACGTCTGCTGGAAGTTTGTTCCAAGCATCCAATACTCTTTCAGTAAAATAATATTTTCTCACGTTGCTTCTGATCTTTCCCCAACTAACCACAGATTGTGCCCCCTTGTTCTTGTATTCACTTTCCTATTAAAATCAATTCCCTCCTGGACCTTATTTAACCCTTTAACATATTTAAATGTTTCGATCATGTCCCCCCTTTTCCTTCTGTCCTCCAGACTATACAGATTGAGTTCCTTAAGTCTTTCCTGATACTTTTATGCTTAAGACCTTCCACCATTCTTGTAGCCCATCTTTGGACCCGTTCAATTTTGTCAATATCTTTTTGTAGGTGAGGTCTCCAGAACTGAACACAGTATTCCAAATGTGGTCTCATCAGCGCTCTATACAGCGGGACCACAATCTCCCTCTTCCTGCTTGTTATATCTCTAGCTATGCAGCCAAGTATTCTACTTGCTTTCCCTACTGCCCAACCGCACTGTTCACTCAATTTGAGACTGTCAGAAATCACTACCCCTAAATCCTTCTCTTCTGAAGTTTTTGCTGTTTTGTTTAAAGTTTTGTTTAAAAGATGACTAATGAAATATATATCAAAAATCTGTAGTATATCACTATTTGAAGAACTATGGAATTTTTGTGCTGAGTGTGGCATACAAATATTATTCTATTATGATGGAAAGGTAAAGGCAATCCAGATTGAGACTTTTATTGATGATATGTATTCGCTCTCTGACTATGAACAAACTCTTTATTAATGCTGATCAATGTTGATTGTTGTCAATGTATAACACTGCTTAAAATCTGAGCAGCTTTTTATTTTATATCTTTTCATCTTTTCATCTTTGGGAGGGGGGAAGTCAGTATTTTTTCTTTATAATGAAAATGGATAAAAATTTAAAAGGTGTGAAAATTAAATAGGTTCTAGGGTATGCAAAAAAGTATTACTTTTAATTAATTATGGAACATCTCTTTGTCAAGTGTGAAGTCTGCAAAAAAACTACCTTTAACTGAAAATATTGCCTTTAGAATGTGTTGTTTATGCATTTGGGAAATTATTCCGTAGAGAATGTGGACAAGGTATTTTTTTATTAAAAGTTTAAAGTATTGTCCTCAAATTTAATCAGTGTTAATACAGGATAATCCCACTGCAAAATCTTACCTTTTGTGGTTTTCTACCATACATCTCATTTTGGGATTTTTAAAATATTGCTATTTCTGGATTCATTAAGGTGGGATACATTAGCTGTCCAGCTTGTTTTTATATATATTGTATATTGGAAACTACATTAGTAGGATCTTTAACTTTGAGGTCTTAAACCAGATATATCTACTGCAATTAGAATGCAGTTTTGTGTCCTATTTACATGGCCTTACAAGAATCTTGAACAAACATACACTTGCAAATGAGTTCCAGTGATTTCCGCTCCATTTACTTTTAAGCCACCATGTATATAGCATTGAAATGTCACTTAGAGAAATGATCTTAAATTAGCTTAACCAATTCTGGCCATATCAAGCTATTGTAGTCAGCCATCAATAGACCATGATGTATCTAAATAACTAGTTAGCACCTCACAACATAACAAGTCTTAATTTTGCTTCTCTCTTTGAACCAATGGTGGGATTCAATTTTTTGCTGTTGGTTCTGTGAGCATGGCTTGGCTTAGTGGGTGTGACGTGGTGGGCATGGCAGGAAAAGGATACTGTAAAATCTCCATTCCGTCCCCACTGCAGGGGAAGATTACTGCAAAATCTCCATTTCCTCCTGATCAGCTGGGACTTGGGAGGAAAAGAATAGATGCGGGCAGGGATACTCAGAGGTGCTATTTACCAGTCAGTAATGGGTTTCACTTATCTTTGCTACCAGTTCGGGGATGTGCATGCACAGATTGTCCATTATGATATCAGGTGGCAGGAAGCTCCACCCACCCACCTGATATCATAATGGACAATCTGTGCATGCACATCCCCGAACTGGTAGCAAAGATAAGTGAAACCCATTACTGACTGGTAAATAGCACCTCTGAGTATCCCTGCCCGCATCTATTCTTTTCCTCCCAAGTCCCAGCTGATCAGGAGGAAATGGAGATTTTGCAGTAATCTTCCCCTCACCACTGTTACAGGTTCTACGAACTACTCAAAATTTCTGCTACCAGTTCTCCAAAACAGGTCAAAACCTGCTATGCTTTGAACAAATGGGTTTAACAGAGATTCACATTTTATTTTAATAAAATAAGACTGCTTTGTAGCTTCTGAATAATTGAACTCAGATGATAGTTAGTATCCCCCTTTTTGATGAGCCAATTTGTAGGTCAAAAGGAATAATTTTGCAGTAATTTACATCTTATCAGGCTGGTTCATTGCAGAAGGTAGTGCTTGACTAAATCTTGGCTTGTGTATCTCAAGAGCCAATCATATCTTGTCTATTTGTATGAAACTGTTTTCCCTGCACAGCTTTTGGTATGAATGTCTATCTCTTTCACTTATGAGCTCAGTTGTCCTACAAGAGAGATTGGATGCTGGTTTGAAGTAGATGAGATAAATTAGCTGAAATTAAATCTGCAAAATGGATCTGATGGCCCAGCAGTTAAAGATGCTGACCTTATCAGCTGAAAAAGCTGATAGCCCAGGTTCAAGATCAGAACTCTGCAGAATAGTGTGAACTCCTGTCACTTATCCCAGCTCCTGTTCACCTAGCAGTTCAAAAGCAGATGAGTGTGAATAATAAATAGGTACCACTTTGGTGAGAAGGTAAAGTTCTGACCCTCAGCAAGTAATGATAAGCTGCTTACTCAGAGTAAAAATAAACTCCTTTTCAAACAATGTAGGAACAATGGATTAAAAAATCATACATAATTAGTCCCAATAGACCTGGCCAAGAAATCTGAATTGATTGCTGTATCCTAAAAGCAAACAGTTATCTGCAACAACTGGCCGCTCCCAAAACACTGGTACAGTGGTACCTCATTATACGAACTTAATTGGTTCCAGGAGGAGGTTTGTAAGGTGAAAAGTTCGTAAGATGAAATAATGTTTCCCATAGGAATCAATGTAAAAGCAAATAATGCGTGCAAATCCTTCAGGAAAATCCCAAACTTTAGAAGGGAGGCGAACAGAGGGCAGGGAGGAGCAGCTAAAGGGGGCGGGTGGAAGAAGCAAGGCTAGGCTAAAGGGTGAGTGGGAAGGAAGAAAGGCAAGGGGGCGCCCCTCCCTTTTCTTTCTTCAAAAGACACCCTTTCAGTGCCTCTGCAAGCACGCTGTTCTCTTCAAAGTCTTTCCCCCTCCAAGCTGCCCCTCCCTTTTCTTTCTTCAAAAAAGGGGGGGGAAAGAAACCCCTTCATCCCAGCAGCAGCGGCTTGGGTTCGTAAGGTGAAAATAGTTTGGAAGAAGAGGCAAAAAAATCTTAAACACCGGGTTCATATCTTGAAAGGTTCGTTAGAAGAGGCGTTCGTAAGATGAGGTACCACTGTATTTATTTCTCAACCAGGGAGGGGTTGGCTAGTGTCTATGTCTGCCTTTCCTTGAGAGCTGGCTTACTGTTTTCTTTTACTCCCCTCTCCTTTTCCCTCTGCTCATACACGCATCTGGGATGGGCCCCATCTGTTCCTTCCCCTCACTCAATTCAGGACTGAAGGCAGTTTCCTCTCCACCTGGGGGATGACAGAAGGCCTTAACTCTGCCTGTGTCTCTAATGCTGTTTCCTTATCAGTGTCTTTCAATGGCTCCGATGCCCAGGCTCTCCCTCAACTTCCCCTTATCTGACTCTGCAGCTACCTTTGCTGGCAGCTGACAGGCCACAACAGGTAACAAGACTCCATGTATATAGTCATGTTGCCCACAGGACCAAAACAATTTTGTCTCCCTCAGCTAACAAACAGATATGAGAAAAACCCCTAGAGTCAGACACTACCATACATGGGAAACCTTTACTCATTTACCTATGTCTGCAATTCAGGGTTCTCAATGGTAAGACACTTTATAGAGCAGGGATGTCAAACACAAGGCCCAGAGGCCCAATCTGGCTTGTGGGGTGCTTAGATCGGGCCTGCAGGGATGTCCTGTAAACAGTGGAATGGCATGCGGTTCCTCTGCCATAGAAAATGGAACTTGGGAGGGTCATTTACATCTCTCCCAAACTCCATTTTCATTGGCAGAGGGTTTCAGGAGGCTGCTGCAGCCTACCCTGGCTCCCAGGGTCAAAAAAAACCCTGATGCAGC
Source organism: Erythrolamprus reginae (assembly GCF_031021105.1). NCBI lineage: Eukaryota > Metazoa > Chordata > Lepidosauria > Squamata > Dipsadidae > Erythrolamprus > Erythrolamprus reginae. The sequence continues at coordinate 128,787,119 of NC_091951.1, forward strand.
CCTCAATGAAATTGAGTTTGACACAAGAGTTTTAGAGATAAAAAGAGCAGGAAGGGGAATAGGAAGGTGATGAAATTAGTATAATTATTTCTAATTCTACTGAATGTGAGTACATTGGTTATACCTGAGGAGGATAAGGTGCACTTTATGAATTCTGGATCATCCATAGAAATTTAATTGATAGGGCTTCTGGAGTTTTAAAAAAAATATTTTTATTGCAATTTTCCAATTAAAAATCAAAACAACAACAATAAGACAATCAAACAATACAAAGCAAACATACCCATCAAGTATAATTCCATTGGTACTGCTTTGCGTCATGATAACTTGCTTCAAATTTCCACATTTTCCTATTTCTGGCTATTCTCATATTCTCAAAAAAAATTTCTCTTTTCCCCCCCTATTCAATATATACACTATTACCTATTATCCCAAATTTCCATACTATTATTCATATTCATATATACTATATACATTCTATTACAGTCAATTGATATGGCTTCTGTTTTAAACAACTAAACTGCTATATACAAGAGAAGGTTAAACCCAATTTTGTCAGATTTTCTTTTTCTTATTTGATATTATTGCTGAAAATGTATAATAAATCAGTTTAATGTATTTGTTCCAACCAGCCTTTCTTAAGGACTGTAATGAATATGTATATCAGAATCTAATAGCTGGCTTTATTTTCACAAAGCTGAAAACAATGGCTTTTATATTTTCATCCTTGTGGGCAAAATTGATTTATTGTTTTTGAACTTTCCCTGTAGTAATCAGAAATAAACATATTAAAAAAAATGGTACCAATATTTGAAAAGTAGGTTTATTTGGTTGTCATATGATTCATATTACAATTGTGCCCTTGGATTGTAACCCAGACAGGTGGCTAGCAGATTTATTGGGATAAAACTGTATCTTCCCATGGATACATGATATGATATATTGTTTTCTTGGCAGGAATCAAATCCATGAATGTGATTCATGAATTTTAATTTCATTTTAAAAGAACAGCTCACTTCATTGATGTCCTTATCATCTTGAGTACAACATAACTTTGTAATATTTACTTTCCATATTGTTTTTTATGATCTTTTCTTTATTGTACTAGTTCATTTCCATAAGCCTTCTGGGCATTTTTCAGAAGATAAAAGACACTACATTTTATTGATTTTTTAAAAAAATCATCCAAATATTTCTTATGCAAAAAGAGTGCTTGATCTATACTTTTTAAATTTTATATTGCCTTCTGTTTAAAAATCTTATTGCATTTGTAAACTTGCTTGGGACAATTTATTAAAGATCAACCATCACTGAATCCTGGGCTGCATTCAGAGGGCAAATAAATATTCAGCTATCCCTGATTTAGAATTCAGGTTTTGAATTTATCTTATCAGTTATTATATTTTTGAAACAAATAACCCATTCTTAGGCATATATTCTATAAGAGAGACAGAGAATAGGTTTACACAAGTGGTCCTCAACTTACAACCATTCATTTTTTTTCTCTATTTATTGTCTAACCAGTAAACCACCCTCTGTGGATACAAATCTAATAAATAATAATAAATAATAAATGAATTATGCAAGAGAGATCATCTGGTGGGTTTTTGTTTTTCTTTTTACTGTGCCAAAGTATTAGTTGCCACAGATTGTATTTACTGTGATGATGTTGGGATATTGTCTCTTTTAACTGTTATTAGTCACCCAGAATCATGCTGTTGAGATAGGAGGCTCAACATATAGGGCAGTGATGGTGAACATTTTTTTCCTTGGGTGCCGAAAGAGCGTTTGCACATGCTATCGCGCAGGCACAAGTGCCCACATCCATAATTCAATGCCTTAGGGAGGGCAAAAAAGGCTTCCCCCACCCCTGGAGGCCCTCTGGAGGCTGGAAATGTTTCCCAACTTCTGGGGGGCTCAGTAAGCTTGTGAATCACCCCCTCCGGGCTCTCTCCCACCCCCCTGGAGGCTCTCTAGAAGCCAAAAACGCCCTCCCAGAGTCTCTGTGTGAGCCAAAAATCAGCTGGCCAGCCCACAGATGCACATTGGAGCTGAGCTAGGGCAACGACTCGCGTTCCAACAGATATGGCTCCGTGTGCCACCTGTGGCACCCATGCCATAGGTTTGTCATCACAGATATAGGGGATTCTAGAATTTTAGATGGAGTGCAGGTATTGAAATACTTAGCATATGTAAAATAGAATCATCACCCTATTCTCAAGAAATTAAGATAGTTTTCAAGCAGAATTATTACAAAACACAATCAAAAGTATGCCTGAATATTTGTGTCAAAACAGTGAATCTAAGCTGGATAAAGCTGGCTATCATTTTCTTGCACTTGTAGGCAGATTATATTTTCAACATTATTAGTTGGGAAAAACATGCTTAAATGGTCTGTTAACCAGAGGCCTGCAACAAAGTCAGAACTAATTTTCTAAATGAATGTCCAAGCTACAAACAATGTTCATTTATTGGATTTAAGGGATTTAAAATACAACAGGATATCTATGAATTGAAAAGTATACTACTAATGTCATAGTAGTTAAAATGTTATAAAATTAAAAATTCAGAACATTGCTGTAGCTGCTGTAAAAAGTAATGTGTGATGAATAAATGAACTTTTAGAGCATACATGTTTAATAAAAGTTGCAGATGAATGAAACCCAATGCTTATTATAAGTTGCCTGTTTATTTGTTACGTAAGAGCAGCCAATGTAAAACTACATAATGAATAGTACACTTGAACTGCTGTTGATTATTCTTTTTTAATCATTAACCAGTATATTTTCTGTAATAGTTCATCTATTCATTTCAAATTATATCTTTGCCCATCACCATGGGCAAAGCATGGTAGTATGTACTGTAAAACATAAATCTATCTGCTATATTTATTCTTGTTCTATAACTAGAAGAGACCTATAATGAATATATTTAAACCAATCATGGGACTCCAGATTCCAGCTTTGAATTAAAATAGAAGAGACAAATAAGCATTTATTAATTAACTAAATCTAATAAAAATATATAGAACATTGTGGGTTAAAATAATTGGAGTCCAGAAAAACAAAGGATTTGTTTTTATGCCTTTAAAAAAGGGATATATATATCATAATGTTTTTGTTTTGTGAACCAACAAAGAGAACAATATACCAAATGCCGAATGATACAAGATGTACCCAGTCAACTCCCTGTCCATCCACAAATCCATGATCAATGTTTATGACCACGGAGCACCACACGTATTTACTTTTGATTCTACAATCAAAATTGGGAACTCGTGCTTCTTTGCTACTGTGTGGTTACCCAAAATTGCTTTACACATATCTGCTATGTCAAGCAATCAGCTTATTATAATTCTTCAGAAGTAATTTTGATACAGTTTTAACTGTAGCCTAGTCCTCCAGATATCATAATTCAATGCTTCAGTCAAAGAAAATGCTTTTCAGAGGCAAGATGAATATGAACAGTGATTATGATCTCCATAGCAATGGCCAGTCTAGCATTTGTGGAACACTAATTCCTTAAGGGAGAACAAATCATTAGGTTTTATCTGAAAAGGCAGAAAAGACAGAACATCACATCCTGGATCTTAAAATACTGCTTTCAAAGACCGAATAACTGGAGGCATTTCTTTTAGGCTTTCTACAGGATTTAACTGCTTCTTACTTCAGTTAGAAGACATAGTTTCATTATGGTAATCGTGAGAAATGGTGCTAGAGTTAAAAGATGTCTTAGTTAATAGTGAGATTTCATGGCTTAGCCTTCCTGGAGAAGCAGAGTAATGAAAGAACATGGTCTTTAGTGCATGATACCAGAAACAAAGATACCACATAAAGTATTAATTCATGATAAAAATGAGCTAGTTTAGCTGTTCTTTCAGGAGCCTATCAGCATGGGCACATGTAAATTTTCCAACTATACTGCTCAAAGAAATAAAGGGAACACTTAAACAACACAATATAACTCCAAGTAAATCAAACTTCTTTGAAATCAAGCTGTCCACTTAGGAAGCAACACTGATTGACAATCAATTTCACATGCTGTTGTGCACATTCAACTTTGTACAGAACAAAGTACTGTATTCAATGAAAATATTTCATTCCTTTAGATCTAGGATGTGCTCTTTGAGTGTTCCCTTTATTTGAGCAGTGTATATTCTTCATTTGTCTCACAAAGACTTAAGTTGACTTAACAGAACTCTGAAGTTGTTAAATTGCAGTATATATTCCCCTTATAGCATAAGGATTTCGGAAACAATAATCAGTATTGTTTAATGGCTGCAATGGCTTTTTCTTTTTCTTTCCCAAAGTTGTGACAGTATATACAGCATGATTTAAAGACAAAGAAGTGAAGCATTCATGCAGAACAGCTAAAATGCATGCTCTGAAAAAGTGATATTGCTGATGTGCCAGTTCATACTCGGTTTCAATAGCCTCCAAATTTTGATCATTCATCTTGCTTACTTCATCTCTTTAAAGAGAATCTATATCCTTAACCTTTTGAGAGTCTAAGGCAAGGGTCCCCAAACTTTTTACACAGGGGGCCAGTTCACTGTGCCTCAGACTGTTGGAGGGCCGGACTATAAAAAAAACCTATGAACAAATCCCTATGCACACTGCACATACCTTATTTAAAGTAAAAAACAAAATGGGAACAGATACAATATTTAAAATAAAGAAGAAGTAATAAGTAATTAAGTAATTAATAATTAAGTAATAAAGTAATTTATACTTCTTTATTAACAAGTAAATTTAATTTTAAATCAGCAAACTCCATTTCTCCTTCCTTCCCTCCCTCCTTCCTCTCCACTTCTCTCTTCCCTCTTCCTTTTCTCTCATTTGTTTCATTTTCCTCTCCCTCGTTCTTTCCCTCCATCATTTTCTCATTTTTCTCTTTCTCTCTCTCTTTCCATCTCTCCCTCTTTTTGAGAGTCTAAGGACTAGAAAAGTGGAAATCCACTTGATAAAAAGAGGGAGAGCATACCGAGTAGTTATTTATCAAAAATCCTTTTCTCTTGCTTTTCTCTATCTTTCATTAGGAATTAAATAATATGCTCAGGCCATCCTCCTTTCCCTCATAGCAAATGGACACATTGTATATCTTCCTTTTCTTGATACACAATTACACTCATGTTTACATATGCAGCATTTGCCATTAATGAGTACCAACATTATTATGTCATAATAGACAAGCTATATTATTTATCACACAAAGCCTAAGCTAACAGTGAAAGTTGAGCAGATACACAAATAAGTAAACGCGCTGAGTCGTTTTAGCATTAGTAAGATCTTTATGTGTATAGCATATTTATTAGAATTAAGTAATTATCTGAACTACTTATTCAATTTATCATTATTGATTATAATATTTCTACCTCCCCTTTCACTTATATGTATAAATTAAAAATATGATAGAAACCAAGACCATTTTTTCCTTTCATTTCTCATACATTGAACACAATAATTTTAGACAAGCACAGTCATTAGCTACAATTTATACCATTTTTGTATTGAGTTTGGCAGATGACATCTTAGAAATTGAGATTTACTGAGTTAGAAAACTAATAGTTATGAATGCCATACATTCCTTGCAAGCATCAGCCCTTTTAAGATAAGGCTACCATGGATTTTTTCCCACTTGAATTATGATATACATTAGAAGTAGCTTGCTAGTTTTACAAAAAGGGAATTGATGCTATGTGGTACAGAAAACAAATTTACAGATCAAGACTCTCTGTTTGCCGACTCTATGAGTTTATTGCAATATATTCAAATACTTTTTTTTTAAAAAGTAACTCCTCGTTATTGTTGCAACTAGCAAATTTGGAAGCTTTTTAAGTTCAATATGATGATTCTACTCAGTTCTGTTCATAAATGGGTGATATTTATGAAGTTGATTTATCTTACTTATGTTTTGAGAATAGCTCTAAGTGATATAATTACACTGAAGTGCTGAATTCTGGAGCATAATTTCATTCAAAATAAACTCATCTAAAATATTAGGGTTTCCTGCCTAAGCAGAGGGTTGGACTAGAACAGTGTTTTTCAACCAGTGTGCCGCGGCACACTAGTGTGCCGTGAGACATGGTCAGGTGTGCCGCGAAGCTCAGAGAGAGAAAGAAAACAAGAGAGAGAGAAAGAAAGCAAGAGAGAGAAAGAGAAAGCAAGAGAGAGAGAAAAAGCAAGAGTGAGAGAGAGAAAGAAAGCAAGAGAGAGAGAAAGAAAGCAAGAGAGAGAAAAAAACGAGAGAAAGAGAGAAAGAGAGAAAAAGCAAGAAAGATAAAAAGAAAGAGAATGAGAGAGAGAGAGCAAGAGAGAGAGAGAGAGAAAGAAAGAAAGAGAGAGAAAGAGAGAGAGGGAGGGAAGGTGGGAGAGAGAAAGAGAGCAAAAAAGAGGAAGGAAGAGAGAAAGAAAGGGATGAAGAGAGAGAAAAAAGAAAGGGAGAGAAAGAGGGAGGGAGAGAGAAATAGAGCGAAAGGAATAGAGAGAGAATTTTTTTGTCCAAACTTTTTTTACCCCTCCCCCCCCCGCTCAATGTGCCCCATAGTTTTGTAAATGTAAAAAATGTGCCGCGGCTCAAAAAAGGTTGAAAATCACTGGACTAGAAGACCTCCAAGGTCCAAGGTCCCTTCCAACTCTGCTGTTGTTATTATTATTGTTGTTGTTGTTGTTATTGTTATTATTATTATTATTACTATTAAATAGGACTGATAGGTATTTCTTGAACAGCAGATATTGAATGGTTTAACAGAAATAGTAGATGCTGTCACATTTTATTTATTTATTTAACTGGACCTGATGGCAAAGCTGTGTTTTTAGACTGTTTTGGAAGGCAAGGAGGGTGGGGGCAGTGCTAATCTCCAGGGGGAGCTAATTCCTGAAACCCCCCCCCCAGAGAAGGCTCTTCCCCAGATCCCACCAGCCGACATTGTTTGGTCGACGGGACCCTATGGATACCAACTCTGTGGGACCTCACCGGTTGCTGGGATTCATGCGGCATATTGATGATTCATCCTGTTTCTCCATCAGTTATTATTTAAGATATTAGTCCATATTAAGGACTTAGTTGATTATAAATTTAACAACTACTTATTTGATTATAAATTTAATAGCTACTTTTAACTTTTACATTCTCATGTTCTTTTAATTTTCAGGATTGGAATAATCAAATGTATAGATTTCATAATTTTCTTTGTTAGAAGAATTCTGGAAAATAAATTATGTATTGCTTAGTATGATATAGATCAGCCATTATAAACAGTTTCCATGATTCTTTGCAGACAACGTATTTCAATCCCTGTTGGGAGAATTGTTGTGCTGGGCATTACCATTCCTAAAATATTCAGCACATTGCTTCTTAACATGTATTAAATCAGTTTCATTGTTTCTCTTTCAAGGAAATAGAGAAGCTTTGTTCAGTGCTTGTTTATTGCAGCCCCTTGCTAGTTTTAGTTTTACAGATCTCCCAGAACTCTTTCCTGTCAGTGATTTTTGAGTTTTTTACCATCTTATAAAGGTAATGGCAAGATCTGTGCTTAAGAACTGGCAACTTAACAGATTAACAGAGTTGGAAGTGACCTTGTAGGTCTTCTAGAACAATCTCCTGCCCAAGCAGGCAACCCTACACCATTTCTGACTATACAAGTGCAAGAACAATCTAGATTTTTATTTTCATTCTGAATTCACACCAACTCTTCAGTATTGACTTGGATAATTCACACCAAGAGATAGATAAAGCAGCATTTGGATTTTTGTATTAGCTTATTTATGTTTTTTAGTTTATATAGTTTTATCTTTTATAATTTAAGCAACACAATTAAAAGATAAACAGTAATATATGCAAGCATTTTGTATTGATTCATCAGTACCAACATTACAATAACATGGGTAAAATCTGATTTTAACCACTTTATTGTAATGTTGGTACTGATGAGTCAATACGAAATGCTTGCCTCTACCATTGTTCATGTTTTAACTGTATTGTTTACATTATTAAAAGGACTAATTGTTTTGAATCTTCTATGATTGTAAGTCTCCCAGAGTTACCCAGAGATAAGATGGGCAGCCAATATATTTTATAAACAAACAAACAAGCAGAAAATAAGTTGATATTTCTGGATCTCTTCCTAACTACATTTTTTTTTTGAAGTTTTGTGAGAGCTGCTTTTTGAGGTGCTTAGGAGGCCTGGCTTTTATTAGGTTTTGTTCAAGATTTATAGGCAAAGCCTGGTGATATGAGAAAACAGTTCTTCTCAACTATTATGGCATTCCCACAAGGTTCCAGTCTTCTTTTATATTATTTCATACTTATCATCTTAAATGGGTTGTGTATGGATATGAAGCTAATTGCCACCAGTAGAAGATAACTCCCAAATGAACTTTCTCTTTTTTGAGAATTCAGAGTGTTACATGTTTCCAGACTATAAAAACTAGCAGTAGGGGGAACAAACTAATGGTGACAGAGCCGCTGCTAATTTCAGGGGTTGGCTTTCAGGGTTTGTATGCCTGATAGGATCCTTGGAGACCATGAACTGTTTGAACAATTTTTATTGCAGATGAATATTCATAAACTGCCTAGAATTTACAATTTTTAAATAAATGAATAAATCCACAGAGGAATAAATGGCTAGGCTTGCTGTGTGAAATTGTAGCTTACTCAACACATTAGATTGTTAGCTCCCTTTCGACTGTTACAGCTCAGTGTGTATTGTAACACTGCAAAGAAAATTTCAGCTGAGTAAATTACTCAACAAGTCATAAAGAAAGAATTCATGGGCAAGGATGATAGGTGAACTGTTTCTAGGTAAAAATCATTGGAGGAGCTACTATGACGGACAATTGTGAATATGCACGGTACTAGTGGCCTCTATTACAGTGCAAGATTTATCTAATTCTTGCACTGTGGACAAATCAGAGCAATCTTTTAAATAATAATTATAATGTTGTTGCATATCATTGCTCAGACTGCTTTGAAAGAATTTTTTCCCTGAATGTGTGATGGTAAAATATGCTCCCTGATACACATGTGAGCTGCATTCACTACTAAACCTATGAAATACCCTCCCCATGCATGTGAACTCTATAAAGTGCCTTTTCAATGAAACATGAAGGCATTGGACAGGGACCATGGCCCAGTCTCTATTTATATTCTATTTATATTCACTGATCATAACTCAAAGATAGTAAAGCTAGATCACTCAGATGGGTTTATCTAAAATATTTCAGCATCATGCTATAATTTATACCATCTGCTTTTTTTCACTGACTTATGTGAAATGTAGCAGGCCAAAGTATATAAGCTGTGGTTCTGCTTTTGCTCAGGGCCACTCCCAATGTAGACTGTTATCATGCTTAACTAAATTTATGTTGTATCTTCCAAGTGCTTCTCTTGCTTTAGATGAGCCAGATTTTGGCTATAACACAGGGTAGCAATAATTGAAAACAAAGGCAGGATATAAATCTAAAATGTGCACACATATATGAATAAATTTGCATTGGGAATTGTACCAACTTTTTAAATATTCTAATGTTTAATATAACTTCAAAATATTAATAGCATCCTCTGCACAGAATATATTCAGTTTAGAGTCTTGCTTGAGAAAGATAGTTCTGAGGTTTGGCATTTGATGAAGATTCTAACTGTTCAGCTTTCCAAGTAGAAAGAAGAACAAAAGGATTTTTATGACAATATAATTATTTCATAAAATGAAGTCATTGTTTGGAAAAGTAATACAATTGAAAACTCCCTGTTTCTTATTTTTGCAGCTGGTATTAAATAACATCCAACAGAGCATATCAAGATACACAGACACAGTAGTTTCTAATGAATCCTTAAACTGAAGATCAGAATTTAGATATACAGAAGTAACAGACAAACATAAAATTCAAAATGTTCCCTCTGAAAAATACATCTTTGTTTTACAGTTTTATCAGTATATGATTTTTCATTTAAGTAAGCATTCTATACCTTTATATTGCTATAGTGAACACTATATACCTACTACATAGTTACACTGTTTTGATTACATTAGAAGTAATTTGCATTTTATTTCTTGAAAAATGAAACTATGTATAAGCTTCCATGATAGTAGGATGCATAAAAGCTTAATTCTCTGACAAAAAGCCACGATTTACAGGATAAGTGACTTTTTCACCAGTAAGAATTTTCTCAATAAATTTCATTCACTTGACATCAAAAAGGAAATATTAGGTCAATATAATAATATTTCTTTCTCAGTTGCTTTCATATATTCTTCAGCATAAATTTATATTAATAATTTGAAAATATATTCTGTGAAATAACAGCAACATGAAGCTTACATTCAATTTTTGTATATCCTCAGCTTTTGCTATAAAACTATAAGCAAACATCAGTGAAATAGATCCTAAGGACAAATGAAATGAATTCTGTTTTAATTTTTTAACACTCCAGATCTAATTATACTTATTTGATGCTCAATTAAATTGGCATAATACAAATTTATAACAGACATTTTTTTCTTTCAAACATGCACCAATGCTATGTTTTGTTGAAAAATTGTAGAATTAACCTTATTGATTGAAAAAAAAATAAAGAATTAATCTAAACCCTTGGTGTTAGGGCTTTACTTATGACTAGTTATAAGTATAACCATACATGTATAGAAAACATATGCATTTTTTACATAAACCAGACCTGGGCAAGATGTGGCAAAGTGGTTAGAATGTATTACTGCTCCTTAGAGATAGTTTTACAATCTGACCAATTGGGTGTTTACAGTGGCAGCGTCCCTTTGATCTTCCTGCCAATCAGCTTAAAACTCTGTTGGGAGAATTGGCACTACACTTATGGTTGGGGGTGTGAGTCTTCGGAGAGGGGCGGCATACAAATCTAATAAATAATGAGGAACTGTATTGAGGGGTAGCGGCATTAGAAAGGTTGAGAACCCCTGAGGAAATGGCCAGAATTGCCATGAGATAGTTTCAGTAAATTTCAATGATAATACATGCAGTGAAATGAAGAGAGAACATAATCTGTAATTTTCCCCTTGGAAAAAGATTTCAGTTCTTCTGCATTTATGTATTTCGTAACCTCCCTACCCATATCTATGCTGTGGCCTTAATAAATAATAAAAGTTAATGAAATTTTTATTCATTACAGTAAAATATATTTTTAAATAAATATACCTGCAGTTTCTAAGCACATTAATAGGACCTGTCCTTCACTCTCTATCTGCCTTAGCAGAGTGAGGATAATCTTCAGGGATGATTCACATCCTGATCAGTATTTCTTTACCCTCATTAACAAACGTATCCCAGCCATAGAAACTGAAACCAGACTCAGAACACACATTGCAAAACAACCAAGTAGCCTGCAAGCTCCAACTACTCAGGATATCACGCCTAATCCACAATCATTAACTAATCAGCATACCTCAGTTACATCAATGACCCCAGGTGTTACCCCACTGACTCACCAGGAAGTTTCTACACAACAGGCAATTGCGGAGCCATCAAACCACACCCAGCCACCAGTATTTATAGAAGGAAGGCAGCTCAGGTCTCGCTGTGTTCACCCTAGAACAAGGACAGAAGCACCAGCCTGAAGATGAGTGGGACCTCGTCGAAACATCGCCATAAATTTCCAAATCCTACACGGGAAGAAACCTGAATATACCAAGACCATCATACCTGTACCCGTGAAAATCTACGAAAACAAATATATATATATGATGGTGAATGTGATTTCACTGAAACGTCGCATAGACATTCAAAAGATCTGAATGAATGAAATATTCTCATTGAATACTTTGTTCTGTACAAAGTTGAATGTGCACAGCAGCATGTGAAATTGATTGTCAGTCAGTGTTGCTTCCTAAGTGGACAGCTTGATTTCACAGAAGTTTGATTTACTTGGAATTATTTTTTGAGCAGTGTGTGTGTGTGTGTGTGTGTGTGTGTGTATGTCATATATATGCAAAATGTCTCACAATTTAAGATCCAGAATAAATCTATTTGTCTTTTAAATATCATGCTGGAGTACATTACTATTTATTTATGAAAATGTTTTATATATTGTATAAAATATTAAAAATAAAATATTATTAACATATATCCATTGTGAGCAACAGAAGGCATCAGGGATGGCTTGTCAGACATGATTTGCCCATCTGATCAAATGTCTTTGGACAGTCTGCTAAGGATTCCAGTCCAAATGAAGTTGAGGAGGTTGAAGCTAGAAGGCAAAATGTCTTGATAATGACCTTCACATACTGGAAAATGCTACCTACAAAATCATCTTATTTCAGTAGGCTTTGAGACTCTTGTGTGAATATAAACCCCCTATTTATCACTATCATGATGGTGATAAATTACTTATTATAGATAGTTTTAAGACCTTTTGATTTTTTGTCTGTTCTTTTTGCACACCAACTAGATTCATCCTCATCAGGGTAGAATATAAATGCTTAAATTGGATCAATAAGTGATTAATGGTTGCCATCCACCAAATGCATCAGATAAAGCAACACAATGAAATAATACAGTGCAAGTTTTATAAACAATTACCATAATACAACAGCAGCATTTTTTGAAAGGGACAATACGGCATCATCAGATCTACAAGTAAAAATATTCTTGGTAGTGACACTGACCACTTAACACCCGCCTGGCCTTCCAAAGTCCCAAGTCATGCCTGAGAAGGCTTCTGCATCCCAACATAACACTTTTCTTCCAGGTATGAGTTGCTAAGGTCTTGTTTAAGCAGCTGTAATATATATTAGGAGAGATGCTTTCTTGTGCCATTGTACTTTCTAGCCTAACTTAATCTAAAAGCTTTGAATTCAGACATAGCTAATTCAATCTGCTTTCTATCAACTGTCTGAATAGGGTAATATAAAATGAAAGATAGAGCACAATGGGTTTGTTAAGTCTATTTACTGAAGCAATTTTTTTTAAAGTTCCTACAGAAAACTGCTGTTATTGCAATATGCAGAAGGCACAATTACTGTCTCTTTTTGATCATTTATCAGTTGAATTTAGATCATAGAATGATACACAAAAAGACAGCGATCTTTTGCTTTTTTAATGCTAAGCAAATGCCATTCCTAATTGCTACCCTGTATACTTTTGAATTTTAGTAAAATATTGGTTAGAAATAGCTGACTCCTGTATATTTTTAGAAAACTTGTGGGTTTTTTAACCTATGCAAATCAGCAAGTGTTGGCAGCATGATTTGACAATTTTTAAATCAAAATCTATAGCACATGTGATAAGTGAAAATCATTTTACTGGTAGCTTGAATATTTATTAGTTTTCCTGTTTGTAATATGATTTAAGCTCATTAATAAATGTGATATACCACTGAATGATGGTGCTTGATTCATCTAATTTGCTTTGATCATATCAGGCAATATCAGAGGGCAATAATGCAAGAATTATTTTATAGCATCATCTTCTTTTTCTCCTCTTACATTTTAAAGTATTTTCTACCCAATTAATGTTAAAATAGAGAACATAATGTATGTCAAAGTGACAAGTAGAACTATTTTTTCCTTCCAACAGAACTGCTTTTCATTTATTTCGTCCCTTCTAAACAGCATTTACATTCCTGCTTTATGCTAAAAGTAATTATTTCTTTATCCTCCATCTCTTCTGATAGTACAGTGGTTTTACCAAAAAAAAAAAATTATATTTATCAGATTAGTATTACCCATGGTAATCAATAAATGGAGATTTATTGTAATTAAAATGGGCTATAGAATTCAAATATGTTCCGCGATTAAAATGTATGCAGTAGAAAGTTAGCAACATCCCAGATATTTTAGTAACCTTGCAGGGAAATAAAGCTGTATTGATTGAATTATTGTCCTACAGAGAACAGAAAATCCTTGACACAGGTAATCCTTGAGTTACAAATGTAACACCTGCCAATTACATTCATAACCTGATGATTCATTGGGGTGAATCACATCAAATGAACGTGATCGCTCCCTGCTTTTGCCCACAAATTTATTAATTAAATGTGCAGCTCATTAAGTGTACATGAAGCCATGGGGGCCTTAGTGTTGGAGCAGGCACCTTCTTCAAGCCGACCCACTGAGATACCTCATGCTCCCTCCCCTGGGGTCTCCATAATTGTTCTTCCCCCATGCTGTTGCACCAGGTCACTTACCTTGTGAAGATTTAGTGAATTGTCTCCTCTCCAGCCTCTCTGCCATGGTTTCTTTGCCTGCTTGCAATCTCAGCATGAAAAGCGTTTGCAAGCTGATGATGAGACTTTGGGGCAGTGAAATCACATTTCTTCAAGCATCCCATTGACTTGCAAACACTTTTCATATAGTGACTGGAAGTTTCTGGAGAGAGCAGGGTACCCAGAAGCATCTAGTCTTGGTGCAAAAAGCATTTGCAAGGTAGTGGGAGGCTTGAAGCAATGCGATTTCACTGCCCCAAAGTCTCATCAGCTTGCAAACCTTTTCACGCTGAGACTGCAGATCTTGTTGCCTCAAAGTCTTATTGGCTTGCAAATGTTCTTTAGCTGAATATGGTACAGGCATCCTTTCATAGAGAACAAAGGCCTATAGTAGTGTGAGATCACATGAGATCACTAGCACGGGATCTCACTCCACTGATCTCACATGATCCTACTCTACAGTACTTTAGCCTCCATGAATGGAGGTCTGCAACAGATCTGTGGAAAAAGATTTTGCAGCCTTTTGCTGCAAATGTTTGCTGCAGGTCTTGGTTGCAGAGAACAGAGGCCTAAAGTAACTGTAGTGCAAGATCATGTGATATCAGTAGTGTGAGATACAGCACTACTGATCCTAAGTAATTTTGCAAATGTTTAGGCCTCTGTTTTCTGCAAATGCACTGAAGTATGCAAAAGAACTTACTGCTCATGAGATCATCGCAAGGGAAGTGAGTCTCCACAGTGCCAATGAAGACCCAGTGGGGGAGTTGCCTCTGCGGTTTTTCGTACGTTTGAGTGACTGCCATGATGCTGCAATATTCTTAACTTTGGGACTGTGTTGTAGGTTGTAATTTTGAATGGTCACTAAGTGAACTGTTGTAACTCAAGGATTACCTATACCTGCAGATATTCATGTTATGTGAAGTTAAAAAGCAGTTGTATATAGGTTCACACTATCTCTAATTCAACTATCTAGTCCTAATATAGATGAAACTGTCTGCTTGCCTACCTTTTTTCCCCCTGTCATCTTCAATTGCAAGTGAGTATAGAACAACAACATAGCCCTTTGAAACACTATCTTTCCTGAGATTTGTCTGCCTTTTACTTTGAAAAGAACCTTGCAAAATAGGATAGTTGTTTCATCTGGACATTCAGAATTTCCCATTTCTTACTATGTACATTCTTCAAAGGTTTTTATCATACACCGCCCAAAGTAACTTTGGGTAGCCTTATAAAGGGTTGGGTAGCATTATAAACATAATAGAATAATTAATAACTTTACAAAGTAATCACTCACATTCAGTAAAAAATTTAAAAGAAAATAATAGTAAAAAATTAGTATAGTACAACAAAATAATTTGGTCTTAACCCACCAAAAAAATACCATTCCAAAGAAACAAATTTACTGCAGATGATAAAACTCCACATTTCATATCAGAGTGCAAAAAATTTTCTGAGATAGTCAAGTCTTATTTCTAAATAACGCTAACAGGTTAATGCTGGTCTAAAGAGTACAGAATGAAAAGGTCCATGGCCCATCCTTATAACATCCTTCAAAAATAGCACCGGCGGACTTACCAGCCGGTGCCTTTTGCAGGAGGGTCGGGACGACACGGACACATGGCCGCCGCCATCTTGGATCTCGGCTGAAGTCTCGCGAGATTGCGAGACTTCGGCCGAAAGTCAGGCCAGGGTGGCCTGATTGCTGACGTGGCCGGGCGGGGCTTGCCAGCCCTATAAAAGGGCGTGCAGGCCCAGGTTCGGCCTGTTCGCCCGGGCCACGTCAGGAGAGCAGACACCCGCCCGCCCTCCCTAAATTTGCAGTGTGCTATTATGGGTCGCCCTAGGGGGCCGAATGGGAATTTTTTGCGGTTTGGCCTTTTAGCTGGGCCGTTTTTTCGCCCATTCCACACTGGGGAAAGAGATAAGCGGTTAGGGGGTGCTTGCACCTTTTTAGGCTAATTGGCTTACCTTTGGTCATTTGGATAGGCAGGTTAGGGGCTGAAAACTGGGTGGTGGTTTAGCAACTGCGCGTTCTCCCTTGGGCATCTTTGGGGATGATTGACAGGTTCTCTCCAAGCTCATGGTGGGGTGCTACCTGAGCAGTTGTGGGGAACCTGTCTTTGGGTCCCGCACCTTGAAGCCCCCGGGTAGGGGTTAGCCGGCGGGACCCCCCTCATGCAAGTGCATGGCAGGGTCTCAGGTGAGAGAGTGGTCCCTCACCTGGACTAGCATCGAGCTACGCCCATAGTTGCCCAGGAATGTTAATTGCTACATCATTTCCGCCCCGGAAGCAATTGTTTGACCCTGCAGGTCCATTGTTTGGGTCATAGTTAAATATGTTAATTTATGCTAATTTAGATGAATAAATTATGCTAATTTATTTTAATAAAATGACCCAGTTTTAAATCCAGCTCTTGTGTCCGTGTCATTACTCCGACTCTTCTGCAAGAGTCCCCCTATCTACAGTAGATATTATTATGCTTGACTTGTTTTTTTAATATATTTATTAGTGTTTTTTATTTTTTTCCATACAACATACTGTATGTTCATGTTTACCGGTGAATCAACATCTTGTATATACATTCCCATCAATTGTATCTTTGACTACATTTGTACATATAAATATCTTATTCCTACTCTTGTTGTAGGTTCCTCCTTTTAGTCCATGAATACCATTTTGTCCAGATTGAGTAATAGTATGAGTCTTTTTGATTATTTAATTCCATAGTCAGCCTGTCCATCTCGGCACATTCATAGATTTTCTTAATTATCCCTTTGTCTTCAGGTATCAGTGAATTTTTCCATTTCTGTGCAAATGCGATCCTTGCCATTGTTATTATGTGCAAAATTAAAAAATTTACATTTTTAGCATAAGACCCTTTCATAATTCCTAATAAAAAGAATTCAGGTGTATACTAGAGTATTATACCTGTTATTTGTTGTAGCCAATTACTCACTTTTTTCCAATATTTTTTTCATCTCTGTAAAAGACCACCATAAATGAAAGAAGGTGCCCTGTGTTTTCTTACACTTCCAGCATGTCGAATTGTTATTTTTGTGTAGCTTGGCCAACCTCTTTGGTGGAAGATGCCAACGATATAGCATTTTGTATTGATTTTCTTTATATGCTGTAGATTTAGTCAATTTAATATTTCTTTTCCAAATTTGTTCCCATTCTTCTAAATATATATTATAGCCAAAAAAGTTTACCCAGACTATCATTGTACTCTTAACTATCTCTTCCGGTTTCTCATGTTCCATCAAATATTTATAGATGCTCGATATTATTTCCTCTTCTGGGCCTACCAGTAATTTATCTGGTGGTGAGTTACATTGTCTATACCTAATTTCTCCATATCTTTTTTGTATATCACTTGTATTTGCAGACAAGTCCACCAATCTATAGTTATATTTTGTGTAGCTAATTCTTCTCTACTTTTTAGTTTGCCCAATGAATCCAAAATTTCTTTATATTTAATTTTTTTTTGTCTCTATTGTTGTTGGATACATTATTGTCTCCATGGTGGATACCCAATTTGGAATTTTTAAGTAGTGCTTCTGCCTAATTTCCTTCCATTATGCTTGACTTGTATGTATGTTGTTGTTAGATTAGATTTAGGATTTTTATATGGGGTCATTTTAGTTGGGTTATAATTGGAGTTTTATGATTATTGTTATATTTGACTTCTACTTTTATTATTGCACTACTGTATTGTTTTTATTGTTGTAAGCCGCCCTGAGTCCTATCCGATTGGGCGGCATAGAAGTCGAATAAATTAAATTAAATTAAATTATTTTCTGCTGTACATACCTAGAATCCCTCCCCCACTAGAATAGGACTGTCAAACGCCTGGTCCACATATGTCATGCACTGGCCACACCCATGCCCAGTTTAGTGAAGGGGGAAACATCCCAAAATGTCACATGCTGCTGCCATGACTACATGAGTTTGACACATCTGCTCTAGAAGGTAATGGGGAGCAGGGCTTGCCTCTGAAAAAAATAGCGTGTGAAGGCTTAACATTGTTTGGGATGCTTTGGATGGATTTTGAAGGCCATTGCATATTGGAGGTTTGCATTGAGCTCTGCTTAGAAGCAACATAGAGCAGGGTGAAATTAGGTTGCTATATGGCTGAAGAGTGAGAAGAATGAACCTATGACCTTCCAGCAACAGAGACACTACTCCTCCGCTAGGCATTCTGTCTATGTTTGGCATGTTTTCATCAACATCAGGAATGGAGAGACCTGATTTGTCACAGCAATGGGGTCTTACTCAAAGTTTCACCGTTGAGGACAGTGCAGTCAACCAGAATAAGACAAGGGTAGTTTGTGTTCGTGACAGACCGGTCCTCTGTCAGGTAGTAACTGTCTTCACAGCAAATAGGGTCATGAACCTGACACTACTTGAAATTCTGAAGCTTTATTGTTATAATAGCAAAATCTTGAAAGCCTGACTGAGCTTCCTTCCCTCCCAACCTATACTGAACACAATCAAGGAAGAGCAATCTTAGGAGTTTTTTTTACCACCTTCCCCCCTTTCTGGGCTAGGTTTATATTTATGAAGGGCCCATAATTCTTCAAACATATCTTCATACCTCTCTGCAAGTAGGGATTTTTGTCCCTGTACAATGAAAAATCAAGGTGACATTGCCTTTTTATATTCAGAGCCTGCATAAATGCATCAATAAAGCCTGAATTACCCAATCTCTTTGTAGTCTCCATTCCCTGAACCATTTTAGCTGCAACAGTAAAGATCTGATATTTATCACACAGAGAGAAAGTCCATATTGATGTCACCTTCTCACTTCCAGTACTCACCCTTCTTTCCAGGTAACCAGATCCTCAGTGGCCTTAATCTTCAAATGGTAACCCTAACTCTAATCCCATCTATGCCATCTGATGACACCTAAAGAGCATGTTGTCATTTTTGTGGTGCATTTACTCTCTAATGCCATCTCTCTTTAGGCTTAGATTGTGCTGTGTGTGTTTTAAAACATTCTTTGAACTACTGGTGCCCCCATTTGCCCCGCCCAAATTCTGGAATAGATTGATGGTGTGTCCTCTTAATTTATTTTCTTCATTTTACTACTGATACATGCTCCCCATCACACATGTGCACATTTTTCTGATGTTGGTTCAGTATTGTATTTTAATTGTCTACTTCAATGAATTGGATTGAGTTAGGTTGGCCTTACAAATTAAAATTTTAAATAAAATGTAAACAAAGAAGGGATACAAGCAAAACTTCCCAGTTTGGGGTGGGGAGGATACAAGAAGGTGGCAATGACAAATCTCTTTAATGAAATCATCACAGATTAAATTTGACTTGGAGGTTTTACTTAAATAACTCATTTTCACAAATGATGTGTTTAAACAACAATCTAATTGGAACATACAGTCCTGCTAGAAATGGCCCACTTTAAAACTGGACTCAAAATTGGCCAGTATGAATTGTATCCTAATTTTAAATGCAAAAGTGGGAAATGGGAAAAAGTGAATGAGGTGCATTTGTGAAAGCAATTTAAGTTTCTGTGTTTAAAATTAGAAATCAGAGAAGTCTCCTGTAGTTAGAGAAAATCTATTGATAATTGGACTACAATGGCATTTAATTTCCTCAATGTTTTAACTGAATTCCACTGATACATTAGGCAAAATAAAAGGAAAATAGTTATTTAGCTTGAGTCAAATAACCTGTATTAACCTGTATACAAATACTGCAGCTTTTCTTTAATCTTCATTTTCTATTTTCCCTATACTTTCCTTTACCTTCAGTATAGAAACATAGAAACATAGAAGTCTGACGGCAGAGAAAGACCTCATGGTCCATCTAGTCTGCCCTTATACTATTTCCTGTATTTTATCTTAGGATGGATATATGTTTATCCCAGGCATGTTTAAATTCAGTTACTGTGGATTTATCTACCATGTCTGCTGGAAGTTTGTTTCAAGGATCTACTACTCTTTCAGTAAAATAATATTTTCTCATGTTGCTTTTGATCTTTCCCCCAACTAACTTCAGATTGTGTCCCCTTGTTCTTGTGTTCACTTTCCTATTAAAAACACTTCCCTCCTGGACCTTATTTAAACCTTTAATATATTTAAATGTTTCGATCATGTCCCCCCTTTTCCTTCTGTCCTCCAGACTATACAGATTGAGTTCATTAAGTCTTTCCTGATACGTTTTATGCTTAAGACCTTCCACCATTCTTGTAGCCCGTCTTTGGACCCGTTCAATTTTGTCAATATCTTTTTGTAGGTGAGGTCTCCAGAACTGAACACAGTATTCCAAATGTGGTCTCACCAGCATTCTATATAGCGGGATCATAATCTCCCTCTTCCTGCTTGTTATACCTCTAGCTATGCAGCCAAGCATCCTACTTGCTTTCCCTACCGCCTGACTGCACTGTTCACCCATTTTGAGACTGTCAGAAATCACTACCCCTAAATCCTTTTCTAGAGAAAAGTATAGATAAAAAGAGAATTAAATCCAAAAGTTTATAATGAAATAGCATTATCATTATTGCTGGTCTCTTACTCATGGAAGAGAACTCCTAAATAATAATGGTGACAGTTCTCTTACTAAGACAAATACATGGCTTAATTTCCAGGAACTAATTGAATTGAACAGCAAGCTATATTTTAATTGTTCATTGTTTGAATATAGCAATATACGCTAGCCACAAAGTTGTAAGTGTGAATGCTCAAAATGGAAGCTCATTTACGTGAAATTGAGAAGGATTTTAAAAGCCCTGGTGCGGAAAAATACAGTAAATGTAATAGCATTTTAGAATCCAATATATTGTTTAAACTTCTGAATATTAAAATGTGCTGAAGATAGGGACATGAATACAAAATGCAGCTTTGCATTCACTGAACATGTGAAAATATACACTACTTGGAACTTCATTCATGCTCCTCAAAGGTACTCTTTTAAAGAGAAAAGCAAATGAGGAAAGCAGAGTTTTAGCCGGAATTGCCCTAAAGCCTCCTTAGAACCACTCATAAGATATTTTCAGATCTCATTCTACAGCTATTCCCTCATTATATAATTTGATCAGTGCTGGATTTCCTTTACAGAAATATGTATTTCAAAATAAGAGTAACAAGCAACAACTTGAAAAAATATTTTAAAAATACTCATTCTGTCCTGCAACCTAAGTTACTTTTCAAAGGTGGTGATGCTACGATAATGGAGTATAGGGTGTATATGGGAAAAATGTAAACTAGAGGAAGAAGGAAACACTTGTACAAAGAAGATTGAAGACTCAAAATCATTAAGCTAAAATGTAATAATTCAAGCATGTGAGAACAAGGAGATGCATCATTGTCTAGATCAGTGTTTTTCAACCAGTGTGCCGCGGCACACTAGTGTGCCGTGAGACATGGTCAGGTGTGCCGCGAAGCTCAGAGAGAGAAAAAAAGCGAGACAGAGAGAAAGAAAGCAAGAGAGAGAAAGAGCAACAGAGAGAAAGAGAACAAGAGAGAGAGAGAAAGCAAGAGAGAGAGAAAGAGAACAAGAGAAAGAAAGCAAGAGAGAGAGAGAGAAAGAGAAAGAGAGAAAGAGAAAGAAAGTAATAGAGAGAGAAAGAGAGGGAGGGAAGGAAGGAGAGAGAAAGACATAGAGGGAGGGAGGGAGGGAGAGAGAAAGAGAGCAAAAAAGAGAGGAAGGAAGGGAGAGAAAGAGGGAGGGAGAGAGAAATAGAGCAAAAGGGAGGAAGGGAGAGAGAGAATTTTTTTGTCCAAACTTTTTTTAGCCCCCACCCTCCCCCCGCTCAATGTGCCCCAGGGTTTCGTAAATGTAAAAAATGTGCCGCGGCTCAAAAAAGGTTGAAAATCACTGGTCTAGATGAAATGTGAGAAAAGTGGGATAGAACACTACCAGGTGGATTGGCAAACTGGTTGACCAATCACACACAGCGAGTAGTCGTAAATGAGTCCATGTCCACATGGAAAGAAGTCAGTAGCGGGGTACCACAAGGATCAGTCCTAGGCCCAGTACTTTTCAACATATTCATTAATGACTTAGATGAGGGAGTAGAAGTGGAGCTAATCAAATTTGCAAATGACACCAAGCTGGTGGGAGTGGCCAACACCCCAGAGGATAGGCTCAGGATGCAGAGGGATCCAGACAATGGGCCAAACAAAATGAAGTTCAATGCAGAAAAAAGTAGGATCCTACACTAGGTAAGAAAAACCTAAAACACATGTGGGAGAAAACCCAAAACACAAACTGGGCGAAAACACTCTCAACAGTAGTGAATGTGAGAGAGATCTTGGAGTCTTAGTGGACAACAAACTAAACATGAGCCAACACAATCTTTAGCTGCATAAACAAAGGAATACACTCCAAGACAAGGGAGGTGCTAATACCACTCTTTAATGCCCTAGTTAGACCACACCTGTAGTACTGCATTCAGTTTTGGTCACCACACAACAAAAAAGACATCGATACTCTAGAAAAAAAGTGCAGAAGAGTTTTCCTCACATCAGATGTCCTGCTAGGAAAGCAAGGACAATATTGACTGTGAGGCTGAATGCTAGATCAGAATTTTGCTGGTTCTTATTATCAGCATATTTTAGATTGATAATTTCCATGTACTCAAGTCAATTGTGTATAAAAAATATTGCTAATCAATGAAAAGGTTTTAGTGATTAAGCAATTCACAACCTGCATAGACACAATCTGATACTATCTTTGTTATCATGAATAGGTTATCATTTGGCTTTTTAGACATTTAGGCACTTTCTATAAATTCTATGCCCCAGTCTAACTGCAGACCTGAATTTCCCAGCTTATACCATTCTGAAGAAACTTCCTCTGACTTTAGCAACAACTAGTGAAAATATTGGTAATATTATGAGAGAAAGAAGATTCTTTTTAATTAATGTTTCTATGTTTTGAGGGAGAGTATTAAAGGGATGGAGAAGAGTCCTTAAATTAGATCTCTTTTGCATGCAGCCTTCAACTGTGAGCATTTTTAAAATATGGGTGGTATATGCGCAAAGAAAGTTCCTACATGCATCATTAAAACTCCAAGGATCACTAAATCCGTTCACCAAAAAAGAATGTCCTGCAGAATGTCCTCCTCAAGAAGTCTTCCCTGGACCCAGCCATACTTTAACAACTACTGTCCAGTCTCTAACCTTCCCTTTGTGGGGAAGGTTGTTGAGAAGGTGGTGTCGCTCCAGCTCCAGCGGTCCTTGGAAGAAGCCAATTATCAAGGCCCTTAACAGTTAGAATTCAGGCCTGCCTACAGCATGGAAACTGATAGATAATCTCTGGTGAGCCCAGGACAGGTGCTTCTTGACCTCTCAGTGGGTTTCAATCCTATCGGCCATGGTATCTTTCTGCGCCGGCTGGAGGGGTTGGGAGTGGAAGGCACTGTTTTACAGTGGTTCTCTTCCTACCTTTCCACAGTCGCAGTCTGTGTTAGTGGGGGGTCAGAGGGCAACCTCTAAGTCTCTCCATTGTGGGGTGCCTCAGGGGTCGGTCCTCTCCCCCTTACTATTTAACATCTACATGGAACCGCTGTGTGAGACCATCCAAGGGCATGGGGTGAGGTATCATCAATATGCTGATGATACCCAGTTATACATCTCCACCCTGTATCCAGTTGGTGAAGCAGTGGAAGTGATATGCCGGTGCCTGGAGGCTGTTAGGTCCTGGATTTAGATTTTAGATGTAATTGGATCCTCTCTGAGGACTCGGGATGGCTCACAGCATGTACAGAAAAGACAGGAAACAATAATAACAATCCAATTATATCTTAAAAAACAATCTTAAATTTCTAATTAAAAACTATCAATATCATTCATTCAGTAGTCAAACTAAGCATTCATAGGTCAGGGGGGAAGGTCTAAGGAACCCCAGGCCTGGCAGCAAAGATTAGTTTTTAAACTTTTTTGGAAGGCAAGGAGGGTGGGGGCAGTATGAATCAGTAATTGGATGGGTGTCAACAGACTCAAACTCAACCCTGACAAGACGGAGTGGCTGTGGGTTTTGCCTCCCAAGGACAATTCCATTTGTCCATCCATTACCTGGGGGGGGAAATCGCTGACCCCCTTGGAGAGGATTCGTAACTTGGGCATCCTCCTTGATTCAAAGCTGGAGCACCATCTTTCAGCTGTGGCGAGGAGGGCGTTTGCATAGGTCTGCCTGGTGCACCAGCTGCGACCCTATTTGCACAGTCACTCCTGCCCTCATCACCTCGAGGTTCGACTACTGCAACGCTCTCTACATGGGGCTACCTCTGAAGAGTGTTCAGAAACTTCAGATTGTGCAGAATGCGGCCACAAGAGCAATTGTGGGGCTTCCTAGATTTGCCCACATTTCCTCAACACTCTGTGGTCTGCATTGGCTGCCGATTAGTTTCTGGTCACAATTCAAAGTGTTGGTAAACACCTATAAAGTCCTACATGGCATCGGACCAGAATACCTTCGGAACCATCTTCTGCTGCACGAATCCCTGTGGCCAATAAGGTCCCACAGAGTTGGCCTTCTCCGGGTCCCGTCGACTAAACAATGTCATCTGGCGGAACGTAGGGGAAGAGCCTTCTTGGTGGTGGTCCCAGTCCTCTGGAATCAACTCCCCCCAGAGATTAGAACTGCCCCCACCCTCCTTGCCTTTTGTAAGTTAGTGAAGACCCACTTATGTCTCCAGGCATTAGGTAATTGAGATATGCCCAGGCTAATATAGTTTATGTATGGTATGATTGAGTTGTATGGTTTTAATGATATGGGTTTTTAGATGTTTTTAAGTATTGGATTTGTCATGTCATTTGTCACTGTTGTGAACTGCTCCGAGTCTTCGGCAAGGGGCGGCATACAAATCTAATAAATTATTATTAATTATTATTATTAATTATAGTTTATTTTTTCATAGCTGAAAAGGAAATACCAAGAACTTGGGTATTGGATTAGGAAAAGTAGGACATATTTTTTTGAGTAAGGAATTGCAATTATTCCTCAACAAATTAGTTCCTGATTTTTCAGAAACTACTAAAAATAATAAAATTACTCTTCATGGAAATCAGACGTTTCCTTGCAGTTTTTAAGAGTTGTCAAGAGGAATGATTGAATAATCCATTAAAACTAGCCAAGCATAAGAAAAATTGGGATCATCATCAATTCAAATCTTTATTGTCAATGCACAATATACAGTATGTACAATGAGATTTGTTAAGCTCCATCAGGGCACCCCCTTCCCCCCCAAAAAACCATAATATAACTCACGGTGAAGACAGAAAATCCCTAACCCAATAAATCATATTAACGAACACCCAGTCCTATTGCATCAGTGTGAACATGTTACATGTTTACTGGAACTTATAATAAAATGAGGTAAGAAGTCAAATTTTAAATAGTGTTTTTAATGCCATCTTTCGGATGGTTAGAAATAGCAATATTATGGCATGAAAAAATATTACCTTTATACTTTTAGGCTTGTTTTGTATTTTATTCCAAACTGAATTAGCAATGCATTATTTAAAAGAAAAGTGTTGAGCTTCCATTCCAACCTACATATAAAATATTGATTAGAGCAGCTTTCCTGATTTGTGTTTTTTTACGTAATCACCAGTTCCATCATTAGGTAAAATGAATCAGAAAGTTAGAGTTAGTTAGAGAAAGTTAGAGCAATAACTATAACTTTAAACCAAATTAGCACAAATTGTCTGAGGAATTCAACTGTAAATCAACTTCTGTCATTAGATATAGAATGAGATTTTTAGTGATTAAATATCTAATTCATTTTACAGAATCTCCTGGTTTTAACCCAAATCCCATACCCCTTTAAAATCCCAGAATCTGAATCACTTAGAAACATAGAAGATTGAGGGCAGAAAAAGACCTCACAGTCCATCTAGTCTCACTTTATAATATTTCCTGTATTTTATCTTAGGATGGATTTATCCCAGGCAGGTTTAAATTCACTTACTGTGGATTTACCAACCACATCTGCTGGAAGTTTGTTCCAAGCATCTACTCTTTCAGTAAAATAAAATTTTCTCACGTTGCTTCTGATCTTTCTCCCAACTAACCTCAGATTGTGCCCCCTTGTTCTTGTGTTCACTTTCCTATTAAAAACACTTCCCTTCTGAACCTTATTTAACCCTTTAACATATTTAAATGTTTTGATCATGTCCCCCCTTTTCCTTCTGTCCTCCACACTATACAGATTGAGTTCATTAAGTCTTTCCTGATAAGTTTTATGCTTAAGACCTTCCACCATTTTTGCAGCCCATCTTTGGACCTGTTCAATTTTATCAATATCTTTTTGTAGGTGAGGTCTCACAAGCACTCTATACAGCGGGATCACAATCAACCTCTTTCTGCTTGTTATACCTCTAGCTATGCAGCCAAGTATTCTACTCCTTTTCCCTACCACCTGACCACACAGTTCACCCATTTTGAGACTGTCAGAAATCACTACCCCAAAATCCTTCTCTTCTGAAGTTTTTGCTAACACAGAACTTCCAATACAATACTCAGATTGAGGATTCCTTTTCCCCAAGTGCATTATTTTACATTTGGAAACATTAAACTGCAGTTTCCATTGCTTTGACCACTTATCTAGTAAAGTAAACTTGACCTCCAAACATGTATTTTGTCTCTGATTCAAAGGAGTGGACCTATGGTTCTTCAGTGAACTGGCGGCTTTATAATCTAATTTTCATGAGCAATGCCCAGTACTGATTATCCCAACATCTGCAGAAAAAGGGGCCTTTTGAATCAGCATAGCATATGAACAATTTAAACTATAAGTAAGATGATTGTGCATTTGTCATCTAGCCCTTATTTGTCATGCTCCAACTCCCTGCTGGAGTAGTTTGTCTGAATTCTAGCTACAGGGTTACTCTCCATGGTCCTGAAATCATATTTGGTATTTGTAATGCTGGATAGAACTGGATAGCTTCCTTTTCTCCTGCTCTGCTGTGGCTGACTGCCCTTGCTGGCTACTGTTTTCTAAACCAGGGCTCTCCAAACTTGGCAACTTTAAGACTTGTGGACTTCAACTCCCAGAATTCCTCAGCCAGCTTTTCTCCTGCTCTATACCATCACTTTGTAAAGGCAAAGCAGTCTTTAAGTAACCAAGGTAATCATAAACAATGGCATGTAATTTGGACCTGATATGATTGGATGGAAAGTCAGAATTATGTAAGTTATTGCTATTAGTATTTCCCACCATGGCTTTATGTATGCATTGATTATAAGAGAAAAGAACATTCTTTGGCTGTACTTTTAAAATATGACCTTTATTTTGTAGCAATAATGATGTCAGTTTTGACTATATTACTTCCTCATGAAACAGAGAGAACAAAGAAAGAACAGAAATAATGGATAGGAAGATTACACCAATGCTTATTTTCTTACTACCCTAATTACTGATAACAAGTTCAGATACACAAATGTATTTTGGGAGAATAATATTTCTAAACTTCTTGAATATACATTTTCTCTTTCTTCCTGTTTTTCCAGGTCAGTGCTACTTGGCATCAAAGGAAGCATAATAAAAAAGAGGAGATGGTTTCCTAATTTTTTAACCTAATTTGTTCCCATGGTTTCCCCCCCCCCCCCCTTGTCTTCTGTGGGAAAATTGGTTTCTCAAAACAAGGAGAAAATGATTGTTTAGAGAGATCTAGCTAAATATACAGCATGTGCTGATCTGTGACTATAATAAAGATTGTGTTGAATTTTATTTAAATTTATTTATTTAAATTTATAGACTCTCCTTCTCCTAGTGGACTCAGAGTAGAGTACAGCAATAAAAATACAATAATAAAAATACAATAATAAAACCCCAATATTAAAACAGTCATACAACATTTATTCATTACTATTGGCCAGAGCAGAGTGTAATGCTCAATGGTGCCAGGCCTGCTGGCAGAGCGGTGTTTTTAAGGCCTTGCAGAAGGACTGGGGGTTGGGGGATGTACGAATCTTGGGGGGAAGTTGATTCCAGAGGACTGGAGCCACCAAAGAGAAGGCGTTTCCCATGGCCCCACTCACCAGAATTGCTTGGCTGAAGGGACCTGGAGAAAGCCAACTATGTGGGCTCTGATCGGTTGCTTGGACATGTGAAGCAGAAAACGGTCCTGAATTGAATATGAATCTACATTAGAAGATTATCTAGAGTGTATTAATTAATTTATTAATTAATGTATTTATTATATTTCTATGCCGCCCTTCTCCTCAGACTCAGGGCAGTTTACTTTTCAGTTCTTAGACCTTTTATGCTTGTTGAATCTCTGTATTTTCAATATAATAAATAGGCAAAAAATTGCCCCATTTATAATTTAATAATACATTGTTTACATGTCAAGCAAAATCCAGGGTTCATGTAATATCTTTTCTCTGAGATTCCTGAAGAATGTGACTGATCCAGTCCATCAAGTACACTTTTGGGGAATTATTCTAATCTTTACAAGTAAGAGTATTGATTTTGTGGTGAGATGTAAACTTCAGAAAAGGTTGAAGTAATATACCCTGGAAAAATTGATTTAAAACAGCATAAAATGAAAACATTTTAAAGTCTTAAAAAAGTGGGCCAACTAAAAGGGTGTTATATTCAGCATTTTGCTCTATGTTTTAAATTACACACATAAATGGAAAATATTAATCACATTATATACACGTAAGGCGGCATAATTCAGTGCCCTCCTGAAGCAAACTCTATGTATCAAGCTGCAGGATTCTGAAAATAAAGAAGCTAGGAGGAGAGTGGAAGGTAATAAAGCTGCCAGAGAAAATGTCCCATATTTCAAGGATTTTACATTTCCATGCTTGGATCTTAATTCTACCATTACAAGAGATGTAATAATTAAAATGTCAAAATAAGGGTTAATATTTCATAAAGGGAATCAGTATATTCTCTGTTAGGTGATTGCTCAGCAGGAAAGCAAGCTACCAGTAACTAGAGTAAGATGCATATATTTGGAAGCATTAGAGAGGAATGTGTGATGCAAGGCTGCTTCTGAAGAATCCCCCCACCCCATTACTGCTTGTAGAGTCCTCAAAGAAAAACCTCAAAGAACCTCTCTAACACTTGCAGCTCACACCTTAAATTATTTGTGGCATATGATGTATACTATTTACTTCTAATATCAAATGGTGTAAAGGCTGGATTGCCTTTTAAAAAAATCTCAGCTGCAAAGATTTTTTATTTTTGCTTTTCTTTTATAGTGGAGTATTAGGAAAATCATACTGTTGCTTATGGAATAAACTATATGTGATGGGTTTTTGTGATAGATGTATTAAGGTGGTCTCAATTTCATGAAAAAAGTAACATCTCCCTGAAATTGGGTTTGGCTTCTAGTGACATGGACCTGTTCTTGAAAAAAAAATTATCTCGTTATGGGCTATAATTACTTATTTATTCACATTTGATTTAGCCTACAATATGCATAAAGTTGCATTAGACTGCCAAAAAGAATTGAAGAGGGAGATATCCCAATTAAGGCTAGAGCAGATCAGATGGATGCTGTTACTTGCTGAGATTATTTCCATTTTTAAAAAATCTCAAAGAATTATTTCTTAATGTATACTTCAGTTGCTTCCTTAATGTCATATTATAACTTGCGTGATTCTCTTTATCTCAGAATATATTTGGTGATCATCTATTTGTACAGTTCTATCTCCTTCATAACTTACTGGTCCTATGAATCATACATAGAAGTAGAATGAAACATAGCAGCTGTGGTGGTTCAGTGGTTAGAATGAAGTATTCAAGCTAATTTTGTTGACTGCCAACTGCCAGCAGTTCGGCAATTCGACTTTCACTGGCTCAAGGTTGACTCAGCTTTCCATCCTTCCAAATATGGTAAAATTTGGTCCCAGATTGTTGGGGCAATATGTTGACTCTGTAAAACTGTTTACAGAGGACCGTAAAGCACTGTGATGCAGTATACAAATCTAAGTACTTTTACTATAGAAATTATCCTTTGCAAACATATAGAATGCAAGATTCCATATCAAAACTTATATCTAGAAGAAACTTGAAAGAACATATGGCAACTATAGTATATTTACTATACTAGTAACTGACAATCCTACAGGCAAAGTTTAATATCCTTATCTTAATTTCAATGTTTGCATTCTATGATACTTATATAAAGATGTATCCATGTATTTCCTTTGCTTGAAGAAATACTTGCCTTCTTTGACTTTTTCTTAATTATCATACAACCTGGAGACAACATTTAAAGCAGTGGCACCAAACCATTCTAGCTCTGTGGACCAGTAGGAGCAGTGATGGTGTGTAAAGCAGTGCTTCCCAACCTTTCCAGTTCCGTGGACTGGAAACAGTGGACATGAAGGGGAGGGGATGGGCTTATGCATGCAACCTGTGCATGCACAAATAGAGCTTCACATATTTGTATGACGATTGCTTGGCCCGATTTTCAATGGGCGGTGAACCAGTGGTGGTCCATGGACCAGGGATTCAGACTACTGGTGCAAAGGAAGAATAATGAAAACCTAGAGGACTTTATCTACTCTGAAATTAGTCTCATTCTTGTAATATGGAATGTTGAACCATTCCTCCTGTAAGTGAAAATATTATGGTTCACATTTTTAGGAAAATATATCTTTCTCTGACTGCCAGTAAAGCATCTGTGATTCCTGAATATGAGCTTGGCAGCCTTGGCTGGCTACTAAAATGTCCATGTCCCACAATTTAAACCTATATAAACATGATGTAGCATTGTTTCAAGAGAGGCAAGGGAATCTGTGGGTGTGTATTTAGTGGAATGATGCATGTTGGGCTGCCAACAACAATGTTGTATGTATCAACAGAATAAAAATATTTATGGGAAGAACAACAAAACCCACCAGCATAGCTATCAGCACTTTGTCAACAAATTGTTTACTTATGAACTTAGAATTTCTTCCGGACGTGGGGGTTGGGACAGATATCATCCAAAATTTTCTCTCTCTTATTCTTTTTGTTCTGTGGAAAAATTTAGATATTCTCTCTAATCCATGCTAATATAAATATTAAGCAATATGCTAGATGATTGAAATCTCCAATATTACTTTAACAAAAGTAAAGATAACTGACTTTGCAAATTACAATCCTCCCAATATTATTGTGTGTGCTAGCATTTTAGATAAAAAAAGAAATTTCAAGAGAGATTTTTTTGGAGAGAGAGGGGGGGAGGGAGATAGAAGGAGAGGGAGGGAGAGGGAGAAACCAAGATTATGTAAAAGGAACAATCATTACAGAATTGAAAAACCAGGATTGAAAAATCCTTAGTGGATCAGTTCTATTTGAATGTTTTACAGCAGATCCAGGCAAATCTTTTACTTTCCCATTTAGAATTGAAGCTTAACTTGATTAATCTCATGACATTTAAATCCAAACTAATAAGAGTATGAGCACAGACTTTCCTTGGGGTTACTATTTACTGAATTTCAATTTTCAGAAAGAAGCTACAGCCCTAATTATTGATTTCTGAGTGTCTTTGCAGATGTGAATACATATGTGCATATATAGAGCAATTGTATTCATCTTTGGGTTTCATTTATAGTTCTGTTCCTTTGAGTCTGTCCATATCCTTAGCAAATGCCTGGATCATTCCACACAGTTTTCTTGCCAACATTTTTGGAAGTGGTTTACCATTGTCCGCTTCCAAAAACAGAGAAACAGCAATCGCTTAAACCTATCTAGGTGATTTTAGTCCCTAAATGGAGCTAGAGTTCACAGTTTCCCAGCTCCTGGCCTGGGACCAGACGTGGGATTCAACAGATTCTGGCCAGTTCTACTGAACTGGTAGCAGAAATTTTGAATAGTTTGGAGAAGCGGTAAATATCACTTCTGACTGGCCCTGCCCCCATCTATTTTCTGTCTCCCAAGTCTCAGCTGATGGGAGGAAATGGGGATTTTGCAGTAACTTTTCCCTGGAGTGGGATGGGAATGGAGATTTACAGTATCCTTCCCCTGCCATACATACTACACCCATCAAACTATGTCCACAGAAATTTTTTTTAAAAAAAATTAAATCCCTCCATTGCCTGGTACCTTTAACCACTCCACTAAACTGACTTATTTTATAAAATATATTATCTCCATATTAAGTAGAAAATTTATTATTTATTTATTTATTCAATTTTTTATGCCGCCCTTCTCCTTAGATTCAGGGCGGCTTACAACCTGTTAGCAATGGCACTTTTTAACAGAGCCAGCATATTGCCCCCACAATCTGGGTCCTCATTTTACCCACCTCAAAAGGATGGAAGGCTGGAGTCAATGTTGAGCCGGTGGTGAGACTTGAAATGCTGACCTACAGATCTACAGTCAGCTTCAGTGGCCTGCAGTACAGAACTCTACTTGCTGCACCACCCCAGCTCTATAAAATGACATATCAGCCTCAAATGTTGCTTAAATATACTGCTCACAAAAAAAAATAAAGGGAACATTCAAATAACCCATCCTAGATCTGAATGAATGAAATATTCTCATTGAAAACTTTGTTCTGTACAAAGATGAATGTACACGACAGTGTGTGAAATTGATTGTCAATTAGTGTTGCTTCCTAAGTGGACAGTTTGATTTCACAGAAGTTTGATTTACTTGGAGGTATATTATGATGTTGTTTAAGTATTCCCTTTTTTTTTTGAGCAATGTACAT
The DNA here is from genome assembly GCF_031021105.1 of Erythrolamprus reginae. NCBI lineage: Eukaryota > Metazoa > Chordata > Lepidosauria > Squamata > Dipsadidae > Erythrolamprus > Erythrolamprus reginae. The sequence goes on from NC_091951.1 coordinate 128,819,915, forward strand.
TTGCTTTAAAAGAGATATCTGGGGATATAATAGAAAATCCTTCTATTTGTCCAGGGCTCAATTGCTTCTTTTTAGGAGAGCAGATGGTGCTTTATTTTTTAGCAAAGTCAAAAGTCACCATCACTCTCATACAATCATCAAACAGCAGCCAGAAAATGGGAGATTACATAATAGCAAACATTAGCCTTAAAATTAAACCTAAGTTTATCTTTTGCTTTTGGAAGCAGATATCTAAATTAAACATAGAGGTGCTTGTTTTAACCTGACACTTTTATATAGCTTATATACAGGGTTTACCCTAAGTAATGCATATGGGCCATCTAAATCTAAAACCTGACACTTCTGGGTTACTAAAATTACTGAATTTCAGCATTGTTTGTTTCACATTGGAATACAATCGTTTAGAAAACAATAATGGAAGCAGCTTATCAAACCTAATAAATATTACCCACTGTAATATTTAGAAACATGTGCTCATGACAGCACGTGCATAACCAAGGAAGACAAACCCAATACCTTTGTCATAACCATATATCTAGTACTATTTTGCAAACATCTTATTTGCATCTGAAGCCTATACCTTGCAAACATGCAAGATTTTAGCAATTATGCAAAAAAAAAAAAAAATCATTAAAAGGATATTATTGGGAACCACCAGAGTTTCAGGTGAAGCACAGAATAGAAAATCAAGAATGGTGGTCTTGCCAAGGTAATTCTGTTGGTGTGTTTTTTTAAATCAATTCTATCTTAAATTTGATGATGGTGCAGGGAAAATAAGCTATAGGAAAGTGCTTATTGGAACACTGCTACTTTGTTTTAATTAGAATTCTTAATGGCATTATCCCATGTCAACTCTTAGAAGTGCTTCCAGAAAAGAAAGTACAGCAAAAATTATACTTTCACCTCCCAGTTCAAACCCTGCAGATTTGCAGATTCAGGAAGAGTTTGAAGAAAACTCCAAATAAGAATAGAACAGAATAGAATAGAATAACAGAGTTGGAAGGGATCTTGGAGGTCTACCTTGCTTTTGATACTTTCATTTAACTTGGTAAGAGTGTTGAAATTACCAATAAGTTATTAGGTCCTATTTTTCATTAAAGATTTGCAATCAACTCAACTGTGTTAGTCTGTTAATTTCATGTTTTAAAAAATCAGAACATTTTGAAACTGATTTGAAAAGGTACTTTACACATTCAGAACAATTATGTTGTGTTCCTCAAATAAACCAGGAAGGCAGGCATGAAGCCTCCAAATTTTTTCAGGTGAAATGGTAGGCTGCCAACTATCTGGAAAGGCAGATCATCCATCAACCTTGCCATCAAAGTCTTAGAATTATTCACAGTTAAATCCACCACTTAAATTGTGCATCTGAGGTGCAAAGTCATAAACAAATCTTAGCTTTCTTGGTTTAAAATGTGGATGCCAGACAGGAATTAAAGCTATTTTTTTCTTGAAAATCAAAGTACTATGCACCAGCAAATCACCATTTTTGAACTGCAGGAAATTTTACTGCTTCTACCAGAAATTCATAAGTATCTGAGAAAAAGAATATGCAGTGGTTGAGTTCAGTGTGATGAAGCCTGGATGAAGAAATGGTGTTTTCCTTGTGAAGGGCAACCACCACCCTGGGAATGAATGGGAGAAGCAATTAAATGAGATTGTAGCTTGGAAAAAGAAGGTCTCAATTGCTTCACAGCACCCAAGAAATGCTATGATCCATTTCTAAGTTCTTCTCCAGTGGACACAAGACTCATAAAATTATCCTTCTTAATTGCTATCATAATCTGCACATCTGCTATGTTATCGTTATTAGTGAAATTTCTTAAGCTTAGAATTGAAATTTTGCTGAACAGACTCTACTGCCTCACTGGGACAATAGAAAGTAGATCATGATCTGTTGATAAAACATTGGTGAGTTATTTCAAAGATACAAGGACTCTTGCCATTTGAACATTCTAGCTTTCTCTTTGCCTACATATCTCATACTTGGAATTTGACAACTAGAAAATATTAATGGATTCTCCATGCTCTTACAATTACCAAAAGATAATATTGCAGCAATGGTAGCAGCCTTTTCTACACCATGGATTGAAGACCCAACTGTACTTTCTATCTATGAAGAGATGGCCTACCAACCTAGACTTTGTATCGACAAATGTGGGACTCATTTTTACAAAATACAATAGATTAAAACATAAACATGATAGTTCCCTACTTAAAAACATTTGAGTTATAGACTTTCCCCAAATGAACAAATCTACAATTCCAACCTAGAAAGTCCCAGAAGGGAGAAGAAGGCAGGAAAATATTAATTTATGTTACATCATACACCGGAACACAGGGAAGAGTGATAGTTCCAACTGAACCCAGAAGGAAGCTTCATCAGGTAGAGAAGGGGGGGGCAAGGGGGGGTATATAGTGAAAATGGGGCATCTCTCATACAAAGTAGAGCAAACAGAAGGGCAGTTTGCTTTAATAAGTGAGAGGATAAATTGTCAGGAAACCAATTAAGAGACTCATAAAACATAATTGTGGTATCTTGAAACTTTCACTAGGATAGACACTATCAGTAAATAAAGGCTTGATTGTTTTAAGTTCCGTAGATGTTTGAAAAAGAGAAAACCATGGTTTGATCTTACATAAAACTGTTTTCATATTTTAATTCAGATTCAGTATGTAAAGCCATTCAAGTCAATGCCTGTATATTACAATACAATGATAATAATATATAGATAATCTGTTTATTTCTAATTTTTAATTAAAAAAAGAAAACCTAAACTAAATGATTCATTCTGTGTTTCAGAGAATCTGTTGCTTCATACACTGATGAAATGAAAAGAGTTGCTCTAAATTTAAACACTTTTACAAGCCTCAGATTGATCTATCAGTCTTACATAGAGCCTGCTGGGCTCCACAGAGGGAAATATAAAAGTAATGAAGAAATATATTCCACACAATTCACTTCAAGGATATAGTGGAAATCTCTAGAAACCTATATATTTAACATTCTGATCCGAAGTATGAAATCTGTGCAAAGTTTAGCATGTCCTTCACAATCAAACACTGAGATAAGCTCCAGGAGTGCCATTATCTTTGTGTCCTCTTTGTGACCTATTCTGCTCCAAGTATATCATAGGTTAAATTTATAATTATATAGCCACCATTACAGTTTTCATTCTTCTAAATTCTCATGTAGGAGAGCAGGGAGTTAAAATAATCCTAATTGACACCAATAAATTCCCTTTTAAATGTATATACAAGAGGATGAACCTTTAGAAATGAGGAGCCCAAGGGGGGAAAAATAATCCCGTATGAATCATGGTCTCAACATAAATTGGGCACTTACACAAGAACATCTGCATATTACATATTCAGCAGATCCTAGTTTGCTATGATAGGGGGAAAAGAATATTAAACTAAATAGATCTTTGGTCTAATTTATCTTGTCTTTTATGATAACCTCTCCTAAAAAAGGAGATGGAGGAAGGCTTCGGATACAATCCATAAAACCTCAGAAGTGACATTTTTATGGGTTATTTCTTACTCGATGCCTCTGTTTCTATAATAAAAAACGTTCCTGTACCATACCCAGGTTCAGAATTTCAGCCTAAAGGCTTACTGTTGAGTGGAAAATATTGACAGTCCTCGGGGCATTTGCAATCTCTGTATGCACTTTCACAAAATACAATTCAGATTGGCTAATCGGCTAGTTAGAGGAGAGAGCTCTCAGTATTTTAGAAAGTACGCCCACCCAATTAATAAATCGACAGTACCTAATTCAACAATGTTAGCTGTGGGATAACAAAATGTACCCATAAAGTCTGCCATTGACACGACTGATGGAGTTTTCTCCAAGTTCACACCAGTTCCGCTCTGCCAGTTTTCTCCAAGTTCTCCTAGCTTTTGAAAGTTATCATATTTTAATATATTTCAAACCTGGAGTATTTTTGAAATGGCAGCAGGCTGATTCTTTTCCACAAGAGAAGCAAACATACAATGATTACTAAATTTAAGAACAATATAATTCTAACAAAACAATTTAGCACTAGTCCCATCCTATTATTAGACATATGCCTAAATTAAATATTGTTATTCCATATAAATTATAAGATTATACATTATCAGTTGTGGTGGGGCAATGGTTAGAAAGCAATTTTGTAGCCAGTTCTGCTGGCTATTGGCTGTTGGCTGCCAGCAGTTCAGCAGTTCGAGTCTTGCCGGCTCAAGGTTGACTCATCTTTTCATATTTCCGAAGTCGGTAAACTGAGGACCCAAATTGTTGGGGGGCAATTTGCTGACTATGTAAACTGCTTAGAGAGGCTGTAAAGCACTATGAAATGTATATGTGGTATTATTATTGCTATTAATAATAGTGACAACTATTCTGATACTTGTAGTTGCAGGAATTCTGAAAGTAATGATTGATGCAATACCCAATGTACATATGTTGGTAGTTTGCCTCCAAATTTCTAGTCAGTACGTGATGGTTTCAAATATGAAAACATTATATTGTTTTGCCATTATAAACCAAGAACTAAGAGGCAGTTCATGCATCAAAATCAAATGTATTGTTCCACTGATAGACCAATGTTGCATATCCATTGGTGGAATTAGGAACTGAATTATTTCTGTCCACCTTTCAGTTCTTGCTATCAAAAGATCTCTCCATGATTTCTGCAGTTTTCTGGAACAGAACCTGAAGGTATATAGGTGGCTCTGGAATAAAGAGGAATTCACTGAATAATCCATTCACACAATATTGGATTTTTCTGTAATGGCAGATTTTTAGCACCATTAAAAGATAAGAACAGAATGACAGACTAATATTTAATGTTGACTATATTCTCTTCTGCAGAGTTATATAGTCTTTTCCATCTAAAACTTTAAATGAAGAATAACAGGTTTGGTGTTTCTTTGTCTCTTCATAGCTTATCACAACCCTATTATGGAAAGTATCTCTGTGTATAATCTACTTAAAAGAATGACACTGGAAAAAATGTGTGTTGTTTTCAATTCACTGATCTATTCCCATCCTCCTATCCTTCTGAGAGAGTCTGAAGACCTAAGTTTACTTGGTGGCCGTGGAAGTGCTGGGGGTGGCCATTGGATTGATGGCAGACTCTACCTTCCCCCACACTTGCGCTCTGTTCTCCACCCATCCATCTTTTTGGTTATCATAAGGATATATTCTCAATGTATTCTTTTTCATTGTTCATTTTGTAATAGCATTTTACTTCTGTTTCCTCTCCTTTAATTTTCTTCCTTTTTATTATTATGAGCCACCTAGAGTAGCCCCACATTGAGATAGGAAGCAAATAATTTAACAAATAACTAGTCTAGCAAAAGTATTTGGAGATTTGGAACTGATTAAGGCAGGTTGTTAAGAAATTCAAAGGACTGGACCATACTGGGCATTCCTGAATGAATGCTCACTTGCTTTTTATATATTCTGGATCAGAATAAGAGTTGGAAAGAGACTTGCAGACTGGTTCACCTGAATTGGTAGCAACCCACTGACATCACAATTACATCAAGGAACTGGATCAGTCAGTGACGCTCCAAGGGCGCCATCATCTTTTTCTTTTTTAATTTTTTAAATATTTTTTTAAAAAAAAATAGGGGGGGGGGGTTCTGCACATGCACAGAAGTGGAATTTCCAGCATTGCACATACATCATCATCTTGTTTTCAGCTTTTTAAATTTTATTCTTTTGGATTTTTTTGTAGTGTGCATGCATGCACAAAGCATGTGCATGCTTATGAGGCATGGCCACATAGCACAAGAAGAAACACACTAACAGCAAGGTAAGTTATAACCCACCCTTGCCCTATACATGAGGTTGTTTAATCTCTTCTTAAAAATCTCCGATGTTGCAGTACCCACAACTTCTGGAGACAACTCGTTCCACTGATTAATTGTTTTAACTGTCAGGAAAGTTTTCCTTAGTTCTAGATTAGTTCGCTTCTTGATTAGTTTCCATCCAATGCTTCTTATCCTGCCTTCCGATAAGTCCTGAACAAGTATTACTGATACTCTTCATTACTTTTGCCTAACCTTAAAACAATGAATGTGACTTTCCTGCTTTATTAGCAATAGCAATAGCACTTAGGCTTATATACCGCTTCAGAGTGCTTTACAGCCCTCTCTAAGCAGTTTACATAGAGTCACCATATTGCCCCCAACAACCTGGGTCCTCATTTATTACAATAGTTACTGTAAATAGTATGTTTTATTCATTAGAAATATGTGATTTTTTTTGTTGGAGAGCAGCCATCCCAGTTGGGAGGCAGACTTAAGTAGGGAATTAGCCTGGACTCCAATCATTAACACCAGAGACATGCCCTCCTATCCCTTTTGCCTTGAGCCTTATTATTCTTTTCCTTATGAAAGCTACTAATTTGGGTAGATTTCTATATTATAGGAAGAAAACAATAAAATAGCTATTTTGAACTCTACATATGTAATTCTGGCCTGATAATTAGATAGTAATTATACTCCATTTTTGATCAATGTTTATATTGGAAATTATGTACCAGGACTCATATTGTTTTGATGAAGTTCTTGAGTCAGAAGTTTAAAAATACTTTTATATGGATTTTTTAAATAAAAAATGTATAGAGGAGGGAAGTTTTAAAAGGTGTACTTGGAGAAATTGAGAAATGCCCTGCTGAGAGATAAACATTTATACATTTATCCTTAAAAATGCATTAAAAATAAATGATCATGTTCAGTCTTTTAAAAAGTGAAATGTAGTTTAATGGAAAAAAATTAATTGATTTCCCTGCAGAAAGGCCAGAAATATTCCTTTAATTAATTTAGCCCTAATCAAATAGCTGATTGGCTATTTTGAATGTACAGTACTATTTCACTGCATACTATTTGTTTTATACTGCTAAAACCTAATTCAAGTGCTGCTTGTCATTCCTATAAGGTTAATTAATATACAAAGGATGGTGGTTATTAGGAGGGAGGTAATGGGGAGAGTGATCTGTATAGCTCATATCAAGGACTATGAAGCAGTTTCCATGATTCAGAGGATACCCTCCTATCATCGCCAAAAAAAAACCACTTGCAGGCTTCTTCATCTTATAAAGATCCTTTTCCCGAAAGACTATATTAAGTTCCTTTGAAAACTGATATCCAAAGAAAGCATGGATAATTCTTTTTTAAAAAAATCTACAGTATGGGAAATAACTGGGAAAGAGTACAACTTCCAGGAGAACAAGAGAAGAGTTCTAACTCTGCCATAGGGAACTTAGTGCTCAGTTAAAAGTCAGGGTGGTGCAGTGGCTAGAGTGCAGACAACTTCAGCTAACTGCTAGCTGTAGTTCAGCAGTTCAAATCTCATCACCGGCTCAAGGTTGACTCAGCTTTCCATCCTTCCAAGGTGGATAAAATGAGGACCCAGGATGTTGGGGGCAATATATTCATTCTGTAAACCACTTAGAGTGGGCTGTTAAAGCACTATGAAGTGGTATATAAGTCTAAATGCTATTGCTATGCTAAAAGATGCACACTAGCCAGGTTATGAGGCATCAAGAAGGTCTTTCAGCATCGTCCATCTTGTCTGTTGCTGAATCTTTCTTTTCAAGGGTCAGATAAACACACGCTGAAACTTCTGCAGCTGCAGTCCAGTATTAACCCTCTACAGTTCACTTGGGAGTTAATTATCACCGGCTGCTCAGAGGCATAATTTTCAGAAGCAGCCAATAGGTAATACAACACAGGAGTTTGGACCTGAATATGCTTTATTGTTCTGCTATTAGAAGGTGGTGGTGATTGTATTTTTACTGGGAATGATAGCCTGTATCCAGACATAATCATGCTGTGATCCATAGTGGGCAAGCATGGGGGAGTGTGATGGACATAATGGGAATGTTTTAGGACACAAGATAACCTACTTCCAGCTGCAGAGAGGACCCAGGAGACTATTTTCTGCTCTGGATTCTGCTATCCAGTGCCTAATTCATAAGACTGTCATAACACTTAAGGAAAAAAAGGGGGAGAAACCTCTATTTCCCTTACCTTGTATTCATCTGAACTAAAGCTGTTGAGGCACAAGAAAAGTTGAGAAAAGCAAAAACAAACAACAAAACCCCTCTTGAAACAGCTCCTCCGGGTACTGGAAGGTTTATTGCTTTGCAAGTTACTACTAAAGGATATACTTGTTATCTGAAAACATAACACGGTAGTAAGGGCTTTTCCACCCTCAGGGAATCATTTTTAGGGACCATCTTAAAACATATAAGAAGTTAAACACACACATACACACTTAAAATGTCACAGTATACATTTTATTCTTTTAATTTCTAGGAGTTTGTAAGACATAAAGACATTTTAATCCAGCATCAAAAGTGTCTCTTTAAGGCAGGAAAACCAAAGGCAGTATTAGCATATTAATGGGCTTCAGTTCTCAAAGCATAGCAGTGCTATTAACACCCAAGGAAAATCAAAGCAGTATTGATGGCATAAAGCTCTGAGGACTGCAGTGAAACCATTTTTAATACAGAAGTGGGAGAAACATGTACATTTTTAAGCTATGGGTCACTGTCAACCAAGGAAATTTCGAAGTGAAAAGTTATTTTCGGGGAGGCCTTATTATTTTGGAGCACGTGGTGCAAGACAGGGCTCCTCTTGTTGTCTTACCTGATTTCCAGCTCAGTCTCCCTAACCAGAAGAAATGACAGGCTGTGCATGCGGTTCAATGTTGTTGCGGAGGGGCTTGTTTTCAGGGCAGCTTATTTTAGCGCATGTGCTCAAAACCCTAATTGGGCTTATCATCTGGGAAGGTCTTATTTTCAGGGAAACAGTGTAGCCTGACTTATTTTCATTGTATGTAAAGTAAGTAAAACAGTGTAGCCTGACTTATTTTACATTGTATGTAAAATAAGTAAAACAGAGTAATGGTTAATGTATATTCTAGAGTGCAGTACTGAATTGTCACAGAAGTTCACAAAGAACCAGCTGTGTCCAAATAATAATGATCCATAAGAAAAATCCCACCCAGATGTTCCAGCAAATCTCCTTAGTCTCAATCTCAAACAAAAGTTTGATAAAGAAAATATAAAGAAAAAAAGGTTGAGAGAAAACGTGAGTGTATTCCTAGTAACTTAATGGTTAATTAATATATCAGAATAAATATATATACAGTATACTGTATACGTATTAGGCAATAAGGAATTGATTAGGGTGGTAAGTGAAACATTAGATGTAAGACAGTGGAATAAAATTGGAGTGCTAAATTATATTTATCCTTGTTAGAAAACTGATTTAATTGTGAATTGTTTTTTTAGAGATGACATTTTTTAGAGATTAAACAGTCATTGATAATGGAAATTCAAATTCTGTGATTTATCTGCAGAGTAAAATAGATTACTTGTTCTAGCTGATAATCACTGAAGAGATCTTTAAAAAATCAGATGTTAAATTGCCTGTCATCTAAGAAAAATATGTAACTTGTGCCTAAAAGCCATTGTAAAAATGCTATCAAACTAGAAAGTGCTCAATGCATCTTTATCTGCAGTTTATTTGAAGGATAAAGCAAGAGAAGAGAGAGAAGGAAAGAAAATGAAGATTCTAAGCAAAGGTTTGGTTGGCTTAAGACAGGATGATAATTCTGAAGAAGGGAATAAATAAGGGTAAAATAAGCTTCACAACACTCAAAGTCAAGAAAGAATTCCTATGAAGTAGGAAAACAAGGAAGTATTAAAATAGTTAAATTAAGAAGTTGCTATTTCTACAAAGTTGGCTATGAAATTCCACTATATGTTACTTATTCTTTCACTGCAGCATTATGACTTGACAACACCAGACAGGCAATAAAGATATGTTTTTGGAGGGGGTTTTTGTATTGGAGTGGAAAAAAATCTAAAAATTCTTCAAGGTCAGACGTGCATAAACATTTGCCAAAACAAATGGACCAAGAAGTGGGTTGCTTCTCCCTTCATGGCATCATGCAATTCAACATTCCCAAAGTCAATTAATAATTCTTTTCCATTCCAGCCAAAAACTATGTTATTAGGATTGGAAATAGCAAGGAGAACTTTTGAGCTGTGGTTTCAGTTCCTGACTGTTTTGAGTCTGGTAAGTTAGTATCACATTCAGTATCCAGAATATAATAAGCAGCAATACTTGCTGAATTTTAATGCACCAGGAATGGAGAAGGAAGTGATGGTATGAAGACAGATTATGGAAAATCCAGACATTTGTCCATATCTTGTTTTCCATACCATGTTTACCATACCATACATCAAAACTTAGCTGTTGGTTTGAAAATGAATGATGGAATTCATTTCAATATTACGGAGTTTATAAATAATAGGATAACTTCAGTTTCTAACTTCCTAACAGTTGAAAAACTGTTATATGAGGCACAAAAATGACATTGAATGTTCACAATTTCAGAAGAAAATTATTAAGATCCATACATTTGTTTTATTAATAATGCTTTAATATACTTTAGCTTCAAAAAAATCCTTTAAAATAAGAATTTTATTTATGTACTTGACTTAAGCAATTGTTGTCTTGCATATTTATATGAGCAGCAACATTTGCTATTTCAGAATGTAAATAACAGAAAATCAATTTAGAAATATATGTTATCAAGCAAAGGTGCCATTAAATTCTTAATAAAATATTTATCTAGGAATAACTATTTAAGATTTTACCACTCTTAGACAGCATAGTGGTCATGAACAAGTGTGATTGTGTGTTTGATTGAAGCAATGTTCATTTCCCCAACAAAACAGCAGGTATGTGTTACCATAATAAATTTATGAAGACAAATTAAATAGCTAACTACATTTTAGTAAGCTAATATAAATTTGTACAAAACTGCTCATGTGTATTGATTTGACTAGCCATTAAGTTAGTAGTTTCAGATTTTACTTCAAAGCAAGGATGAAAAATACTATTTCTTACAGTGTGGCAACTTTTGCCTCCTTGGCTTTACTTTCCTTACTTCTGACAGATCTACCATTTAAATTAAGGTTAGATTAAACCAGAGTTCTAAAGTTGAAAATAAACCAAAGCAAATGATTGTGTTTTGGCATATTGGCTTATTTCATGGTAGAATCAACAAAAGATGTTAATTCTACTGAAACCATGAGGTTTGTGTCAGGCCTGGAAGCCATAATTTACCTTTTGTATTCAGGCCTGCCACAATTTCTATTGTGGGAAAATGGGAGAGGGGATTATTTGAGTATATATGTAGTACATGGAGTATTATGTAGTAGTCTAAATAACATTCTTTCCAGAAAATCAAGACTGCAGTGCCCTTCAGCTGCAGTGAAGTGATTGGTAGGCATCTTCAGTTTTGAATGGTGCCTCATTGGATTGTATGATGGACATGTGGTGCTGGGCAGGGACTTGAATTTTCTTTTAGGTGGAGAAAACCCAGAAGCTTTCAGATTCAGCTTTTCCCAGATGTAGCAATATTACATCTCTAATAAAATGGTGCTTTGAGGAAATCCATAAGCATTGGAGTCTTATTGCATTGGGGGTGTTACTTGGAAACCCTGACATTAACCCAAATCTGAAACCATGTAGTGCAAATTGTTGTGGCTGAACTGAATATTATTTTGGTGGTATAAATCTGACCATTCACTTTTATTTATTTATTTATTTATTTATTTATTTTATTATTTAGATTTGTTATAACTATTACTATTATTCTGAAATGGTTCAGTTTGGTGAATGTCCTTGACACTTTCATCCCCGGGGGATTTCTCCTGTATCCTTTCATCTGGAATAATGTTGAGAAAGTTTAGACTCTTTTTCACTGTGACATATTTATGCTACTACGTAAACCATTTGATAGATGTAAATAAACAAGAACATTTTCCCCCTGAGGGAAACAAACAAACCTGGGAAAAGGTTGTTCATCCCAATTCATTGCACCAATCAGAGGAAAGGTTAAGAGGGAATGAGGACAATAAGGAAAACAAGGATTCCTCAGATTCAGTCCTTCCCTCTGCTCCCATCTCTGTGGCTCTACTAGTGTAATGGCAAACATTTCTGCATCTGGCTAAAAAAAGCTCTGCATGGATGTTTCCATGTAGGTCACTAGGAATTAAGCTTGATTAGAAAACAACTTTACTTTTCCCAGAAGTTAGCATAAATGCTACTTTAGCTTTAATTGATTACAGTGAAAGCCTAAGAGTCAGAAACAAATCCTCTTTTGACTGTAATTTGAGACTGTACCATAACCTAATGATTTATAGCAAAGCATCTAATATCAATGCTAAAACTTTGCTACCATCTTTAGGAAAGTACCCAAAGTACATACATACATACATACACACACACACACGGTAGATTTGTATGACACGCTAAGCCAAAACAAAACAAGTCATATTTGTGTTTAGTATTTGAGAATAAAACCATTCATAGCTGAGTTCTGGAGGGAAGGGAAACAATTAGCTGTGTACACAGTAGAAGCATCCTACCTTTAAAATATTTTCCAAGTAAAAATACCCAGCTGTGCCTTCCTCATTCTAACACAGCTACTGTGGCTCACCAATCTGGCAAAAGACAGTTTTAAAGATTTTCCTCATATATCTAGGATTTTCCAGAAGGATCAGGTGTATTCCGAAGAAACTAGGCGAGTAGTAAATCTAGGTTGTCAATTAGATGTTTGTAAAGAAGATAGTCTATAAAAGTTGCCATATATAGGTTTGCTGAACGAACTGATGTCTATCTCTATTTCCATCTATTGCAACAAGTAACCTAATCCACTATGTCAAGTAAATCTAATGCAGTAAATGTTAGAAAGATGACATCAATAAAATGTGCAATCTTTCTGTGGCATGTCAATCAGGACATGTGATGTTGTAGGAAATAAAATTGGTTCTCCCCTTGACAGCGTTTAGATGGGCCATATACCCCAGTAGAATATGCTTTTTTTGCTTTTATCAATAATATTTTTATCAATAAATGAGACAATACTTCTAATGAAGTATGCCTCTGGCCATGACCTGGAAAATGCTGAAATATCATGTCAAATGTTCAGGAGGACACAGCTGCTTAAGACTCTGAAGATAGATATTGGCCTGCTGACCCTGGCCTTTGAATGTCTTGTGCAACCCTAACATGAACATGTTATTATCTCCCTGCCTTATCTCTCTGCCTATCTAATTCTTTTGAGATAAGGAGAAATGCTTCTGATGGCTTCTTAACTTTCCAGGCTTTGTTTCTTCAGTCATAGTATGCCAAGGAATGGCATCATGTTTATTGCACCGGAAGCAGAGTGAAAACGCGGACACAGAGCTGGCTTTGAAATTGGGTCATTTTATTAAATAAATATAACTTTATTTAACTAAACAACAAACTGGGACCTGCAGAGGTCAACTAAGAATTTTGGGGCGGAAATGATGTCAATAAAATTCCTGGGCAACTACCGGTATGTGCTTGGTCCTTGCTGATCCAAGTGAAGGGGACCACGTCCTCACCTGGATCCAAGCCATGCCACGCATGTGGGAGATCTCATTGTCGAATCCCAAACAGGCAATTGGATGGGGCGAGACCCAGAGGCAACCTCTCCCCAATCGCTCAGGCTGGTTTATGACACCATGAGCTCTTGGAGAGAGTCCGCCAATCATCTCCAAAGATGCCCAAAGGAGAACACAAGTTGCTAACCACCTCCCAATTTCCGCCCCTAACCCAGTGACCAAAGGTAAGCCAATTAACCAAATCAAAACTATATGCGAAGCACCCCCTAACCATCCGTCCCACATCACAGTGTGCAATAGGTGAAAAACGATCAGAACTAAGATGTTGTGACCGATCAAAATTCCTATTCGGCCCCTAAGGGCAACCCCAACGGCACACTGTAAGATAGGGAGGGAGAGCGGATGTTCCCTTGTCGGCTATCAGGGCGAAAAGGTGGGTCCCAGGCAGGCACAGACCCTTATAAAGTGCTGGCCTGGCCTGCCTCGGCAGCATCATAGGCCAGCGACGCTGCCAGGCCCAGCCGAGATCTCACGAGAACTCACGAGATCTCGGCAAATTCAAAATGGCAGCTGTGCCAAGAGCCACATTTCCTGGCCCCAGCAGAAATCCAGCCAGTGGGTGAGTCCGCCAGCATGGCATTTGCTGTTAAAGACTACATTGCATTGGGGATAATCTACCTCAGCCAGGTGTTAAGAACAGTTAAAACAAGAATCTGTGGGTAACATAGAATCAAATGTTAGTGAAACACTTGCTCCACCTGTGAAGCACTTTCTAATCCACTTTTTCAGCCTTTTTCTAACCTTTCTCATTATTTTCTTACAAAATCCTTGAACTCATTTTGAGCAAGATAGTGAAATTAGACAGAGGACCATATCACAGGTAGCTTCAAGATGCTTGTTGGCTATAACTGTACTGTATGTTAAATGTATACAGTAGCAAGCAAAGGCATATTTTTAATATAGAAAAAGAAGAAAAAAGTTGATATGGGTCAGGAAGAATGACAGGGCTAAAAGCAGGGGTGGGCTACTGCCCAGATGGGGGGGAATGCAGTGGGGTAACGAAAGTGAAACTCCACCCCAGAGCACCCAATTTGTACTGGAAGATGTTGAAAGAAAATGCATGGCGTCCTGCATAAGCCACGCCCACAGTGTGTTAGTAAAAATTTTGGTAGTCCTTCACTGGCTAAAAGGATCCATTTGTAGGTTCTATGTGTATAATTTTTGACTACTTCTATTACATACTGCATATTTGATATATACTAGATTTTTTTAATCTTAGCTCACATTGACTTACTATGATATGTATTATAGAGATACAGTGATCCCTTGAGTTTCGCGATCTCGATCTTCGCGAAACACTATATCGCGATTTTAAAAAAAATATTAATAAAAAAACCCCCACTTCCGCGTTTGGCTTCGGGAGTCAGCTGGGAAGCGGCGCGGCTGTTTTAAAAGGTCGCAGCCGGCCTGGGGGGCTTCCCAGCTCCCCCCGAACCCGGGTTGGGGGTTAGGGGGGGTGCTCGGAAGCCCCCCAGGCCAGCTGCGACCTTTTAAAACAGACGCGCTGCTTCCTAGCTGAGTCCTGAAGCCAAACGCCAAAGGCGAACTTCCGCGTTTGGCTTCAGGACTCAGCTGGGAAGTGGCGCGGCTGTTTTAAAACATCGCAGCCAGCCTGGGGGGCTTCCCAGCACCCCCCGAACCCGGGTTGGGGGTTAGGGAGGGTGCTGGGAAGCCCCCCAGGCAGGCTGCGACCTTTTAAAACAGCCGCGCCGCTTCCTAGCTGAGTCCTGAAGCCAAATGCCAAAGGTGAACTTCCGGGTTTCCCCACTGCCCACACAAAGGGGAAAGCCCGATTCGGCTCCTCGCTGCTGCCGCCGAGCAGATCAGCTGCTGGGCGGCCGCAGCAGCAGCGAGCAGACGAAGATCGGGGTTTCCCCGCCGCCCACGCAAAGGGGAAAGCCCGATTCGGCTCCTTGCTACTGCCGCCGAGGAGATCAGCTGCTGGGCGGCCGCAGCAGCAGCGAGCAGACGAAGATCGGGGTTTCCCCGCCGCCCACGCAAAGGGGAAAGCCCGATTCGGCTCCTCGCTGCTGCCGCCGAGCAGATCAGCTGCTAGGCGGCCGCAGCAGCAGCGAGCAGACGAAGATCCGGGTTTCCCCGCCGCCCACGCAAACTCCACCATCTGCGCATGTGTGGCCATGGAAAAAGGGCGCTCATGCGCAGATGGTGTTTTTACTTCCGCAACCCTACATCGCGAAAAATCGATTATCGCGAGGGGTCTTGGAACAGAACCCTCGCGATAATCAAGGGATCACTGTAGTAGAAAATATTTTGAGGCATAAAATAATAAAAGATTATGTTTTATGCCTTTTGAAGTTAGCAGTCTTATGCCCTCAATTAACTGCTAAGAGTAAAATTATTTTGTCTCTAAGGTGTTATTGTATTAGTTTATATTAATTTGGACAATCCTGGCGGCCAAAGTCTATTATATTCATATTTAATGTCAAAATGAAAAATATCCAATCAGAAGTGCACCGACACATACACACAAAGCATGAGAGATACAGAGTAATTGGTGTAAAAAACGCAATCACTAAATGTATATGATAAATTTTGCCTGTCTAGCTTTAATGAATTAATATGGTTTGTTTGTTACCAGTCAAGCAGAGGTTTTGCAAGCATAATCATCTTTGTTTTACATTATTAGTTTGCTTTACATTAAAAAGCATGGAAATAAATTGGTATAAAAATTATATGAAAGGCAAGGTTATTACTTATTTTACAGATATTTTTGCTTTTAAGTAAGCTACAGTCTGAAATTATTAGTACTAAGAAATCAAGAACATTCCATTGCTTTTATCAATATTTCAATGATTCAATAGCCATTATACATATTTATACAGACAGACTTTGTTTTTAACATTTGGAAAAGAAAAGGAAGAGGAAAAGTACTGAATAACATACATGAAAATTCCGAAAACATGATAAAAGAAATACTGTCAGAGATGAAAGATGTGTATTTAGATGTTCAGTTTTAATTTAGAGAGAATAAATAAATCTCATTTATTTTCACTCTTCCTTTTTTCTTTAGGATATATAAATCCTGAAACATTCATGCTAACAAAATGCTAGTGCAGCATGGTGTCAAAGTTGAAAATGAAAGTGTTTTAAAGTAAAATAAGAAAATAATTGTTACTCATTGCACACTTCTATCTTTCTCTTCAATCCTCTGCCCCCAAAACAAAATAAAATGACTATGTTTGGTCATAAAACATGAAGATAGCTAAGAAAATGTTGGTATGGTCTATGAGAGGCACTAGAGAACATTGCTGTCGGGACATGACCACTCCCACCCCAATATTCTTGAAATACATTCAAAGTAAGATCACTTTGCTACATTTTTCTAGAATGGATTATGAGCCATTTGTGTGTATGTTTTGTGCAAAAGTTCATGTTTAACACCAGGAAAGTTTTATGGCTGGATGATCTGCAATGACAGCCTTTTACTAATAATGTAATTTTGATTGTAAACAGCTTTAGGTGAGATCTTCATATTTTTGCCAAATTCCCTCATTTGACCAGGAAGGAACTAAAGGAAGGTGCAGGGAAGAAAGAAGTGAGAAGGATAAAGTGGGATAAATTCCTTTATTTTCTAGCACAACAGTTTTCAACTAAATTCAGGTTATGATTTCAACTTCTGCTATATATTCTAAAAATGAAAAGAATTCTGACATTTTATTAGGAAAGCATCTGTTCTGAGAAAAGAAGGAAAAATTGAGAAAAAGAGATGAAAAAAATAGAAGTTGTCCTAGCATAACATAGAGAGGTCATCTGGATACAGTGAACCCTCGAGTTTCGCGTGTTCAAGTATCGCGAAAGGGCTATTTCGCGAGTTTTCAACCAGGAAGTAAACTCCACCATCTGCGCATGCGTGCCCTTCCACGCATGCATAGATGGTGGAGTTTCCCCGCCGGGCAGAGGCTTCCCTGGGTCTTCCCCCTCTTGCCCCCGTAAGACCCCAGCGGCGGCGCGAGCAACGGCGTGGGCGGGCGGGCGGCACGCGCTTGGGGACATCCCAGCTCCGCTCCCCAGCTGGGGAAAGCGCGCGCGTTTGGGGACTCCCTAGATCCGCTCCCCAGCTGGGGAGCGGATATAGGGAGTCCCCAAACGCGCGCACTTTCCCCAGCAACGCGCGCGGGGTGGGGACTCCCTAGATCCGCTCCCCAGCTGGGGAGCGGATCTAGGGAGTCCCCAAACGTGCGCGCTTTCCCCAGCAACGCGCGCGCTTTCCCCAGCAACGCGCGCGCGGTGGGGACTCCCTAGATCCGCTCCCCAGCTGGGGAGCGGATCTAGGGAGTCCCCAAACGCGCGCGCTTTCCCCAGCAACGCGCGCGGGGTGGGGACTCCCTAGATCCGCTCCCCAGCTGGGGAGCGGATCTAGGGAGTCCCCAAACGCGCGCGCTTTCCCCAGCAACGCGTGCGCTTTCCCCAGCAACGCGCGAGCGGTGGGGACTCCCTAGATCCGCTCCCCAGCTGGGGAGCGGATCTAGGGAGTCCCCACCGCGCGCGCGTTGCTGGGGAAAGCGCGCGCGTTTGGGGACTCCCTAGATCCGCTCCCCAGCTGGGGAGCGGATCTAGGGAGTCCCCAAACGCGCGCGCGCACCCCAGGCGCGAGCAACGGGGTGGGCGGGCGAAGGGCGGGCGGCAGTGGAAGCAAAAACACCATCTGCGCACGCGCAGATGGTGTTTTTACTTCCGCACCGCTACTTCGCTAAAAATCGATCATCGCGTGGGGTCCTGGAACGGAACCCTCGCGATGATCGAGGGTTCACTGTATTACACAATTAAATTAATTCCATAACTATCTAGGCACTAACTTAGTTGATATAACATATGTACCTAATAATAAAAAGTCAAGAGCTTGTAGAATATTAGAGAAATTAAAACCATTTAATTGAGAATATGGATTCCAAGAATGCTGCATACTTCTATTTATGTAGATTAAAAAAATTCTTTGTTCTTCCCACTTATTGCTGTATTTTCTGCAGTTTGAGTATCTGGTGAATTATGAAAAGTAAAGGATAAACCCAATGTTACATGAGCAGACTATTTATTATTAAAAGGCTGTCATTCTCTTTTACCCAAGAAAGCAATAACAATTTAATCTCAGAATCTGATTTCAGATGTTCAATGAAAATTCAGCACAAGCGATATAGGGGCATTTATGAAAAGAATGTGATGTTACTTTTAATTACTTTACATTAAAAACATATATTCTTTATATGACTCTCAAGTGGTGACTATTTTTTCTTCTTTTTCTTCCAGACCAAATGTATACATTTCACCATAAAAACTGATCTTCAATGACCAAAACTATTTTGGTTGGATCTTAACCATTCAGACGTACTTAACCTAATATCTGCATTAATCAACTCAAGGAACCTACAGTGCTTCAATACATTTCTTCCAGTTAATCCTGTTGGATGCTTTGTTTTTATGTGGGTTCAACTCATTGGCTTCTGTGCAGATATTTAAGAATAAACTTATTTGTTAAAGTGAGAAGATGGGACAAAAAGGGGAAACAAACTTAAAAGAAAAGAAATGGTTTCCTGTTAATGGATCTATTTTTCTCACAAATCTATGCATCAGGGAGGGAATTACCACAAACTGTTTTTATGCTTGTTGTTTACATTCTATGCAAATGCAAAATAGGAGGTATCAAATATATATGTTTACTATTTAAGTGATAAATTTATATTCTAAAAGAGTAATAAAAAGAAGACGCAGAGAAATAGCTAACTAAAACATTCACAATTAAGACCAAATCAAGCCAAAAAAAAAATCACTCAATAACAATACATCTGTTTTGATTGGGTGGCTTCAGGCCCAGTGTTGTTCAAATGACCAAATGAAATGGGTCGCAAAGAAATCTATTATCTGCACATGTTGAATTGCGACTCAATGGCTCAGCAAGGCATCAAAGTGAGGCCAGTCCTGCTGAAAAGGAACAGCCTGGATTCTGTTGATTTTAGGAGACATCCACACCATCGCAGGAGCAAATCACAACAAGTCCGATTTAAAGAAGATGGGGCAGATAATCCAACAGTTGTAGAATCAGAGCTGGAGGCAGGAGATACCCAAGATCCATGTGTATTGGATAAAATACAAACCCACCAAGCCCATAACCTAGTAAATGATTCCCTCTGTTTGCCGCCATCTTGCAAAGGATTACAAAATATTGCCATACAGACTTCTCCAAGCCTCAGGAAGCATTTTCCAGTCTTTAAAAAGAAAAGAATTACAACAAGCAAGTCTTTAACAGAAATGCCAAAAGAGTCTGAATACGCTTTTCAAGTCAATGGCAATCTTTCTCAACAGGACATTATCTCATCTAGTCTCTCTTATTTGAGTATCGCTCAGCATTTAAATGATGGGCCAAAAGCAAATACTTTATTCCGAAGGGTACCTAAAGCACAAAGCAATGGCCCTGTACATTTGGATTCTGATCAACTCGCAATATTAGAAACAGCCACTGTTTCTACCCAGGTCCCTGAATATGCACACCTGGGTTCTGCACTAGACAATTTTTCCATTTATCCGGACACACAAGTGGACTTAAGGAGTTCTACTGATCCTTCTCCCACTAAGAGGGAATCTGACGAAATCTGTCCTATGCTAGTGGAGTCTGAAAACCTCACTTGTGTAAGTCAGAACTGCAATGATACTCAAGTGGGTCAGGATTTGTGTGAAGAAAAATGTTACACTGAGCTGCCATCTAAGAATAATATCAGCGCTAAGGAAAACTTTCTACCGTTGTCTCAATTTCACCACAATCCTTTACCCTGCTCTCTCCCAGAGCTTCAGCAGTCAGTACAACTGCAAGAAGACACTGGCCCTAAGATACAGATGAATGACAACCAAACAACATTATTTACTATCAACAGTGTGTCACCTCTTATTCCCTCTTGTCAGTCTGTAACAGAAAACATTTCCACTAATACCGAAGTGCCACAGTACAACAACTGCTTAGAAGGCTTTCACATAAATGCCTATCTTTCAGGGGCTGAAACAAAATCGGAAGAGAGCGAGATTAAAGAAATTAATCAAATTCATTTGGCACACGGTGAACTCAATGCCCTACAAGGCAGACTTCAGTCCGTGGAGGAATCCTTGCTGTCAAACCAGGAGAAGATTAAAGTCCTCTTGAATGTAATTCAAGACATGGAAAAGGCCAGAGCCCTCAATGAAGGGTATGTTATGTTCTTATATTTACAATTACTTTATTCAAACTAACTGTTAAGGACATTATTTGCTTTACATTTGACTCTCATGTATATTCTTAGGAAAACAGCTGGTTAGAAAAAACACATTCTCTATTCTATTTCTATGCTGCTTTTTCTCCATTGTAAATGGAGTCAATAATCTATTTTTCTATTTGCATTTTTACATGTGTTTGAACTGCTAGGTTGGCAGAAGCTGGGGCAAGTGACAGGAACTCACTCCATTATGTGGCGCTAGGAATTTGAACTGCCAAACTTTCTGATTGACAAGCTCAACATCTTAGCTGTTGAGCCACCGCAATCCCTTTTAGTAGCAGTAGTAGCATCTAGAAGTGGTGTTTTATATATAACCATTGCCCTTTTGACTTGCATTCATTTTACTGGATATACATGGTGAAAGATATGCAAGCTATTATTAAATTCTACTGGCTGTAAGTACGGACAACTTCAAGTAGGGAACTGTTATGCTAGGACACAGAACTCCATCAAACTTTTTTCCTTACAAAACGTATTATTCTTTGATTGCTGTCCACTTACAAAAAAGAGAGAGTATATTTTATACCTCTTTTTATGAAACACCCCCCCCCCCTAGATTTGGTTAGAACTCCTGGTACACTAACAAATAAATCAATTTTAAATTAGCATATCATTATTACAGAATGTAAATATGCTTTCACACATAATATTATTTACTGTTATCTCAGGAAACCCCCATTGATTCTAAAATCAAAAATTATGGGATTTAATATGTGGATGTAAATTGGTTTACTTTTCTTAAGGACACATACTGATAAACCAGTAATACCTATCCCTTTAAAGATAACAGTTTTTTAATGATTAAACTTACTTTTAAATGGAACTTATAGAAAACAAGCTACTCAATCAAATAATCACCTTAAATGGATGGACCTCATATTGCCAATTTTCAAAGCTATTTTTTTTTCAAAGAACCTCTCAAAATTTGGAGACCATTGATGGCTGCACAAAAAAAATGGAACAGAAAAATTTTAATAACTGAATGGTTTGTCATATACCCCAAAATATAATGACATATTGTATCAAACAATATGTATCAAATAAGAAGGGTAAAAATAAAATAAATCACATGAATGAAACAAAAGAGTAAGGTGTAAGCTAAAAATGAAAATAATTTACATCTCCAACTCAGGAGTGAATGAGCAAATCTGAGTCATTTGCTGGGCTTTCATCACAGTAACTCATCAACAGGCCCAATTTCCTCCTCATTGCCAAATTGTGATATTCTGCTTGGACAAGGCAACAGTTTGCTTGTCCTGACAGAACAAGTGCCATGTTTAACAAAACGAGTTTAATTCGCTGTAGGGGAACATTATAGAAATTCCCTAATTATTGTGAATGTCATGGTACCCCTAATTTTCAGACTGCTGCTATTATAATAAACTACTTTATGCTTATTAGGCGTTGTGCTACTGCAATTAACATATTTGTTCCACTCAGCCAGAAACATTTATACTAACCCCTTCATTATAGGGACATTTTAAAAAACCCAAAACCAACCATGACCTACATTTTCAAAACTGGTTCCAATTTTTTTAACTTTCCTAATCAATCAGCACTAGATTTGTGTTTGTACATTTTAAAAACTATTTAATAATGTTGAAATGTTTTAAAGATTTAAAACCACTGGGAAAAAATTACTATTATCTAATCTAAAGACTTATATTTTGCTTTTGTGCAATTTCTACCTAGAGCATGTTTCAAGTTTCAAGTTTTATTGGATTTATATGCCGCCCCTCTCCGAAAACTCGGGGCGGCTAACAACAATCATGAAAATATACAATAAAATCCAATACTAAAAGCAAATTAAAATCCCTTAATATATAAAAACCAAACATACATACAAACATACCATGTATACAGTTGTAACGGCCTAGGGGGAGAAAAAAGTCTTAATTCCCCCATGCCTGGCGGCAGAGGTGGGTTTTAAGTAGCTTACGAAAGGCAAGGAGGGTGGGGGCAATTCTAATCTCTGGGGGGAGTTGGTTCCAGAGGGCCGGGGCCGCCACAGAGAAGGCTCTTCTCCTGGGTCCCGCCAAGTGGCATTGTTTAGTTGATGGGACCCGGAGAAGAACCACTCTGTGGGACCTAACTGGCCGCTTGGATTCGTGCTGCAGAAGGCGGCCCCTGAGATATACTCCAAGTCTAACTTAATTTCATTCATCCCAGTCAGCAGTGGGTTGCTACCAGTCTGGTCCAGTTCTATGAACTGGCAATAGCAGCAGAGAGAGTCTCTGCCCACCCGCCCCAGATGTTCTGCGCATGTGCAAAAGCACCATGCGCATGTGAGCACACACATAAACAAGTAATGATGGGACCCATCACTGATCCCAATGTATTTGTCTATGGATCACCTTTCGTAATATTCATATCATTTAGATTTATTTGGATGCACATGAGGTAGAAGGTGTGGAAGCATGATATTTGCTCTGAGTGTTAAAAATACTGCCAAAGCAATTACAACCTGAAATGCACAAACAATATCAGTTCCAATTTCTGTATCTATCAGAGGAACTTAATAGCCATAAAATGATTCATTAGTGTGAAAGGCAAGGTTTACTGCCATTCTAATTGCATAAGTTCAGGACCAGAGATGCTTCAATAGTTTTTAACAACTGGTGAAATTCCACAGCAGCTCTAAAATATGTTTGCCAACTTCAGTCTTCACTGATGCAGTCATAATGTTAACAGTGTTTAGATTCCTTAACTAAAAATGACCCTTTGCAGAGGAAAAGTACAACAACCATTCTTACATCATAAGCTTATGCTACTGTAATTAACATATTTATTTCACTTGGCTAGGAACAACCCAAACCACACAGGAAAATGAAATAGTTCAACAACAGTTCAAAGCCAACTTGGTCTCATAGATAATATACTCATTCTTTAAGAATTAATGTTTTGTCCCTCATGTATTCTTGGAACTCTCATCTGTTGTTTTATGAATAAAGGAAGTATTTATTTAATGAACTAGATTTTCCCTTAGTGCTGGATATGTGTACATAAATTTTTGTTTATCTGCATGTACACAATAATTTGAGTACAATACAAAGGGGAAAGGAAAGTCACCAAAATATACCAGAACAGACAAAGATAGATAGATGGATGGATGGATGGATGGATGGATGGATGGAAGGAAGGAAGGAAGGAAGGAAGGAAGGAAGGAAGGATGGATCGATGGTTAGGTAGGTCGGTAGGTAGGTCGGTAGGTAGGCAGGCAGGCAGGCAGGAGAGAGAGAGAGAGAGAGAGAGATGATACTATCATCAGTACAAATAACAGTTTGTCTTATACTATAGGAAAGGACTTTTTAGCTACCATCTCTCTCTCTGTTTGTCTCTCTCTTCCTCCCTCCCCCCCTCTCTCTCACACACATCCCTCGTGCGATTTTGCTTCTGCACATGTGCAGGAAGCAAAAATGCACTGAAATCTCACAAGAGGACAAATCGCTGAAATCTCATGCAAGCAAACGTCCTCTCGCAATATTTTGTTTCTGCGCATGTGCAGAATGCAAAAAAGCTGATCAATTGAAGGACTTGCACCAGAGTGGCCATGTGCAAATTGCACAATCTGGCAGCCACTACCGGTGCAGAGTTGCCTCTGTGGTCATCAGTAGGAAACCACCACTGGTTATCACACAGACAGGAGTTCATTAAGGAATCCTAGAGCTTAAATTATTTTGGGAAACACTTTTTTTTTTGAAAAATTCAGAAAGCAATGTCAGACAACGTCTGTGTTGTCAGAAGGAAAGCAACAATACATGTCCAGTCGTCGCTAAGAGTCAAGCTCAATGCATCAGTTTCTTAAAAACTTTTTTGGTAACACAAAATCATTCTATTAGAAAATATGAGTTCCTCAAAAATCAGTCAGGAATTCATTGGAGACTGAATTATCAGTCAACAGCTTCTGGCTAATTATTATTCTTCAAGCCAAGAATTGCACTAAATTGCACCAGTTGTGGCCCTATTTGAACAGGGAGTCACTGCTCACAGTCACTCATGCCCTCATCACCTCGAGGTTCGATTACTGCAACGCTCTCTACATGGGGCTACCTTTGAAAAGTGTTCGGAAACTTCAGATCGTGCAGAACGCAGCCGCGAGAGCCATTGTGGGGCTTCCAAGATTCGCCCATGTTTCCTCAACACTCCATGGCTTGCATTGGCTGCCGATCAGTTTCCGGTCACAATTCAAAGTGTTGGTCATGACCTTTAAAGCCCTACATGGCTTTGGACCAGATTACCTCCAGAACCGCCTGCTACCGCATGAATCCCAGCGACCGATAAGGTCCCACAGAGATGGCCTTCTCCGGGTCCCGTCGACTAAACAATGTTGTTTGGCGGGCCCCAGGGGAAGAGCCTTCTCTGTGGCAGCCCCAGCCCTCTGGAACCAACTCCCCCCGGAGATTAGAATTGCCCCCACCCTCCCTGTCTTTCGTAAACTACTCAAGACTCATTTATACTGCCAGGCATGGGGGAGTTGAGATATTCCTTCCCCCTAGGCCATTACAAGTTATGCATGGTATGTCTGTGTGTATGTTTGGTTTTATAATAAGGTTTTTTAGTTGTTTTATTATTGGATTGTCACATGCTGTTTTTATCATTGTTGTTAGCCGCCCCGAGTCTACGGAGAGGGGCGGCATACAAATCCAATAAATAATAATAATAATAATTATTATTATTATTATTATTATTATTATTATTATTATTATTATTATTATTATTAAAGTCTTACATGGAAGTAATTTTCTTTGAAGAGTCCAAGTTACTGTCTTCCTTCCATGATGTTGAGCCATGGAGGCGCAATGGTTAGAATGCAGTATTACAAGCCAGTAGTGGGTTGTAAATAATTTTGCCACCAGTTTGCACATGTGTTTGAGCACACACGACGCTTCTGTGTATGCGCAGAAGCCTCCCAGGCAGGTGGGCACAGCAGGTGGGCACTCTTGATTCTAAAAACTGGTCCAAACTGGGAGCAACCCACCGCTGCTGCGGGCTACTTCTGTTGATTGCTGGGATGGCTGCCTATAGTTTGGCAGTTCAAGTCTCACCAGGCTCAAAGTTTTATCAGCCTTCCATTCTTCTAAGGTGGGTAAAATGAAGACCTGGATGTTGGAGGCAATATGCTGTAAACTGCTTAGAGAGAGCTGTAAAGCACCGTGAAGTGGTATATAAATCTAAGTACCCTTGCTGTTGGATGCTGATGGATGTGTGCCAAGCTCATCCATGATTATTTCCTAAAATTATGTCTATTAGAATTGGATTATAATAATATGGTCCACTAGCAGCAAATATATTTCTAAAATAAAAATTTGGTGACTATGTGCCATCTTGGGGAAAATTAAGATGTTTATTCATGTTCCAAATAAAAATTGTATGAATTAGGAAGATTATGGTATAGAAAAAGATGCAGTAAATGTATAAACAGAAGAGCCCCGTGGATCTTTAGCATCCCCCTAAGTGTGGGTTTTTTTTTTGAATTGTCACTATTAATCTGTGCTTCATATAAATTTCAAGAGCTTATTTTTAGCCTGACATATATGCAGACATTCATAGTCACAATGTCTATTGAGAATTGTGCTAAACAAATACCTTTAGAGAACCAGTCACTTCTCAAAGCAAAGCAGCCACTCTAAATCATTTGATGAAAATGATTGAATAATAGACAAATTAGCAAATAATTGCATTTTTGCTTGAAGCATCTCAAGTATTCTTGTAAAAACCTAACAAAAGGAGTTACAGTACCAACAAATGACAACTGCATAATATTAGCTGCACTTTATTCCAGTTATTACAGGTAGTCCTCAACGTACAACAAAATTTATGTTGTTAACCAAGACAGTGAATCACTGCAGTTGATATGTTAGTAACACGGTTATTTATTTATTTATTTGTTTGTTTGTTTATTTATTTATTTATTAGATTTCTATGCTGCCCTTCTTGAGGCGACTCAGGGCGGCATACAACATTAAATATAACAATATATAAGAAATCTAATAATTATAAAATATGAAAATTTACTAAAACATTTTAAAAGACCCCATGTACACTCACACACATTCATGCAATCCAATCATATCTCATATCGGCTGGAGAAAGTCTCATCACTCATGCCCCCACGCCCCCGGCAAAGGTAGGTTTTTAAAGCTTTATGAAAGACCAAGAGGGAGGGGGTGGTACGTATCTCTGGAGGGAGTTCATTCCAGAAGACTGGGGCCACTACAGAGAAGGCTCTTCCCCTAAGCCCCACCAGTTGACATTGTCTGGCCGATGGGACCTGGAGAAAGCCGACTCTGGGGGACCTTGTTAAAGTAAATATAGCTTCCCCCATAGACTTTGCTTGTCAAAAGGTGATCACATGACCTTGGGGCCCTGCAACAAGCATCAATATGGGTTAGTTGCCAAGCCTCTAACTTTTGATCACATGGTCACAGGAATGCTGCAATAGTCGTAAGTGTGAAAAACAGGCATGTCACTTTTTTCAGTGCTGTTGTAACTTCAAATAGTCACTAAATGAAGTGTTGCAAGTTGAGGACCACCTGTACTACAAAAAGATAATGTATCATTGGTTTGTGCTTAGCTTGTCTCCATCAGATGTATTTTAAGAGTAGATCAAGACTTCTTCCATGTCAATGAAAGCGACCATCTGAATCCATCTCCCTGGTAAATGATAACCGAATCCAATGCAGATTTTCTTGGAAGGATAACCGTAATTATTTTTGTGAGCTTATTCACATCAAAATTAGACTTGCAATTAACCTTTGCCAAGCTAAAACTAAAATTGTTGCAATAAATTTAATATTTATAGAAGGACATGAGCATAGAACATCAAAGAAATAAATGTAGAGTTGCTGATTTGATAAATAAATAATAGCAGCTGTTGTTAATTGCAGACGGAACTTCTATCGCACTGGTCAAGATCTCAACAATTGCAGCACTTGCCAGAACACTGCATGTATCATTTACAGGTACCTCTATCAATGGGTAATTGTATGTATCTGTTTCAAGATGCTCTATTATTAAGTATTCCATTCACGAGTATTGTGCAACAATCTTAAAGGGAGCAAATGATGCAATCTGATTGTGGTTGAAGCCAATGATTAAGTGCCATTGATTTCACATAATTATAGTGTGGACAAAACTTAAAGGTGAAAAAAAAAGAAACAGAAGGGGAAAAAAAAGCTTTTTATAAGACATTTTAAGAAGGAACTGCTGATTTAAAACATTAAAGGAAACATTCAGACCACTTTATAAAAATGACTTATTTGGCTCTTCTTTAACAGCAGAGTCTTGTTCTAAGCTTTCAATCCTGGGTCTTGAAAGTTTAGAACTACAACGCCTTAAACATGATCTAAGTATCGCCCACAAGATCATATGCTGCAACGTCCTGCTTGTCAATGACTACTTCAGCTTCAACCACAACAACACAAGAGCACACAACAAAATCAAGTTTAATATTAACCGCTCCAAACTTGATGGTAAAAAATATGACTTTAGTAATAGAGTCGTTGAAGTGTGAAACTCATTACCGGACTCCGTAATAACATCCCCTAACTCCCAACATTTCCCCTTAGACTATCCACAATTGACCTTTCCAGATTCCTAAGAGGTCAGTAAGGAGCGTGTATAAGTGCACTAGTGTGCCTTCTGTCCCCTGTCCTATTGTCTTTCCTATATCTCATATATCTTCTCTTCTATACCTATATATTTTATTCTATTCTTCAATTGATATGTTTTTTATTCCTATACTCTTTTCTTCCTCTAATATTTTTAACCCAAATTGTGTATCATTGTGTATTGGAATAAATAAACACACAAACAAATAAATACATACATAAATACAATTCACATAATTTATTAAAAACAGTGCTTCCTTAACTATGGGCTTGATAATAAAGTCTCAGTTACCTTGATTGCACTAAGTCATAACCAAAGGTGAGCTGCTGCCAGAACGCCTAATTGTGTGCAGACCCGCAGCTCTGGTACGCGAGTGCGGGATTGAGGTAGCAAAATTGCGCGCAAGAACACACACACGGGGGCATTTTGGCAAGGTTTTTTGTTAATTTCTCTAACATTGTTAAAGGAAATAAATGGAATAAAGAGCAGGGCTAAGCATACCTGGATAAGTGGTTTAAAATGAAAAGAAAGAAAGTAATTATTGAAATAAATTGATAGCTACTGATTAGACACTGTTGAAAAGAAATCAAACTATGTGGAAATTTAAAGTAAAGCAAAGCAAAGTCTAGCCAAAAATCAACTGTATGATCAGTTTGAGGGTAGAAGATGCTACAAACACAGCAGATTTTTCATGTTAGTTATATTAATTAAACTAGCCTTCCACAATTAGGCTGAATGGAAGTCCAGTCCAATAAATTTGAAGTGCATCAAAGCACATTAAACTATAAAATAGATCTAGCATAATAAAAACTGGGATGTCTTATAATACTGTCTATGGTTCCTTTTGATCTGTAGTCTCCAATTAAGTTAAAAGGGTATTCTTTAATGATTATTTAGGAGACTTTAAGAGAACCCACTTACCAAAGTATCTTGGGTGGTTTACAGAATTAAATTCAATAAAAATAAAAGATTATTGAACTTTTAAAAACTGAAAAGGGAAAGTAATCCCAAATTCTCCTTGGTATGTCTGTTCGCTAGGGCAGGTGAGGTGCTGGGTGTGGGAAATGATTAAGTCTTCTTTAAAGAAAGACTAGTTGCCATGAAGGCAGCTTGTTAAAATCCAGTTTATCCCAAGAATGATGATGTTGTTCTTATTTGTGATTGTTAGCTGCTGATGTATATCAAAAGGCCATCATTTTCCCTGAAATACCTTTTGGTAAAGATACGACATCATAAGCACAAGTGATAAACTTTAACTATAAACAATATTTCTAGACTTAAAAAATGATGGCCACACAAGAGAAATACTAGAGATGTAGTCAAACTTTTATCATGTTTCTTCTGGATGTCCTTTGAATGATAAAAATGCATTATAAATTTAGAAGGATATGCTGTACCCTTCTCCATCCATTATGTCTTGACATATATTCATAAGAAAGATATCACTGTAATAGAATACATTTATTTGAATTCTCAGTGTGAAATTGTGAGATTAGGACTGGTGTCTTATGTATTTAAGTAACAGCACATACAAGACTAAGCTCATTATTATGTTCCCTTTGGGGACCTGAGTACAACATTGGGACATACTGTATAAAGAAAAAGGACTTGGACTCAAAAAGTTAATACCTTTATTTTAGTAAATCTGAATCTGGTTTTGCCCATGTAGATACTATGAGAACTGAGTTATCAATTATCTTTCAAATTTAGCCATTCTCCGAGTCCGCGGAGAGGGGCGGCATGCAAATCTAAATAATAAATAAATAAATAAATAAATAAATAAATAAGATGCTTCCTCACTTGGCTCTCAGGTGGCCATTATTAAAAAGGTACCACCATCCCAATTATTATTGTCATGTTGGTAATATGAATGCAGGAACAGACTACTTCAATAGTGGGTTCCAAAAGCTGTTGCTTCTGGTTGCATGTGCAGAACATCCTGGATGGGTGGGCGGAGCAAACCGGGAGTAAGCCACCACTGTACTACTTAAGCAAATAAGTCACTGATCACCAAAAATCAGATTGATAAGTGAAACCCCTCTTTACTAGAAAATGTTCTGTATTAGGAAAGAAAGATCAGTCACCTTGTATGTTGACATTCTCTCTGGAATCCAACTTGAATTAATATACAGTGGTACCTGTACTTACAAACTTAATTCGTTCCATGACCAGGTTCTTAAGTAGAAAAGTTTGTAAGAAGAAGCAATTTTTCCCATAGGAATCAATGTAAAAGCAAATAATGTGTGTGATTGGGGAAACCACAGGGAGGGTGGAGGCCCTGTTTTTTCCAAGGAGATTCCCAGAGGCTTCTCCCTACCTTTTCTGGTTACAGTTACAGAGACTCGGGTTTGTAAGTGGAAAATGGTTCTTGAGAAGAGAAGTCGAGCCTCGAGGTGATGAGGGCATGAGTGACTTGAGCAGTGACTCCCAGTCCAAATAGGGCCGCAACTGGTGCACCAGGTGAACCTGGGCAAACGCCCCCCTCACCACAGCTGAAAGATGTTTCTCTAATGTGAGCTGTAGATCAAGGAGGATGCCCAAGTTGCAGACCCTCTCTGAGTGGGTCAATAATCCCCCCCCAGGGTGATGGACGGACAGATGGAATTATCCTTGGGAGGCAAAACCCACAGCCACTCCGTCTTATCAGGATTGAATTTGAGTCTATTGACACCCATTCAGACCCCAACAGTCTCCAAGCACTGGCATATCACTTCCACTGCTTCGCTGACTGAACATGAGGTGCAGATGTAAAGCTAGGTATCATCTGCGTATTGATGATACCTCACCTCATGCCCTTGGATGATCTCACCCAGCAGTTTCATGTAGATATTAAATAGCAGGGGGGAGAGGACCGACCCCTGAGGCACCCCACAAGGGAGCAATCTAGAGGTTGACCTCTGACCCCCCACTAACACCGACTGCGACTGACCGGAGAGGTAGGAGGAGAACCACTGGAGAACACTGCCTTCCACTCCCAACCCCTCCAGCCGGCGCAGAAGGATACCATGGTCAATGGTATTAAAAGCCGCTGAGAGGTCGAGAAGCACCAGGACAGAGGATAAACCCCTGTCCCAGGCCCGCCAGAGATCATCCATCAACACGACCAAAGCAGTTTTCGTGCTGTAGCCGGGCCTGAATCCTGATTGTTGAGGGCCTAGATAATCGGCTTCTTCCAAGGACCATTGGAGTTGGAGTGCCACCACCTTCTCAACAACCTTCCCCATAAAGGGAAGGTTGGAGACTGGAAGATAGTTGTTAAGAATGGCTGGGTCCAGGGAAGGCTTCTTGAGGAGGGGGTGCACAAGTGCCTCCCTGTAAGGAGCCAGAAAGGACCCCCTCCCCAAAGAAGCATTGACAATCTCCTGGACCCAGCTCCGTGTCACCTCCCTGCTGGCCGAAACCAGCCAAGAGGGACACCGATCCAGTAAGCAGGTGGTGGAACTCACAGCTCCAATGGCCTTGTCCACTTCATCAGGTGTCACCAGATCAAACTTTTCCCAGACAGGTGGACAAGTATGGCCCCCGATCACCTCGACTGACTCGTTGTCAGTTGACTCTGTTACCCAATCGGAGTTGAGGTCTGCCCGGATCTGAGCGACTTTATCAGTGAAAAATGTTTTAAAGTATATAATTGTATAAAGTATATAAAAATATAATTGTTTAATCTGGCTGTGTATTTCAGATTCATTGTATAGAACCATGCATCCTTTTTCCAAAGAAACTGCATTGATTATTACTACACTAAGGCAACAAGCATCATCCGATCTGCTATCTTTTCAAATTTCCTTTAGAAGAAAAGGATCGATATAGAAATGAAATAAACAAGAATCAGAATCTCATGCATGCTTCATATTCCTTTGAGTCTGATGTTTTTTTCTTTTCATAATCTTCTTGAAATGTAGACCTAGCTGTCATAAAAGTTGGATGATATGTTTACGAACTAAAATTGGACAAATGCATACTCTAAACAGAGACAGCAATGAAATATATTTAGTTTGTACTTTAATGCAAATGTATCAGGCAGGCAATTTGCAAAGGAATTCATGAATCACAATAGACTTATTCCTCAGAGCACACAGGAGGCAGGAAAGGATTGTAGAAATCATTCTCTTCCATTGTTGGCAGGAAGAATAGGAAACTCCTAATTTTCTTTACTTGCATATACATAGATATAAATGCTAAAAAATTTCATAGAATGTCAGATTAAATATTCCTCACATTTAGATACTCCATGTATCAACAGAAGAAATTCATAGTTGCATAAATAGACAAATCGTTACATTTACAAACCAAAATTCATGGAAACAGCTGAAAAGCAGACATAATTTACAATAAGAATCCCTGAGCAGGAGTCTTAGCATAATATCTAGTACAAACAGAACCATAAACTACCTGGCAGATAAACTTACAAAGAAGCATGTTTGTGTATAATATTTCATTCTTGGTTGTTCAGAAGTACTAATATAGATATCTCCAGGACATCAGGAGTTTTCTTAAACAGGGACAATATATTGTTATAATTATCTTTTTAAAAAAAATATAAGGATGGACTGTTTCATTGCCATCTGAGCCTCCAGGACAGCTTCTATTACTTTAAGAGATATTTTTGAATCTGCCTTTTACTATTCCTGAAGGGAGAATATTAAATTGGATGAGTTTAAATGCCCTGAGGTATCTGGGTAAACTGAGCTGCTCAAGATACTTTGCTGGCTTTGAATAACAGAGTTGCCAATATTGTGGGGTAGAAACCAATGCCTGTGCGGTTAACATCTATCGGTTTGGGCTTTAGTAGACCCCTTTGTCTGCTCAGAACCCAGTTCTTTCAAGACAGCTCATATTGAAGCTTTTTCTTTAAAAAAAAATCGCACATTTGCATTTCATGTGGATGTAAAACTGTCAGCGAGGACAGAAGTAAATAGGTTCTATTGAAGCAAAATCATCTGTAGTTGTATAAGTTGCAGATATTAAACCCTGTAAAATTTCACCCAAGGATACAGTTTGAGGACAGATGAACACACTTGTAATAACAACAATTGATGCAATATGACTTTATAGATGCAAATTGGCAATAGCTATCTATTTGGGTGGCATATATACACAATTACTGACTTCATTTCCCCACAAAGGCTTCAGAAACATTTTCATACAGCCCACACAACTGTCCTCACTGTTGTCATCCTTGTCACACAAAGGATTCATGATTTGACCAATGGGGGAGTGCATATATTAGCATTCAGCACATGACATGCCTCATTGTGTGTGTTTGCAGTCACAAAAAGCTGTTCTGTTCAATCTTCTGAAATGATGACAAAACACCATGGTGTTTTAATTTCAGAACGGAGGAGAAAGTATCAAGAATATGGGGAAAACTTTTCAACAATGGGAAACTACCCACTCAATAGCAATAGTTTCTTATACTCTATAAATCAATAATATTTTCTTGTAATCCATAAAAAAAAATCTGGATAGGTGAATATAGATACATGCTGTTATATATAACATAGCAAATTTAAGTTTAATGGTCTGATTTTGATATAATGCTAAACCTATTTAGTGTTTCAATACACAAAGATACCTTAAAGATACCATCAAAACTTTTTCCCTTTGGAAAAAAGTTTTAAATATATTGATTTGTGGATTAATCTGGCCACAGTTTTTTCATACATCTGAATAAAACCTAGAGATAGCTTAAATTGTGTTTTATTGAAAAATAATATCAGAAACAACCATTTCTATATAGGTTTGTTGTAAAAAAACATAATTTAAATTAGGCAATTTGTCCTTTTTGGTGCAATATCAAATTGTAGTTTACTTCAAGTGACCAAAAGATGCTTAAAATATCTGCAGAGACAAAACTGTATTTAAATATAAACATAACTTAAACTAATTTCTGTAATACTAGATCATTATTTAGTTTTCTATCAATGTTTTAACATATAGTTATATGGTTATATTTAACATATAATCATATACAAAATTTAACATATACCTATACAATATTCAGCAGAGTAATTTTAATGATGAATATTTTAAAATCCAATATTGAAATCCAAGAGATATCATTAATTTATTACACAGTTCTTACTTTCATATTTACAGTCTTTAGTTTTTTGTAGTATTTTAATATTAGCTTTCTACACACTTGTCCTGTACAGTGTTCCCTTGATTTCCGCAGAGGATGCGTTCCGAGACCACCCGTGAAAGTCAAATTTCCGCGAAGTAGAGATGCGGAAGTAAATACACCATTTTTGGCTATGGACCGTATCACAAGCCATCCCTTAACACTTTAAATTCCTAAATTACCATTTCCCATTCCCTTAACAACCATTTACTCACCATTATTACTGGTACTCACCATTGAATAGTGATCGATATTTATAAACATAATTATTTATTAACAATAATTATTTTTTTTGTTATTTATTTGCAAAAATTATTAGTTTGGCGATGACGTATGACGTCATCGGATGGAAAAAACCGTGGTATAGGAAAAAAAACGCAAAGTATTTTTTAATTAATATTTTTTGAAAAACCGTGGTATAGGCTATCCGCGAAGTTTGAACCCGCGAAAATCGAGGGAACACTGTATTTATTATGTTGTACACTGCCCTGAGTCAGTTGAGGAGAGCAGCATAGAAGACAAACAAACAAACAAACAAACAGGGAGTCTTCTGTGGGGCAAGGCTGAGGGAGAGAAGGGTATAGGAGAGGAGAGGCCTCTGTGGGGCAAGGCTGAGAGGGGATTGAGAGGCTTCTGTATGACAAGGCTGAGGGACAGAAAGGGAAAGAATAGGGGAGGCTTCTGTGAGGCTAGCCTGAGAGAGAGAAGGAATAAGATGGGGAAAGATTCTGTGTGGCAAGGCTGAGGGAGAAAAAGGGATAGGATAGGATTTTGTGGAGCAAGCCTGAGGAGAGAAGGGAAAATTAACTATTCATTAATTTTCAAGCTATAGGTGTCAATTTTTCAAGCCCAAACACATAGTTCCTTGGTGGAACATGGGTATTTAGCTAGTGAAAAATAAAACTGAACCTCAG
Organism: Erythrolamprus reginae; assembly: GCF_031021105.1. Taxonomy (NCBI): domain Eukaryota; kingdom Metazoa; phylum Chordata; class Lepidosauria; order Squamata; family Dipsadidae; genus Erythrolamprus; species Erythrolamprus reginae. Next base: position 128,855,325 of record NC_091951.1, read on the forward strand.
CAAGAAAAGAAATGACATGGAATAGCATGTGCATGTTACATTTATTTTATTTATTTATTCTCATCTGGTACTGACTTCTGACTTCTGATTCTAATTATAAACAATCATTCCTTTTTAAAAAAATTCTCTGCACACACAAACATGAGTCTTTGTGCCTCACAAACCAGATCTTTAGGTCAGCAGTGTCATACTCAAGGCCTATGGGCCAGATCTGGCCTGGGGGATATTAAATCTGGCTTGTGGGGCCAGCCTGAAAATATCAAAGACCTGGCCTGCAACGTCTCTGCCAGGAAAAACAGGCTGGGGGGAGAGACACATTTGGCCCCTGAAAGTGAATTTTTGGCCTTTCCAGCCTCCAGCAGCACTCTGTCAGCCAAAAATGGGCTGCCTGGCGGCCCTGTGATGCCCCACATAGGCCATTTTCAGCTGCTGGGTGATGCAGGAGGATTAGAATCCACTGTGGTATCAAGTAAGTGCCTGATCTGGACAAAAAACAAGCAACATTCTATGATAATACTATAGTTTACTGCCATATTTTTACATACTGTAGGTCGATTTAATCAACAATCTATAATTGACAGCCTTTTCTATTTACCATTCTGGAAATATACCTCTTCTGTTAGAGCTTGCATTATCATGTTATTTATGCTATTGTATTTTTATTATTAGTTGAATAATAAAAATACAATAGCATAAATAGCTTTCCTGGCTGGAAAAGCAATTTACTATTAAACAATGGAGTATAAATTTAAAAATAAAAAGTTTAGTGGAGTATGAAGAATAATTAATAAATGTTTGCCAGTAATAGTTGGTAGAAGAGATAGGAGAATGGTTATAGTAAAGAGCTGTGGAAAGAAAGAAGAGAAGGAAAAAATGCACCTTGAGCCTCTGTCAAAGGCCTGCCATGGCCACGCTCACCCCAGCCACACCTACCATGACCATGCCTACCCCCTGACCACCACCATTTCTCAACCTCCAAGGTCAAATCTGACCCTGATACAGCCCTCAGTGAAATTGAGTTTGACATCCCTATTACAGAGGAACCATCTCTAAATAAACCCTTTTAGAGAAAGAAAAATGAAAGGTATTTTATATTTAAAAGAAGAAGCAAAATATATTGAAATAGAAAGATGCAGATAAAGTGAATTTGTTGATAAATGTCTGAAACTAAATGGTATAATCCTAAAGGTTACAGTTAACCTCTGTCTGAGAGTAAACAATGGATGTCATGCAAGTCATCTGGAAGAAAATAGCTCAGAATTTAGGAAGCAAATAAAATATATGCGGTGAAACAAAAATATATCAAAACATTGCATTAAATGTCTATGTTGAGACATAAACATCTTAGAAGAAAAATATGTTGGAATAAAATGAGCAGCAAATACCGGTAATTATAATAAACTCAGGGGTTGTATACACAAGACATTGGAAGAAAATCAAAATCAGTTGCATAAAACTGCAGGGGGTTATGAACCTTGGATTGCTACTAAATGAGCCAAACACTTACAACTGAAGTGAGATAAGTGAACTGGAAGTAATAAAATCAAAGGCACTGTATTAAGTCTGAATTTATTTACCTATTATTATTTATTGGATTTGTATGCCGCCCCTCTCCGCAGACTCGGATGTTATATTATACAATCATATACTAAAAAAACAAGAGAAAAATAGCCAACAAAAGCTATTGGTACTGGATGAAAAAAGTAAAAGAGCAGGAGCCATGAGTCCAAGATGATGCCAAATTGCACATCATCTCTGACTGGTGATGAACTTTCCCAAGCAGAATTAAACATGGATAAGCTATTTATCAGAGCTATTTACTCATATCAGAGTTGAGTCAAAGCATTTTCCCCATCCATTTCCCCATATACTTCAGGCACTGGGAAAGGACCCTGATGATAGGTACACCCATTGTTCTACAGAATGAAATCTATGTGAAAGTACACTCTTATCTTATTTTTCATATATGGTACGTATGCATTGTGAGCTCTTCAGGAATCAAGAACTCTTAAGTTTTGATGTTTAGAAAAGTCAACATATTTTTTGTTTGTTTGTTTGTTTTAGAATTTGAAAGACAAGCATGATTCAAAAGATTCAGCTTATCCATAACTTTTTTTGTGTTTGGCTGCCTGAAATTTGTTGTAATTATCTAATTATCCATTCAGAATCTTCTAGGTCTCTTGATTTTTCTCTCTCCTATGTTGTATCTGTGATCATTATTTTGCTTTAGGCTAGAGAATCCTGCTTTGGTTTTTGCTCAGCTTTGAGACTGAAATGATAAGACTATTGCAGAAGTTAATGAAATAATCACCACCATGCATTTTTCCAGGCCAGTGAATTAACTTCATAAAACTTTTGGCTCTCTATCAGGATGGTCAGATTACATGTTATAAAGGGGGGGAAAGAACATTCCAGAATTTTCCAGAACATTCTTTACCAGAACAATAGTTCTTCACATACACATAACCATATATTTGTTGGAATAGTGGCACTGAAAATCAAGCATATAATTGCTATCTGAGTTAGCCTTTCTAAGTTTCTAGTGTATACCATACTATTAGACTCTGCCTAAATAAAGTCGGAGAAATTTATATTGTGTTTCACAATCACTGTGAAGTATATATCTTTATTTATTTTTTTTACAAAATGAAGCCTGCTTTCCCTTTTCCTTAGATAAAATAAAATTTATCCCCATGGTCCACTTAATCTCCTCCTTATCCACCTATTCATCCCATCCTACCCCATTTCCAAAGTTTCTATTTTACTTCCCCACTTTTTATTTTTATAAAGTTTTTTTTGTTTTTCTGCACCTTAAAACATACATGAATAAAAACACATATATCATCATAGTCAATCATATCTATAAATACACTCGTACCTTGATATCTAATGGTGTATATATGTAAAAACATCTTGAATATCAAATTAATAATAAAACAACTAAATTGTATCTAATTTAAAAGGAAAGGCTAAGATTAATCTAAAATAGGAAAAGAAAAAAGAACAATACACCAAAATATAAAGATAAAAAAATTGCATACATTTTCTACAATTTCTAATACTCGTATTCATAAGTCTTAACTCCTTTAAGTCTGTGTTACATAATTTGTCTAATATTGCCACCATTTCCCTTTTTTCATCCAGGTTTTTACAAATTCAGCTCTAATTCTTTTGCATTACTTTCAAAGTGCTAATAAATTTATCTATTTTTATTTTCAGTCCATTCATAAAATTTCCCCCAGATTTTATAAAATTCCGAATCTTCTATATCTTTAATTTTTATTGTAAGACTGTTCATTCCAGCACAATCCATAACCTTCCTTAATATTTCTTTATCTGTTGGTATTCTATTTAATTTCCAATTATGCGCATATATAATTCTAGCAGCAGTCACTATATGAACAATTAAATTTGTTTCTTCTTTATTAAATATATCGGGCAAAAATACCTAACAAAAATATTTCAAGTTTTAATTCAATATTCTATTTCAAAATTTTCTCGATCCATGTTTGAATTCCTGTCCAATATTTTTTAGCTTCCATACATTTCCACCACATATGATAAAAGGAACCAGATGTATTATTACATTTCCAACATTTCATCAATTTATGCTTAAACATTTTTGCTCATCTTTCTGGCAACATGTGCCATCCATAAAATATCTTATTCATATTCTCTCTAAATAATGTTGATATTGTCATTTTTTAATTCCTTTCCCATAATTGCTGTCACTCATATATATCTATTGTATGTTCTATGTACCGGTACCTCATCCATTTTATCATAGTCTCTTTCACCTGTTCAAATTCTAATTCAATTCTATTTTTGACTTTAAATAATTATTTCTATTAATATAGCATTCTCTCTGCTGAAGAGATAGACTGAAGTATTCTTCTTTTCAGCAGTTTGATTACCACTTTCCCTTGTTTATGTGGGTAAAGTGAATCTGTGTAGTGGAATAATTATTTGAGCAAACAATTCCCATCACATGCAATTTTGAGTGAAAATTTAGCTAATTGCTCCCTCTTTATCAGTTAAAAATAGCTATTTACAAATTAATGAAAACTGCTAAATCTGTTATGTAAAGGTCACATCTCCATGGAAAAGATCCCTTGTTCTCATGGTAGTCACAAAAATATTATTTGTTTCCTTGATTTACATTGCTATTGATTGCCATCGCCCTCTAAACAATTATAACTTATCTATCATGTCCCTCCCACAATTGTTTTGCAAGCCACTATGAAAATAAATCACAATATCTCTATCTAAAAATGTATATAATTCTATCTACAGCATTGGAAGGTATTTTGGGTTATGATCAAGAGCCCTGGCATTTTATCCCCACTCAACTTTGCCTTAGTTACCTTCCTCTGACAAACTTAACATCATTTAGAGAAGCTTTATATGTTCACTTGATGCATTTTCTCTTTAAAATAAAAATCTATACTGGAAAAACAGAACTGCTTCAAAATCTAACAACCCTGAAAATTAACCCCAAGCTTTTTCTGGTTCATTTGGTCTCTCATTTATAGCATGGAAAATATTCTAGAGCAAAAACCAACTTTCATTAAAGTGATTGGTCCCTTCCCATTCGAGACTCCCTGTGATTTTAATTATCTTCTTTATTGTCCCCAACCATTTAGGCTGCTTCTCCTCATTAGGCTTACAGGTCATTCAGACAGTTGGTACCATTTAGGCCAATTTTAAATCATACGTTTAATGATTACTGGGGGAATTTGTGTTCTGTTGTGACAGCAGTTATTTAGTAACCCCAAAAGATGACACTGCAGGTTTCAGTCTGCAAATAATATGTAAATGTAAATTGTTAAATCTTTCCTCTGGAGTAAATGCTTCAAAAAGGAAATCACCAAACTAGGGAGTTTTGGAAAGGAAGCAAGAATGGATACTGATTACATGGTATGTTTGTGTGTATGCTTGCTTTTAATAATGGGGGGTTTAGTGTTTTTTAAATTATTAGATTTGTTCTTACATTGTCTTTGTTATTGTTGTGAGCCGCCCCGAGTCTATGGAGAGAGGAGGCATACAAATCTAATAAATAATAATAACAATAATACTGACACTTGTTTGTTCACAAAATATAAATAAATATAGAAATAGAAAAACAAAAATAACCAAAAATGTGCATGACAACACTATAATTGTAATTAACAAAGGCTAACCAAACTATCATACTGTGACGATACAACGATAAGTATCAATGTATCTTTGCGGTATGACATTTGACTAGCCAAATTAATTACATTAACTCAGACTTAATTATTTGAGTTTGGGTTGCATAAAAGACATATTAAAGGATGTTGCTCTTGGGGAAAATCCTTAAGAGGTTTTCTTTTCTTTTTTTTTCAATCTTAGAACAACTTCTCAAATACATTGGTGACCTCATTAATTCAATACATAAACAAGTTGATCAAACAGCAAAACTGGCCAAAGATGTGAGATGGCATACTTATAGTTTAAGTTATAATGAACCCTGGTTAGTAGTTCCAAAGATGGGAACTGAAGGCAAATATTCTTTGACATGATTGAGAAAATCTATATTTTAAATGTTACTGCTGGCTATAGTAACAGCCCTGTGGTGGAATATACTCTGGATTCCCAGGCGGGAGAGGCTGCATTCCAGAGGGCAAAAAGGCAGTGAAGCTTGAAAAGTCTGGTAGGGAGGAAAGAGGGTTTGTTCCACTCTAGCAATTTTCAGAGTATATCTGTAATTATGCAAATAGTTGTTTTCGTTGGGCAAGATCTCTATCTAGAAGTGAGAAACAATAAATAAATACTATTCAGAAGTAACTCATGTTTTTAAAATACTTATCTATTAAAATTGTAATGCTGCCCATTTTCCCTACAACAGGAATCTTTTACCTGGTTCCCAGGGGATCTGAACTAGATGATCTAATAAGTATAGATATTATTATTATTATTTTCAAAAATTAAAAAATATCCTTCAGAACAAATAACTATGTGCAATGGGCACATTAAGTTGGTAATTTTGAGAGCAGGAAGCAAATCTTAGCAATAAGTAAACATGCCCAGGATTTCATCCGAAGTTATTTAACAGGCATCAAATCCTAGAAAAATAATGAATTATTCCTTTATTATTTAACTTTTGATTGACGTTAACATGATTCATCTAGTTAAATTCTCTCTATACACTTTGAAATTGCAAGGTCAATGTTTCCATAGGAACAAAACCAGTTTATAGTTTTTTTGTTGAATCATATTAATAAGAAGAGAAAGAAAATACCCTTAAGACTTGCAATTATGCTTACTATAAACATAAGGGAGAATTTGCCATCTAATTAGCTTCAGAGGGGCAGCAAGTAAGAATTGTCAAGGATGTTAAATGTAAGATTTGAAGGAAGCAGAAAAGTTGGCTTGGGCAAATTTTTAATTAAGAAATTGTGCTCAGTGTGTGTATGTGTGTTTCTGCGGATATTTAATAGCCAGCAGTATTCTGATTACATTAAGCCAATACATAAACAGAGGGAGAACATGATTAGTTAAGATGAAAGCAAATACAAATACAAAAAAAGACAATTTTCCTGAAATTTACAAGTTTTTAATTACCCCGAAGTGAAAACCTAGTTCATTGTTTCTCAGATTTCTAGGTGCTAAATTAAATTGTAGATTCACATTGCTTTTCTGTCAGAAAAACAGGAGTAACAACCTGAACCCCATAACCATATGCAATTCGTGGAGCCCCATGGATAAAACTAATGGTATAATATCCTCTCATTTTTCAGACATTAACTAAAGAAAACAAATTCTGTGTACTCCCTTAAAGAGTTCTCAAAAATCCTACTGCAAAAAAATAAAAAACTCCAGGCACTCTCAATGTTCACAACATAAGTCAACCCCCTAAAGTCCTCACCTTGACTATATTAAGTGTAGTGAACCCCCCTGATTAACCAACACTATAATAAAATATAAGTGTGTGTGTGAAGTAGCATAAGAATCATAATTTACTACACTCAAGGCCTTTAAAAGTCAAAGTTTGGTTCTCCATGTTGGAGAAACAACTTTTTCTAAGCAAAATGCACATTGCTACTGTACTTTTCCCATTTTAATTCATGCTGGCAGTATTTCTTATTCCAGGTGGCAAATCTGAAGATTTATTTTCCAAATGATCCTTCTGTACCTGTAATCTGGACCATTACTGAAGAATTCAAATCAATCAGCACAGTTTAAAATGGTTTGGGGGGGTAGGGAAGAGATGCACTGGAATAACGTTGATAGAACAAACATTCACCCTACCTAGTTCAGAAGCAATGTTATGAACATTATTAAAACTCACATTCATGAGATTTATGCATATTCACATATTCTCCAATATAAGAAGTATATGAAAGAAAAGTCTGAAATGAACGAATTGGGTCCAAGACTCTAGATACTAAGTCTTATAGAACATAGTGCTATCATTCATCTATCTATCTATCTATCTATCTATCTATCTATCTATCTATCTATCTTTCATTCATCTATCTATCTATCTATCTATCTATCTATCCATCTATCCATCTATCCATTTATCTATCTATCATATAGCTAGCTAGCTACTATATCTATCTGTCTATCATCTGCCTTAGTTAAGTGATATACACATTACTAACCAAATATATAGGTAAGGACATCAGATTGGTTGAAGATACAAATATATATATAGCACTCTGTATAATGAATTGTTTAAGAACTTGATAAAATTTACACATATATCCCGGAGTTCATATCTTCGCTTAACACTTGTCCAAAGTAGCTTTCTAATATTGCCATTTCTGCATGAATTTTAAATCTGGGCTTCCGCTTTCTGAATTCTCATATATATAGTAATTTGAATATTCATATACAGTATATTCAGAAAGTTCCATGTTTATTACTTTAAGAACAGAGTGGTATTCACTTACCTTTCCTACCAATTTGCAAATGTGAGCATGCACGCAGAGCCTCCTGCACATGCGTATTACTCGCACATATGCCTTTCACCTATGTGCCCAACTTCAAAAATGTGGCTAAATAGGACTGCATTACATCTAGGCAGGTAGTCAGCCCCACCCGCAGTCACTACTACCAGTTACTCCGAGCTGGTCTGAACCAGTAGAATATCAGCTTTTACCCTTTGCTAAATTAGGTGCGGATGTGTTCAATGTGTGACACATCTGTGTCATGGGCCATACATTTGACTGCCCTGCCTTAGATTTATATTGTTCTAACATATAAAATATTAGGTTTTAAAGATTCTGAATGGAAATCTAGTTTTAAAAAGAAGCATTGGCTAGTTTACATTGGGTAATCTAAAGAGCCTTCTGTAAAAATGTCCAAAGTTGCTAACTATTTTATAAATTTAGTAACTCTAAATTTAAATTTTACCAAACACAATGGACACAGTAAGACCCATAGTTTATTATTATGTGAACATATATAATGCTAAACAGCATGTAGTCTTGAATCACCCATTATCGTTCAGTACTGGGGCAATGTACAAGACGTAACTCAAAAGTAATGCATCATCAATAAATGCAACAAGATAATAATAGCTGTTTAAGAACATTTTTATACATGGACAAAACTGACCCACAAGGAATGCCAACACTATCTCTTAAAATGGAAGTGTTTCATGCAGATAATTGTTTTATTTTTATTCTTACATTCTTACATTTTAAAGTCATATAATAAGAGGCTATTAGCAGCCTGAAATATACAATTTAATAAACAATAAAGTCACAATGAAAAATTTGCCAGCAGGAGCATGTTCACCACTTTTAATTAAAATGCAACAAAAATGTTTAAAGCCAAACAGCTGCATAAGAGCCAAAGCAAAATCTTCTTTAATAGTAAAGCTGTATTCATATGGAGATCTATATAACATATTTACAGTATGTGTTTGAACATCACATTATTACAATTATTCTGCTTCTTGGAGCAAGGATTCCTTGGCTTCAGATATACTTACAGTGCAATTCTATATGTATCAGCTGAAAGATAAATTTCATTAAGTTCAATGGGGCTTAGATCCAATGAAGTTTATTCCCAGTAGATACAGGATTATTGCCTCCCAAATGCAATCTTAAGTATATTTATTCTAAAATGTTCCATTAAATGGAATGGGACCTTCGATAGTGCTACTCTTGAGAAAGAAAGAAAAACCTGAGGCACATAGAACTAAAAGGTATTGAGTTGCAGCATTTTTATTTTATTTTCATACAATAGAATGGCAATGAGAAATTAACTAGTAGCATTAGATGTATTGCGTCCATCAATACAGCACTGCTTTTGCTTTTCATTATAATTCCTTATTAAGGAACTCCTTATAATTCCACCCCCACCATCAATGCCATTCTAAGTTGATCTCACTGATTTATTTATACCAGGGAATAGTCCTTAATAAACATATTTCTTGGTTGCTCTGATGCAAACAAAGTATATTTAAGCCCATGCCATATTTTATTATGTTATTCTTTTCACATATTGTATTGTTCTTTGAGTAGTATGAAGTTATTTATCAGCGTTTTAATCACACAATGGATATTTTAATTTTTGTTATATTACCTACAATGTAGGTATAAAGCCCTTCATGGCATCGGACCAGAATATCTCCGGGACTGCCTTCTGCCGCACAAATCCCAGCGACCAGTTAGGTCCCACAGAGTTGGCCTTCTCCGGGTCCCATCGACTGAACAATGTCGTCTGGCGGGACCCAGGGGAAGAGCCTTCTCTGTGGCGGCTCCAACCCTCTGGAACCAGCTCCCCCCAGAGATTAGGATTGCCCCGACCCTCTTTGCCTTTCGTAAACTTCTTAAAACCCACCTCTGCCCTCGGGCAAGGGGGAATTGAGACATCTCCCCCTGGCCTATATAATTTATGCATGGTATGTTTGTGTGTATGTCTGCTTTTTAAATAAGGGGCTTTTAAAGACTTTTTAATATTAGATTTGTGATACATTGTTCGGATTATTGTTGTGAGCCGCCCCGAGTCTGCGGAGAGGGTCAGCATACAAATCTAATAAATAATAATAATAATAATAATAAATAATAATAATATTAATGTAAATTATGAAGAGACTAGAGATGAAAAATAGTAATAGTCTGGTAAACCCCACCCTAATGTTATAATTACGTTTGTTTGTTTGTTTATTTATATATTTATTTTATTTGACTTCTATACCACCACATATTGATATTTCCACATCAAAATCCCTTTATCAGTGTTCTCTATGTCAAGGAACATTTTCCTTTGGCATGCAATTCCCAATCATGCAGTATCTCCCATAAACTAATAATAAAACTGTTACACTATAAAACAACTTATAATAAGCTCATTATAAAACTGGCAGGAAGAATGAACAATCATCTTAATTCATTTTCAAACTTTTTGTCAATTTCTTATTTTTTATAACTACTATTTTTATACATTTATAAATATTATTTTTATAAAGAATTCAAGGAATCAATCATACATAATCTCATAGAAAAAAAACTGCGAGGTGGGTTTTGCTGGGAGAGCAAATGGCCCAAAGTCAACCAGCTGGCTTACATTGCTAAGGCATGACTAGAACTCACAATCTCACAATTTTTAGCTTGGTGCCTTATCCACTAGATTGATCTGGCTCTCCTAATGTAATCAAATATTATAATCCACCAAGAGTCACTTTACTATGAGAGGTATGCTATGTAAACATAAATAAATATGTAAACACAGGCAATGTAAACATGATTAATAAATAAAATCAATGACACATTACAACTACTTGATATTCTTGGATTTTATCCTTCTAATGTACTGGTATGTTGGTGGGTAGGTGCTTTAACATTAGTGAATCCATCTTTTAGCCTTTAAAATAGCTTCATATTTTATAGCAGATATTTTATACCAGCTTTGCTGATGACCCCAAACAAAATATGAGTCTTTCAATTTTCCAGCTATGGTTTAGAAAGTTTTGTTTTGTTAAAAGGTTTAGAAAGTTTTGTTTTGTTAAAAGATTTTGTGCACACTAATTGCTTTTATAACAAAAGTCCTATTCATAATTAAACTAATCTACAATTTGCCAAAAGAGGAGAAATAGAAGCTCTACAATCTTATCCAATTTATTTCAACTAGGATTGACACATAATTAAAGAATTCTTAGTTACTCATATGTTTTAGATTGATTCACTGATCAATAACATTTGCATATAAAACCTAAATGCAGCTGAGATTTTGGAAATGTTGACGGAAGTTAAAAGAACTTTTGATTTAATTCAATAAACAAATGTTACCATTCCATTCAAGGAAAGGTTAGCTTTCTTATTTTCTATTTCATTTCTTATTAAATAAGGGCCACCACTGCCAAAGAACCTGTCAAATAAACAAGTGGATCCTTAAATCATAGTCCTGCTGATTAGATTTGCCCTCAGCAATTAAAACTATCCTTACCAGTTAATCTGCTATAGTATTAATTGGTTAATTTCATAATTAAACCTTGCACATATATCTACAGTTGTATATCATTTTAACTTAGTGCCTTATAAGCAGAACATTCACTGAATAAAGAGAAAATTTTGGAGATCTAAACTGTACAACAATTTTAACTTTTGTTGTTAAGCAAGCCTTGACTAAATGAGCAAAACTTATGAAATATCTTTGTACCATATATCATATGGCAATCAGCTGCACTGATTTATTTATTTATTGGATTTGTATGCCACCCCTCTCCGATGACTTGGGGCGGCTCACAACATGTCAAAAACAATATACCGTATACATATCTAAAAATCCAATTTATATAACTACAAAACTTTAAAAACTCTAATAAACTTTAAAATCATTCATTGCCATTCACACAACAAAACATATTATGTTCGTTGGCCAGGGGGCTAGGATCTAATGGCCCCAGGCCTGGTGGCATAAATAGGTCTTTAAGCTTTTACTGAAAGCGAGGAAGGTGGGGGCACTGCTATTCTCCAGGGGGAGCTGATTCCAGAGGGTTGGAGCCTCCACGGAGAAGGCTCTTCCCCTAGGTCCCGCCAAGTGACATTGTCTAGTCAACGGGACCTGAAGAAGGCTGACTCTGTTGGACCTAAGTGATCGCTAGGACTCATCCGGCAGAAGGCAGTCCCGGAGGTCATCTGGTTTGATGCTGTTCTGTTTGGTGTGTCCCAACCGCCCATAATTACAGGGTAATTAGTCCAAAAAGACAAACACCACATGATAAAAGGAAAATCAAAAGACTTTATCAACAGAAAAGCAGAAAAAACTCCCTTTTTAAATGTCAAAGGGATTTTCTGGTACACACAAGGCACAGGTTAAATGCAATCCAATTTCTCACCTAGTAACTGGGAAATTGAGTCCAATTCCAAAAGTCCAGAAATTCCACACAGGGAAATTCCACACAGGGAAACAACAAACCACGGTCTTGACGAACTATGAATCATAAACTTCCATGAGGCTAAACCAGCACACTGCTCTTTTTATCTGTAGCACTAATTACAGCAGCAGCACCCAACCACAGGTGGCCTCACTTATCTCCTGTAATAATCCTTCAGTTGTTCTCTCCTATGCATCACTCTACGCATGTGTGGGTCTGTCATAAGTTCTTATTCAGAATCCAGGGATGATAAGGATGATTGATCTCCTCCTGGGCTGTCTGCCAAACTCCCCTCTTCCCTGCCACTCACACTTCCTTCATCAGAGGAGACTTCGTCAAGAGATTCTATCAGGAGCAAAACAGGCCTGTGGCATGTGGATGTTTCCCCCACATCCACCTCCACATTCCTTGGGGCAGGAGCTGGGCCAGAGCCAACCACAACAGATGCCATGTAGGAATTGCTAGTCTGCTTCCATTTGCAATTCAAAGGCCTGCAGGACATGGATCCAGTGTATCTGACTCATCCAATGGAACTGACCCACCCCACCTGTGCTGGCAGAGAGAACATACTGCACATCCCATCACTCAAGGAATTTCAGTTGGTGAGATCCAGGAGAAAAGACTTCTAGATTAGCTCCCTCCGCCTTACATTAAGAATTTATGACCTGGCTCACCAGATGGCTTGGGAATCCAATGGGAGAGCTTCAGACTGGAGGTGGTTGAGTAATTAAAATTCAACCCTACCTCTTTCTATGTGTTCAGCAACCCTTTTTTAACTACCTTGTGTCCATGATTTTATCTGTTTATGGATTTTATCTGCTGTGGTTTTTTTACAATGGATTTTAATGTTTTTCATTGTTTTTATGTTGTAAGCCTTCCAGAGTCATTTATGAACTGGGCAGCAAATAAATTTTATAAATAAGTAAACCACAATTTTAAAGAATTATGAAAGAAGTCTACCTGGGTTAGAACAAATGTCCTTTGATATCATGCTTTGTTTTTGATCATGGGGCACAGAAGATTCTAGAAAGTTTAGAAGCAGAGTATGAAGACAAAATTGGAAGTCTAAATAAATCTTTAGTCTGTCTCCTAATAACTCATAGAACCCAGGACACCTAATCAATGCTGTGCAGAACTTTGGGGATGCGAATCTCATATTAATGCCAGTTCTTTATTGCCTTTCTGGGGTGATCCACAGTTATTTTTCATATCTCAAGTTTTTTAATGTTAACAATTTATTTATACCACAATAGAGGTTTTAAAATTAATTTTACTTTTGAGTTTGACTGGCTGTTTAAATTATTTGCTTAGGTTATTGTCTGATCATATGTACTAAGAATTTTTTTTTTTAGATATTAAAGGACTTAAGCTCAAAGTTCCCATTGTCCAAGCACATTTCTTTTACAAGTATTTCCTTTTACATATCATCTTCAATGATTTGGAGAGCATCTCAAACACTATGAGTGTTAAAAATACAATATTCAGGAAAGAAATATCATGGTCTTTACAAGGGTTGTCTGTCAGATATGAACTGTATCCTTTATTTTGTTTTTCCAAGAAGGAATACAACATATATTGATATTTATAAATGGAAAGATCTACCCAACGTCACTATCCTGTTTTCATTATAGCCAGTCAAATATCTCTTGGAAAGCCCAAAGCTAGAACTGAAGAAGCTTCTTGGATAAGAAGCAAAATGTTTTCAGAGAAAAAAACACTAGAGTCCTTTGGAAAAAGCAACTTTAGGACAACCATGATCTGGATGATTGAGAATCTCTACTGTATGTACATCTCTTGGAAAACTCACAAGGAGATCATGCACTTCCAGTTTCCATAAGTTACTTTTCCTAACAATTGATATTAAGACCATCTTGCCTTTGAGACTGCTCTATCAAATGAATATTTCTAGCATTGGTGTGATTTAGGTGTTATTACCTGTTGTGATTCCGTCTGAGGCCCCTCAGGGAACGGCTGATCCTCTGCTGGCTTCCTGCTCAGAGAGGGAGGATGAGGAACAGGAGGTTCAGGCAGACAGGGAGGAGGAATCTCAGGCTGAGGGAGAGGGAGGACAGCCAGAGTCCCCCGAGAGGGAGCTCTCCCCAGCAAGCAGCCTGGATTCCTTAGATGAAAATGCACAAGCAATAATCGATCTCTGGCAGAGAAGAGCAACACAACGAAGGGGACAATTAGCCAGGTACTTTCAGCACTAAAGAGGCAACAGCTGGGTTTGGGTGTGGTGCTCTCTGGAAAGGCTGAAAAGGCAGACCCACCCTTCCTGGCTTGTGGAGTATTATCTTTGGGAGTCCTGGGACCTGGCTGTGATCTTTGGCGTCTTGGAATTCTGGTTTGTGACTTTGAATACTGAAACCTTGGGGGGAAAAGGTGTGGGTCTTATTCTCTACAGTGGTGGGTGTGTCAGCAAGAAGTCTGCTGTATTGTCTGGCCATCAGGACTCTGCTGTGAAGTCTCATAGCCTGCCTGTTGGGAAGAACAGGTTTTTCTCTGTGTTTATTTTTCAAACTATAAAGTGCTTTTGCTTTTACCAGCGTGTCTGGCTGCTTTTTCCAGTTGGTGTTGAAGTCTGGGGGCACCCAGACAGAACATTACCTAGGACTACAAGTTTTAATTAATATATGTATTAGATTAGTTAAATCAAAATATTGCCAATCTATAGTATTAGCTTGGGGGGAAGTCTACCAAATTAATAGTTCTATATCTCTAGGTGCATATTGCAATATTAAGGTGTTTCCAATTCTTCTGAAATGGATTGTGTAAAAAATAATTTTAAATTACAAACATTTAAAAGTTTATCTTTTTAAAATTAATCCAGTTCTTAACAGGTAAGCATTGAGCATTGATAAAAGAAGAATGTAGCCTTAAAAAATATTTTAAAAGGAATAAATTTAATACTTTGCTCCGCCCAAACTAATTATGGTTTAATTGGGTTGAAGACCTGTTGATTACATTATCATTTGTTTACAGCTACATAAAATAGTTCAAGAGAGTGCTGGTTAAAAATAAAATACAATCTCAACATGGGAAATGAGTTCTGTGACACATACAGCACATACACACACACACACACACAGACATATTCTAAGAAAATTGCATCACTCCTAAAAGAGAAATGCATTTTATGTAACTGTTTCCTTTATTTTTAAACAAGGGTTAGCAGTCGTGATACTGCTGATTAATATGAAATAAAGCATATAGAAGATTAATCTTGAAGTGTTTATGTTTCACTACAGCAGGCATTTTAATCTGTCAGACTTACTAGAATATAGGACAATTTTTGCATTAATTGTGAGTGGATTGATATAAAATAAACTGTTACTGATTCTTCTCAGAGGGAAAATCAATCCTACGTCCCATGTGTAGAACCACAGACAATACAAATTGCAGATGCTTTCCAGTCACCAAATTAATTGTGTCCTAACTTCAAAACTAGCTTCAAAACTCACAACGTTTTTTTTCCTCCTGTCTTTATTATATAGTGTAGAATACGACTTCAGGCAACAAGAAGATAGGTTTCATCAAGTTTTGAAAGCATTGGATCAAGTGGAAGAGAGTCCTGTTTTGGTGCCACTGCAAAGACAACCATCTGATCACCCAGCCCCTGAGAAACAGGAAATAAGAAGGAAGGCAAAGAAAAAGAAATGCTTCTGGTGGATTTGAAAACCTTCAAGATGGTATCAAACTTAAGATTTAGTCTAAATCACTCTTGGCCCATCGTGAATGGACTTTACATCTATGATCCTCATCTTCTCACATGCTCTGATTTTCTTCTTCATTTATTGATTTGCGCTAATTCTACTTTGCCATGGTTCCAATATTGGGATACAAAAATAATGGCAGCTATGAAGGAAGGGAAATATCAGAGCCTAAGATCCATTCAGGAAAATAAAGATTTATGAGCCAAGTGGAAAGCATTATTGCGTGGTTGTGGCAGTGGTGGTGGTGGTAGAAACTTTGGTCAGAAATATGCCTTTTCTAAATCCATATAGAGCTCAATCTAAAAAGTTGAAACTCATACAATGTAATGAGAAAAACCACTCACTTGGTATTCAGATCGAACTGTTCTGAAACAGAGGGCAAGCAGGCCAGTAAAATGAAACTTTATCTTTTCTCCTTTCCATAACTTCCTTACCAAGCAATTCTGTCATCTGAACATAACATGAGTATGATGGAAATAGGAACTTGTTTAGCCAACTTGATTCAGGATTTTCTGGAGCTGACAGGTTTCTGCTTATAGTTATTTTTTAATAGCTTTGTTCCTTGACAAATTGCTTTAAAGCAATTCTGTATCGATTGTACCAAAGTGCACCTAACTTTTTTTTCATAATGTATTTGTTTAAAATAATCAAAGCTAGCAGTCAGCAAAAATGTTGAGACAGCAAATATGTTAAAATGTTAAGAAATAACCTTTTTTCATCCCAGCTTAAGTATCGAATTTTATTAGAGAAAACAAGGCTTTTGGGTTGAAAACCCTATATAACTGTAGGAATCCATTTAAGTCATTGCACTCCTTTTAAAACAAAAAGCATTGAACTCTTTATACTTAAACATTTTGGTTTTTTTAAAAACTTACTCTAAAATTAGTGTACACGTAATCCTCAATTTATGATCACAATTGAGCCTAAAATTTATGCTGCTCAATGAAAAATTAGTGGGGTGAGTTTTGCCCCATTTTACAACTTTTCATGCCACATTGATTAAGCGAATCACTGCAGTTCTAAAATTAGTAACACAGTTTTTAAGTGAATTTGGTTTCCCCATTGACTTTGCCTGTCAAAAGGTCGCAAAAGGGCATCACGTGACTCTGGGACACTGCAATTGTCATAAATGTGAGCAGGTTGTCAAGCATCCAAATGAAATCACATGACCTTGGGGATGCCGCAACAGTCATAAATGTGAAAAATAATCATGTCACCTTTTTACAGTGACGTAACTTTGAAGGATCACCAAACAAACTGTTAAAATTGAGGACTACCTGTACTATATTTTACTAGGAAGAACAACAAAAAAAGATATACTTGGATTATAAAATAAAGTGTATTATTAAGAGAGTCATGCCAGACTATAAGAAGCTTTCAGGGAGATTCTCGACAAAAGCATTTACTCAAGGGACAGTTTCTGGGTTGAGGTAATTTCCTATACAACAAAGTGCAGTCACAGTAGAACAAAAGCTTTTGCAAACTTTCTTAACATGAGGGATTTCAAACCAATTTGTCTTCTGCTTAGAGGAGGTCTTATATTATAAATGAAAAAAAAATCTAACTCATGAATTAGAGTCACATGAAAGTGAACAGAAATCAAAAATCGAAATCAACCAACACGGAATAATATAGTATTGATTTTTTATTTGTTCATTAAATATACAGCAAGTTTCCTAATTCCTATTTGCGTGACTGTCTTCTGCCTCACACTTCCCAGTGACCTATCAGAATCCATAGAGCTGGCCTCCACTGGGTCCCATCAGCCAATCAATGCCAACTGGCGGAACCACGGGGTAGGGCCTTCTCTATGGCAGCTCCAGCTCTCTGGAACCAACTCCCCCTGGAGATTCACACTGTCTCCACCATCCTGGCCTTCCAAAAGGCCTTAAAAAATGGCTTTGCCGGCAAGTCGGGGGCTGTTGAGCAACAGCACCTGCTCCGTCCAGAAGTGACGAATCATAGATGGATGAATGTCTTTTAAAACTGGGATTTTTAATTATTGTATTCTGTTTTTATTGTTGTACATCGCCCAGAGTCTGTCTGGAGATGGGTGGCTTATAAATTGAATAAATTTAATTAAATTTAATTTAATTAAGAAATCCTGTAATTTTCAGCAGTCTATGTTATCACCACTGACATTCAGCTTCAAATTGCAATCCATGAATGATCAGTTCCTATTGTCTGTCCTTCAGCCCATAAAAGTGAATGCTGGCATCCTAACCAAGAGGAGGCAGCCATATAATCTAAATTTGAATTTATTTGCTGCATCTAGTCTTATCCTATAGGCCAAACAGAAAGAAAAAAGAAAGGAAAATGTTGCTTTGTCGAACTTGTAATAGCAATCTGTCTTAATAGTGGAAGAAAGCCGTCTACGTCTTCCTTTCCTTTGATCAGCATTGAGAAAGATGGATAAGAAAGCCAACTGTTAATGAAACAGACCCAACATTTCACATCTTGCTTAGGAATTTCTAAAAATGCCTTGCTGTTAAAATTGAAAATGAAATGCTTCGGACAGTGATGGGCTACCAAAAGTTTTATTACCACACTGTGGGCGTGACTTATGCAGAACGCCCTGCATTTTCTTTCAATATCTTTCAGTGCAAATAGGTTGCTCTGGGGTGGAGCTCCATTTTCACTACCCCACTGCGTTTCCCCACCCCCCATCCGGGCAGTAGCCCACCCCTGGCTTGGGGAAAAAAACCAAAGCCTGATCTAGTTTAATCCAGCAGAACAAGTATATTAATAGGCACAAATTGTAAGAAGAAATTTTTAGGAAGGGGAAAAATGAGGCTCCCTATATCTTTAATAAACACAATTTAAGAGCTATTGACATCAGGTTTCTTGCTCAGTATTGAAAAGTAGTCTTTTTTCCTTTTAAAAAGTGCTGATATCTGAGGATTCTGGCAGCCCGTATCAAAAAGACCTTAACAATAGGACTGCATAAAGCTACTACCCAGGTATAAGTTTCAATAACACTAACTGTATTCAGCTACGGTATGCTATAAAAACATGGGGAGAAAGTAAAAAGGAGAAACATTTGTAAAATATTGTATAGCACATATTGCATATTCTGAATTTATTGTACTTGAAATTACTTTGCTCAGCAGAGAATTTTTTTTTCTAGGAAGAAAACTGGAAGAAAAAACAGTCTTCTTTGAACTACATCATCAATAAAATGATTATTCCCATGGTACAATAAATACTTTCTCCTATTCCTCACAGCCACAACTCTTGATAAATAGGCAGCAGACTCTAATATAAATTACTTTCCTGATGAACTGTACTAATCAAATATAATGTTTTGTATATTTCTAGATTCTTTTACTGCCATAATCTCTTTTGCAATAAATTGACATATTTTCTTCTGTTTCAAGACTCAATAATTTAAGAGCTATGTTTATGGAGATTGAAGTTAATGCAATTATTCCAACTAGGGTGAATGATTCAACAGCTGCTCTCCTAACAAGTCTTTCTCCTTACCAGTTTTACAAGATATGATGAAAATTCAGTTTCAGAATGGCATTCTTTAGGTGCAAGGGAACTAAGGTTTCCAGAAATTCTCTTTTTGTTCCATAATGTTGAAAATCATCATGCAGAAAATTATATCACCTGAACACCTGCTTACAGATCTGCGTCAAGAGTCAGTCCTCCTGCCTTTCATAGCCTGTTCAGTGGCCATCTGGACCAAGTAGCTAAGATGAGGGTTTCTTTTTAATCCTAGCTCTTCCTCTTTGTTTTTTATTCTTGAAAGAACAACAGTTAATTAATGGGCTCAAATAGCTTTTGTAAGGGAAAAGGTCTCAGATGGGAAAGCAGAATATGATCAGCAGCAATGTAGAACCTCATACAAGTATGTTTCCCTATGTCAGGAGTCGGCAACCTTAAAACCTCAAAGAGCCCCAGTCGCTTCTCCATTCCCACCATCGCCCTTACCTCCACAGGCCAGGTGAGGGCGGAAAAGCTGAGGCCAGCCATTGAAGGGACAGGGAGCTACAGCAGGAGCGGCATTATCATCATCATCATTATTATTATTATTATTATTATTATTATTATTATTATTATTATTATTTATTGCATTTGTATGCCGCCCCTCTCCGCAGACTCAGGGCGGCTAACAACAGTGGTAAAACAACATGAACAATCCAATTAATAAAAACAACTAAAAAACCCTTATTATATCATTGATGATGCTTCCATAACTGTGTGTTGCTGACCATGCCCTATCTGAACATTTATCTGAGAATTAATACCATTGAATTCAGTGGGGTTGCAATTCAAAGAATTTTTCAGATTGCCGTGTCTTCTATTTGATTTCTATGCCATCCTTTTCCTGGGACTCATATGACATGATTTGTCAAGTTTACAGTTTCATAGAAATGCTCTCCTAGGGCCACAGTGTTTAAAAATTGCAAAGTGCTTTAAAATCACAATTCTCGTAAGGCAGGATCTAATACTCTATTATCTACATGTGAGCATTTAACTAAACCATTAAAATATAATTTTCTATACATATTCACGTCCCTACCCAAGCAGTTATCTTCGAGTGATGTGAAGAGTATGAATACTCTTTGGAAAAAATAAAATGCAAAGGGCAAGTGAGCAGATTTACACCAAACAAAGGAACTATAATTGTTTTCTTATCCAACCAATTTTAGGTGTCAGAAAAAGTATAGTCACAAATGTTTTACTTTCATTATTTTACTAAAACTGATAAGCTAATATTTATTTTCCTTAGATAATTTGCACATTGTTGGCTAACCCATGACATTTCAGAGGATAAAATAATGGGAAGCCCATTACTCAGGAGAGTTTATCTGTCAGAATCTAAAGCACAATTACGATTGGTATAAGGCAACAAAGTAATCCAACAAGATTTTCAACGTCCTTACTTAGCAAATTCTGTGAATTCCATTAGCCACTGGCTTCATATCAAAACACCTTATTGCAGAGTCATACAACTGGAAGATTTTCATCCCTGAATTTTGCTTTTTCCAATCAACTCTAGATATTTCTAGGCATAGCCAAATTTAGGGATAGTCCAGCCAACTGACTAATCATGGCAATGTATTCAAAGTATGCATTGCAAGCTCTTGACCCAGCCATCCTGCACATGATCACAACTGTACAACAAATTTACCTTCAATTGTTAAGCTGCTAACAGTGGCTGCCTCAATTCTGCATTTGCAGCTTTTGCTATTACTAATATTGCTAATATTATTATTACTCAAACGGCAATACTATATTGTTTACATGAATAATACATTAATGTATAAATAATTCTTATGTAGTCAAAAACATATTTATATGCTTCATGGTGCCGTATACATTATCCCCTCACCACTCTAACCACTGTGCTGGTGTTGCACAGTGGTTAGAATGCAGCACTGTTGGCTACTTCAGCTAACTGCTAGCTGTAGTTCAGCAGTTCAAGGTTGACTCAGCCTTCCATCCTTCCAAGGTGGGTAAAATGAGGATCCAGATTGTTGGGGGTAATATGCTGATTCTGTAAACTGCTTAGAGAGGGCTGTAAAAGCATTATGAAGCAGTATCTAAGTCTGCTTCATGCTGAATGTCATAGGATTTTTCCCATGGGAAAAATTTTATCAGCAGACAATGAAACTCGGGTGTACCAACACTGGATGGCAAAAGTTTTGCCTGAATATCTTTGGACCAGAATATTTTGGACAGCATTTACATTTTTCTGATACACATGTTAGTTATTGTGATTTGTTATATACAACCCAATGCATCATTCTAAAAGTTAGAAATAATTCCTATGTGCAAGTAATAAAATGGGTCTAAACATTGAGGCTACAGAAAAAGGCACCAAATTAATCTTCATATTATAAAAGAGATATAAAGAAGTGAAACCATTTTTTCTAGGCTAGGTATTTCCACCTTGGATAAAGGGAAAATGTGAAGTATTATGCAACTTGTCAGGCCATATTTAAGCAGAAGGCCTTGAATGCCACACAGATAAAATGTCATATAACTGTGATTCTAAAAATTATGGAAACAGAAGCAAATGAAAGGAGATAAAGATGACTAAAGGACACATTAACTACAATGTTACACACCTAATGAATAGTTTAAGACAGTCGCCTTAGATTTAGCGGTCCCCAAATTCATTAAATTACAACTCCCATTATCACAAGCAGTAAAAATTTGGGGCTATCCTGGCTTGAAATGATGAGTTTAGTGCAGAGGCATCAAGTTGGAAAATATCCCATTAAAAGAATATGTAAGCAAAAGTGTGCAAAGATGAGAAATGACATTTGTGGAAAGTGTATCCAATACAATGTTCATTATGCGTGACACCTTTCCTAGTATCAGTAGAATGTTAAGTGGTGCTGACAACTCAAAATTGCGACTAAGAGCAAAATGCAGCCTAAGCCAAGAATATCATGACCTAGAAAAATAACCTGCCTGGACCATGTGAAGAAACCACTGGATACTTTACAATGATGAACATCATTTATTCCTTTATTTATAGTACCCCTTTTATTTCATGCAAGCACAGACATCTCAACTGAAAAGAAGAGGAGGCTTAAAACAGATCTCTAAAGTGCAGCTGTTGACATTATTCAAGGAGATGTAATAGCTTTGGGCAGATTTCAACAAATCACCTTCACAGTTCTCCTGAGTCATTCTCCCACTAAATATTAGCTACTTGACTGCAGCCCAACTCTGTCTCTTCAGTTAGCAGGCTTGTGCTTTGCAAAGTACGTTTGAATAATCATGACTCTTATACTCAATATTGAAATGTTCACAATATGGCATCATTGTTACTAATGAAGACTGCACTTTAGTGAACTTTCAGTAAATTCAGAAAAAAAAAATTGCTAACATCCCTCTTGCACACCAATTATCTGTATATCAAAGTTCTGAAAGGAGGCGAGATTATTTTCCACTTTAATTTGGAATACTGCCAAGATATCTCAGAGGAAATTCTTATTTTTCACAAGGAACCAAACAAGTGGCATTTTAGAAAGACTTAGCCAGCATCTAGAACAAGGTCAGAGATTATGCAAAGCTATATCATGATCAGAAAGGGTTTTCTTACTCTTTGACTATTCATTTCTGAAAGGTGGCTGTTTCCTTGTTTTACATCTTAGATAAGTAGATGGCCAAAATGTATGAGGAGTAGTATTTGCACATGTATTTAATTTTTAAGGAGAAATGACATAACTAAAGAGACCAATTGAACTATCCTTCAGAGGTGAGATTAACTTCCATAAAAAAAGTTTTAAACTATGTAGACATTAAGGCAATTTAATAATCAAAAGAAGGAAAACAAAGCTGAGGTTTGACAGTTTCTGTTCAAAGATCCTTTTTACCAAAGCATTCACAGATTACATTAATAATACATGTTATTACATTAATAATACATGTCATGCACTGCTTGAATTCTAACATACAATGAAAAGCAGACATTAACTCAGTGGGAATCACATTGACATCATGATGATGCCAGAAGACAAAGGCAATACTTTGGTAGCCATGGTCACAATAGCTGCCAAAAATAAATATAAGGGATATGTAAATGGAATTGTATTCAGAATATATCTGAACACAAAACAGATCTTGTGAAAACAATATTCAGAGGTAAGTCAATATCAACTGAGATACCATTTATAGCAAAGAAATGTTAAAGTGCCTATATTTACAACCTGACAACCTGAAAGAGAAGTCTTTAAAACTGTCAGACCGGTCATTTTCTATACTTGAATATGTCAACACTGTAGTTATCTCTAGAAATGGTTCGTCAAAAACAGAAGAGAGAAAAAATGAAATATTTTTTATCCCAGGGATACTTGTGTGTTTCAAAGAATCAAGCTTACTTAAAAATTACTCAATCTTCAAAATTTGTATCTCCTGCTTCCATGAAAGGATTGGTTATCATATCAACCCTTGATGACACAGTAATCCAAGTGGCTCTTTGTAAACACTGTGGTTTCTGCTTTCTGACAGCTGAAGGAACCAAGTTTGAGGATCTACCAAGATGTTATGGCCTTCTTTTGACATAGACGTCTCAGCACTATAGTAGCCCCACAGCTACTTTTTATATCACAAAACAGATTGATCCATCTAGGTATTTGATCCAGTAGATAGATTTGTTCAACTTATTTAAATTGCTTTCTTTATCAAAATAACATTGGCTATTCTTCATTATAACTTTCATTTTGTAAAATACAGAGAGATGAACCAAACCAAATTGTAAACTACAGTTGACTAAATAGGACATGAAAGAGACTTGGTTTCATCCTAACTATATTTATCTGCAGTAATGCTAGCTTTGGATAAAGAAAGTTTGCTCGGGGGAAGTTTTCAATGCCAAAATAAGGAGACATTTTTCATGGCCTCTCCTTCCTGTGGATAGTGGAAGCCCACTAAAGGGCCCTGCCTTGAAAGACAAATTTTCTCTGCCTGACTGCTTTGTGTCTGTCATTGATGATGCTTCTGTGAACATCATATCTCAAGCCCTGTAGTAAAGTACATTTAAAAATGAATGACTCACAATTAAGGGGTCATCTCTTCCCATTCTAATGACAGTTCTGTTAATGGTGCGCAGCAACTGGATCATTATTTCTTGTATATGCTGAAAGGTTGATGCCTGTAAAAAAAATAATCTTTTTTAAAAAATAAATAAATAATCTACAAAAATGAATGTGTCAACTTAATCTGTATCATATGAACATAATATTTAGCAGCATGGAAGAAACTAATCATACACTCACTGCTATTTTACATGGACCCTTAAGATAGTCGGAAGATTCAAGTTTGCCTTGTTCAAAAGCATGGGTCAACTTAATTTGTATTCTTTTAGAATGTTGTTGAGGCCACTTGGAGGTTTATCTGTGTCCTGAGTAATGTAGGTCACCCATTTCAGAGTCAACCAATTGCATTACCTAGGTAACCCAGAAGGCCCAGACAAACAGATTTTGAAAAAAGCATCTTTGAGACAACTCAAAAAAAAAACCCCACCTGAAAAAAACACCTTGGAGACCTGGATGAGTGAGAATCTCAATAGACATCTTCAAGATTGCACTCAAATGCCCTTTTAGTGGCCTTGCAAAGATTTTGTATTTATTCATTCATAAATTCATTCATTCATTCATTCATTCATCAAATTTGGAGAGTGTCCATCTCAGTTATAAAGCAACAAAGTTACATGTTCAATAAAGGAATTTCTCCTTAATTTTATATAGCAATCTTTTTCACTGTTAAACAACTCATTTGCTTCTTTTTACCATTTGATAGCATTATTGATAGAAAATTGCCAACTTTTCAATGTCTTGAAATCTCAACATCAAAATGCTGCTAGGTTGTACACTTTCTCATGAATTTTTTTTCATATATTATCACTTTGAGCATCAACTGGCTACTCGGATTGGATTGATTTAAAAAAATAAATTCAAGACAATGGTAAGACTGACTTGTATATAGAGTACCGTGCAGACTGTATGAAAAGTAAATCTCACAACCCACATCCTAACATTCAACCTCCCATCATCCAAAACTGGACACCCTCCCACCCAAACTACCTCACTGACTGCCACTCCTACTGCCACTCCTACTGACCTTAAATGCAAGCCACTTAATTCAAGAAGTACTGTAAATATAATACCTGAATTAATCCTCTTATTAAATATGACCATTTTTTATCATATATTTGTCTGCAAAATGTGGCTGAATACATCCCTCTCTGACTCCATTATTGTAGAATGAAACTATCATGTTTATCGATCTGATAGAGAACTCTGAAGAGGAGGTGGTGTTGCTAGCTTTTACAAAAAGTCATTAAGTCTAAAAAATATCCAATTTACAAACAAACCTGCTCTTTCTGAGACTATCATCTGTGAGCTACCTTTAAACATCACATTACAATTTCTACTATGTTACAGAGCCCCACACTACGACATCAAACATGCAAATAACTTCACTTCTGGCATGGGCAGGTACTGGCGCACCCCCTCTCATCTTTCTTGGTGACCTAAATCTCCCTTTTATTAAATGGTCCCTTGACCTATACAATCAACTCTGTACAATGCTGTACCTAATCTGGGACTGGATCAACTAGTAATCTAATCTTTTGCAACAGTTTATGGATTACAATTTATGGATGACACATAAAATAACCCTTTTCCAATAGCGATCACAGCATGATGGACTTCTGTCTCAATATACACAGTAATAAAAATAACAATAACAATAACGATGACGATGATGATGATAGGATCCCCAGTTATATTTTTTTAAAAAAACAAACTACTTCATTAACCCAGCCTGCATTAAATAAGGGTTTTCCTGCATCAGAGCAACTTAAAATCTTGAACAAATGATATGCCTAACTTAATTAAGCATAAATACATAATATTCTTGACACTTGCACTTTCATAAAAATATTAAAACTTACAGATAATAGCCGTGCACCTATTATTATTTCCCTAAGCCTTCTTAACTTCATCTTCTTTCTTTGATCAACTGTTATACTGCCAGATGCCACAGTAGGGCACAGCGATTTCCAAAAGCAGCATCTGGCTGTTTGGCAGATTTCCCAGTTCCTCTTGGCAGATCTGGCATTTTCAGAGGGCATGTCATGTATTGCTGCTGGGTTCTGACAGAGTTTTCCTAAGAGGTTGTCCTCCCTCCCTCCCTCCCATCCACTCCCTCTGTCTTGATAAAGTCTAACAAATGCCTCTAAGTCCAAGGCCTCTTGAGAGCTCTCTAATTAGATGCCACACTCTTCCCAAAAGAGCTCCTCAAAATAGTTATGGGCTAATTAGGTTAAAGTTTACATTTTCTCAAAAGATGCCAGCTTGAAGCATTTACAAGACAGCTTTTAAAACAATTAAACAAAATAAAAGCAAAGTTTTAGATTTCAGATCCAGGAGAATATCTGTAGCTCAGGGCTGAAATGAGGGGTCTTTGTTTGGTATTATCTGAGCATTTTTCTTGCAGACTTTATTACCTAAACTAGGTAACATCATCAGTGCTAGTCAGAGCTAGGACAAACAAATATTAATCCATGGTTCAAAGAAAAGAGAAGAGTAAGGAATGGATGAACTCCTTTGTCTGTAGAGATAATCCATGTAGAAGGAAATACATTCCCTGGGAGAATGTCTAAAGGATTACTGTTTATATATGTGCAGAGATTAAAGACAGTCTCTTTTAATCAGGATTTAAAAAGACCTTTCAGAATCAGGAATCTGATTTATGTAACATAAAGCATAATAATTAATAATAATTAAATATAATATAATAGATTGGTTTTTCTATACAGACATAGCTACATTAAAAAGTAATGAGAGGCCCCATTTGCAATTATGATATGTGCATGTTGCTTCTTTTGACATTTTTTTTTAAAAGTCTGCAGCCTACTTGACAGGTCTCTGTATCCACATCAAACCTCTTCATACCTGAAGTATACCTTGACACTTCACATTTGGCAAATGTTTAATTGACCTGTGTGAAACCAGTTACAGTTTGTCACTAGTCTTTCTGTCACTGCTATGTTCAGTATCTTTTTCACTTGGTTGCCACTGGTGGAAAAGTAGATAACAAGTCACTTTCTTTTAGCTGAAATGAAATTAATTCTAGGGTTACTGTTTGTACAACAAAACACCAACAACGGGTGGCTGCTAGAGGTCAACAAAGAGATCTCTCTTTCCTGACTTCTAGTGGAGTGCTGAAATTCTGCAGGGCAAATTTGGTAGTCTAACAATTTTTATATAGACTTATTCCTCACAGTGATAAATTCATCTGTGACTATCCATCCATCCAGTTATATCTAAAGAGGGTATCTTGGGAGCATGACCAACCAAACTGCTTCTGTTGGTAGTCTATCCATAGCTGTGTTAAAGTGGAAAATAAGACACTAAGACTACTTCCATCAGCCTGAATGAACTGGGGTAATTGTCATAGGTTCCACTTAGCCAAACTATTCCATTCTATTGCTACCTAATGTTGCATTAAATTTATTTTTATTCTAGTCATCTCCTTTCTTTTTCTTTATACCTATTAAATCATAATGTGTATCCTTTTTATAATGAAATGATGCATTACTTACACTCTACTAGTGCAAGCAAAGATACACTTATTATATTGACCACAATCAGAAAGTTGTAACAGAATGAGCAGGGAAACAGTATCAGGAAAACAAAATAGATAATAAGAAGGGTTAAAAAAAAGGAAAAGGGGTAAAAAAACACATAGATGTGTCTAAGATATATACATACCCTGGAAAAGATGTAATATAAGTAGAAATACTAAATGCATCATTTAGTGATAGTGGCAGTGAGATGTTTAATTCTAAATCCCCAAAATAAACCTAGAATGTGGTTTATGCCAAAAACAAGTCCTATTTCACCACACCATTTAAACAATAAAAATTGTTTAATTTTTGTGAGCTTTAACATGACTTTTTCCTTACTGAAGTAGAGCTTCGGTGGCCAATTAAGGATTAGTGAACACAAGCATTGTCAACATCCTGTGTAGTAAAAATGATATAATAGATAAGAGGCCCCAAACATCAAAGTACGTTATGGGATCTATACCATGCTTACTCTATAATTATCCTTAAGAACTGTACTTGAAGTGTCAAGGGGGTGTGACAGCCACCCAGTTCAAATAAAGTTTTCTGCTATTGTAACAGATTAATTTATAACCCCCTAGATAATAAACCCAGCTGCAGAAATTTATGGTGGGTGGTGGTAAGAAAAACAGTCCATGTAAAATCAAACATTGTTACTATTTTTCTCAAAGGTGATCTTGCTGAATGGCCAAGGCCCCCAAAACTGACTACAATCCATTCATACTTGTTTCACAAATATATTCTGGGAATACAGTGAGATTGCCAAATTAAACCTTTTCAGGGTAGGTTGTGAGAGACACCATTCTCTTTTTTAATATCGGTATGGTAGGAATTGTGCAATGCATTTAATCCACCTGTACTAACAATGCTGTTCTATTAAAACATGAGGAGAAATAATAAATTAGGTCAAACATTTGTCAACATTAATTGCATTACACCTCTGAATTAATTCATCTGATTTAAAACTGGGGAAATGAAGTTTTTGCTCACAGTTTTATAAGTATTCCTTTTCTTTTCATGCAATGCAGTACGTTTAACCTTCCTTTCTCCTTGACCAATATGAGAAATAAATCAGGATTCCATTATACCTCTGTTGTTTCTGGGTTGGTCACATGAGAGCCCATATCATTGTTTAAAATAAATTCCACTTAAGTGAACAAGCCAGCCTCAGAAACCATAGCGTAAAATTGGAACTTGGTTTACTTTTTCTGTCCATGTAGTATTAAGAGTGTGTACATATCAAAGACTTGTCATTTAAAATCAGAGTCTTCACTTGGGGCTGTTTTAGCTTATGCGCATAATACCAGCCTTTGGTTTACTACTATGTGTGAATGTTACTTTTACTAGGTTTATGATATTGAAGAGGCACATATTTCTAAGTCCATGTTTAAACTTCAGTCAAGTAACTGTCACATTTAGTGCCGCTTCCAAAATATCAAATTTAGCAATATATTTTAAAAGTGACACCCAGTTTGGGACTTTTTTAGTTGATAGTTTCCATTATATTTACTGCACTGTAAATATTCAAATAATTTCCAAATTTCTTAAAACTGCCAAGAGTCCTTCAGGCTTGCAACTGAGCATATCTATATTAAATAAATCATTTCCTTTAATCAAATCCTGGGTTGATTCAAAAGGATCGAAAGTATAACTACTTATCTGTTCAGCATAAAAAAATGAGAATGAATAACTCTTAGGGAAGATACTGAAAAAATAACCAAAAAAGTGCTCTTTACAATATAAAGGAATAAGACACATGAATCACCTTTCAAAGAATAAAATTATTGTTACTCCAATCAAAAATATGATCCGATTTTAGTGATTTGAAATCTCTGGCATGTTGATCAGTAATGGATGTTGCATGTGTTTCCATGCTGCAATTATCAAGAGATATGTTTTTTAAAATGGCTGACATGTCACCATGGAGACGGCATTCTGGAATCTGAATGAATTACTATCTGATACATGTTGCATGCGTCAGATTATGTCTGGTAATGGTCAGAGATATCTATAGAATCCAGCATTTTTATCAAACAAAAGTAATGGTCAGAGATATCTATAGAATCCAGCATTTTTATCAAACTGACAAAAATAATGCTGAATGATACATGTTCTTCCTCTTTCCTTTTATACATGCATGAAATATCAGATGCATGAATAAAAGGAAAGGAGCTTGCATTCACTAGACACAATGCTGTTTTATTGAACTCCTCTTAATCTCCTGCAGAGTCCTCTGGCACCACATTCCCCATTTCTGAAATCATGAAAATGACTATAATTCAGATTTGCCTCCACTGCCAATTTCAACCAATGACTGACATTTTTTAAAAAAGCAAAAAGCAACCAAGGCAGCTGTTATGTAAGTAATGCTACAGATTATTTTTAACTTTAGCTGAAAGGATGTTACATGTCTGCAGTATATTTCTGTTTCCCACACCATGGTTTATGTGAATCTAGATTGATTATTTGGACTGTAAATAACTAGTACACCTTAATCAACACAGACTTGATAAAATGGAATCAGTTATACAATCCCTGATATTTATTGGTACTCACTGCATCTTGACAGCTGAGAACTTCTAGGATGCTGTTGAGTAATTCAATGCAATATTTTTTGTCTTGTGTCATTTGCATTTCAACACTTGGATCCAGTAATTCCTTCAGTTCTTTGGTGATTTCAGGTAGGAGGATATCTCTACATTCTGAAAGTAAACAATTTGGTGCTTAGGGGAGAAATCAAGCCACAAATATTTTCATATTTACTGTTTTGAATGTTTACAATGTAGCTATATCTCCTTGATACAATCATTCTTAATTGCAATTGGAGGACACAAACGATTTAGATTTTTTAATGATGAATAAAGGTATAAATGCAAAAGAAACAGATCAGCTGAATTATAATAGGAACACGATGGCTACATCTCACTAAGTATTGGCGAACTGACTCTGCAAGCATTGTGTGTTTTCTTTCAAAGTCATCATTTTAAAATTTGTAATGTTCTCTCATAATTCCCTGGAGAAGATTAAAAATATAATTAACAGCTAAAAAAGGGCAATAAAAGATTCTTAGTAATGTAAACTGCGTTATTTTCTGCCTTGATTCAGTTATATTCAGCTAATATTGCTCACAGGCAGTGGCAGGTTCCACTTATAGAAACATAGAAGACTGACGGCAGAAAACACCTCATGGTCCATCTAGTCTGCCCTTATACTATTTTCTGTATTTTATCTTAGGATGGATCTATGTTTATCCCAGGCATGTTTACATTCAGTTACTGTGGATTTATCTACCACGTCCGCTGGAAGTTTGTTCCAAGGATCTACTACTCTTTCAGTCAAATAATATTTTCTCATGTTGCTTTTGATCTTTCCCCTAACTAACTTCAGATTGTGTCCCCTTGTTCTTGTGTTCACTTTCCTCTTAAAAACACTTCCCTCCTGGACCTTATTTAACCCTTTAACGTATTTAAATGTTTCAATCATGTCCCCCCTTTCCCTTCTGTCCTCCAGACTCTACAGATTGAGTTCATTAAGTCTTTCCTGATACGTTTTATGCTTAAGACCTTCCACCATTCTTGCAGCCCGTCTTTGGACCCGTTCAATTTTGTCAATATCTTTTTGTAGGTGAGGTCTCCAGAACTGAACACAGTATTCCAAATGTGGTCTCACCAGCACTCTATATAGCGGAATCATAATCTCCCTCTTCCTGCTTGTTATACCTCTAGCTATGCAGCCAAGCATCCTACTTGCTTTCCCTACCGCCTGACTGCACTGTTCACCCATTTTGAAACTGTCAGAGACTGTCACTTATCCGCATACTGATGCACTGTGCGCACATTCTGCTGATTCGGGTGCTTGCCCGTGCTCATGTCTCCTCACGTGCATGTCCCCTTGCACAATTTTGTTTTTGCACCTGTGCAAGAAGCAAAAACGCACTGAAATCTCACATGGGGACGTTTACATGCATGCAATTTCGGTGACTTTTTGCTTCCATGTATGCGCAAAAGCAAAAAATCACCAAAAATTTCATGTACTGAGTGTCCCCTCACAAGCTTTTGCACATGTGCAAGAAGCAAAAAAGACCCAAAAATTTGGGGGGAAAGATGGCACTGCCCGACAGGCTGGCAAAGACAGCATCAGAGCAGTCACGCGCAAATTGCACAATCTGGCGACTGCTATTGGAACAGAGCTCCAGGGCATACTGGGAGTAACCCACTGTTAGATATTTGCCAGGGTAAAAGTCAAAAGTTCAGATTTGTTTATTGCATGTTGATTGGTTGCCTTCTTTTGGCTCTTAAAATGTATCTTTGTAAAACTGCCTGTTGCTGGGCTAGATTGTATAAATAGGAGAATTGTCATTTTATAGAGCTCTCAATACTCCATTGCTTCTTGACTGAATTGACTTCCTTGTCCTGTTAGCAAATAAACCTTGCTTGATTCAACCTTGCTTTGAGAGTTATTACACCCACCACTGAGGCAAAGTCTCCACAACAATAAGTAATTTTGCCTGTTCATATTCTGAAGAAAAAACACACCAACAATTCACTCTGTAAGTAACATAAAATCAGTATTTATGCTAGAGACTCAGTTTTATAAAATATGGCAGTATGCATCTAAAACGTACAAGAGAATGCTATCTATCACCATCCTTTCCCTGTATTTCATTACATGTTACACATAAGATTAAAAAGGAAAACAAATCTCACTAGTCTAAATATTTCCTTTTCTGATGTAGTCAGCAATACAGTACCGTAGACGAAAATATAAAGTAGAATGAAAATATTTGGTGAAAAAACAATGCGATAAACAAAATTCCTTGCCTACAAATAATTTATAATTTCCAAATCTTCAAATTTTGGGGGTACTTGATAGAGTCTATTGGCATCTACCCTACCCCTTCTAAGGTAGCAACTATTAAGCAAGCCCCTGCCCCCTCAAACAAGACTGAGCTACAGGCTTTTCTAGGCCTACTAAATTTCTATAGTGTCTTCCTCCCATATAAGGCTTCCCGGGCAGAACTCTTCCATCGCCTTCTAGATGCTAACAGGCCCTGGCACTGGGGGTCTATAGCCCAGGCTGCTTTTAATGCATTCAAAGAACTTCTCATGTATGATGCTGTATTAATTCACTATATCCAAGACTTTCCCCTCTCCCTAGTTGCAGATGCCTCTCTCTATGGCATCTGGGCAGTCTTGAGCCATATGGTGCCCAATGGGCTGGGGGTGCCAATTGCCTATTTTTCACAAATTCTCTCTTCCACCGAAGTATAGTCAAACTGAAAAGGCGGCTTTGGCTTTAGTAGCCTCCGTGAAAAAAATTTAGGATTACCTCTATGGGCAGCCTTTTCATCTTGTCACTGATCATAAGCCCCTCCTAGGCTCCTAACAGGAGACCACCAGACCACACAGTACCTACCCCTCGCATGTCCAGGTGGATGGAATTCTTAACTGCATATTCCTTCACTCTTGGTTACAAGCCCTGCAAGGCACTGTCCAATGGTGACGGCTTAAGCTGCTGCCCACTGCCAGTGCCCACTGTGGATCTTGCCTCTGAGGTTCTACATATTGAAGACCTAGGACCCACTATCTCTGGATCTGACATTGCTGCCCACATTGCTAGAGACCCTGTTCTCCAACAGATCCTAGACTGGATAAGTAGAGGCTGGCCATTGGGGAGTTTGACCCTCAATGCTTGCCCTACCAGCATCGTCAGTTGCCTACCAGCATTGTCCACACTCCAGGGACGCCTCCTGTGGGGAAACCAGGTAATTGCACCTCCCTCGCTTCAAAGGCCCATTTTTCAATGCCTACTTGAGAGACATCCGAGCATGGTAAGAATGAAGGCCTTGGAGTTGTGTGTGGTAGCCTGGCATGGACCAGGCCATTGAAAAGTGGGTGACCCAATGCCTGTCCTGCCAGTCTTCAAGACCTGTGTTGCCCAGTGCCATCCTAGATCTTGGGCAGTTCCCAGGGGACCCTGGTCCAGGGTTTACTTAGATTTTTCTGGCCCTTCCTATGGTCATAGTAAGGGATTTTTGGTAGTGGTGAATGCTTAACTCAGGTTGGGTGGACCTTGAGCTGATGATCACCACCACCGCCAATGCCCTTGTTCACACTCTAATGAAAATATTCATGACTCATGGGTTCCCAGATGTTGTGGTTTCTGACAATGAGTCACAGTTTGTCTCCACCTGGTTCCAGCTATTTGTGGTCTCTCACGTATCTGCCAGGCCTTGACCTCTCTGTGGCATCCTGCCAGCTATGGCTGGGCAGAACAGGCCGTTTGGTCTGCCAAGGAAGCATTAGGCTGTTTGGAAACCCCCAATTGGCAAGACAGGATGTCCCTATACCTCTTAGCACAGTACTCTACACCATATCTGACCTCCAATTAGAGCTCGCAGAACTCCTAATGGGTCGGTGCCTCTGAATTGACCTTTATTGCACGCACGCTGGGTACACCTCCAAAGGCTCCTCTGTCCTACAAGCCTGGGGCCAGAGTTTCACTGAGGACAATGCTCTGTATGCCCAGAATTTCAGGGGGAATCTCGTTCACTGATGGATCACACATCAGTGGCATTACAGGTCCCTGTTTTTACAGGGCCAACTTAGAGGATGGCCAAACCTGGAGCTATCACATCAACTACATGGGCACCTACAGCTGGATGATACACCTCCTGCTGTAACCTCCATTCCTGAAACAGCCCCCAGACCTAGGTGTTCACCCGATGTCAGTTCATCCTTCTCAGCCATGCCACTGGTGAACTCACCAGCTGGGCCATTGGCCTCCGCAAGCATCCCAACACTGATTCCAAGCCCCAACGTCTCATTCATGCCTTCTCTGGTGCTGACTGTCAATCTGAAAGCTGTTTACACTGTTTCCCAAGAGTTGTACCATTCAACTAGGTTGTGCAAGCACCCAGCTTATCTGGCCAACTACATTTGTGTGCGCCAGGAGGGGAGGGTTGTTACATCCCTTCAGGACATTGCTAGCCACCACTGCAGTCACTGATTGGTTAGAACCAACTCAGCTGCTGAGCAGGAAAACCTTGGCCTCTCATTGGCTGCCATGTTGACAGCTGCAAATAAATTGTACTGTCAGATGCAGCTGAAGTGATTCTGTTCTGAGCAGCTCCGTTTGGGTTTCTGTTGTGCTGTTCTTCATTCAAACCTTAATTAAAGACTTCAAGTTAAATGACACTTACCTCACCTCATTATTTCCAGGATCCAGACACAACATGAACTAGTGCACAAACAAAACATTCCCCCACTGAAAGTGTGTTATGACTGAAATATAAATTTAAAACTATTTTTCCTATGTTAATGAAAAACCTCAGCAGGAACTCTTTAGTTTTCTTGTGCGTGGTGATAGATTTCTTGTGCGTAGTGATAGATTTCTTGTGCGTAGTGATAGATTGCTTCTAAGAAAATATATGTTCTTTTTGTTCACTGTTTAGAATTATTATGATGAATTTGTGCATCTGAATGTGTGTGTATCAGTATATGTGGTAGAAAAGGAATGTGATTGTGTGGTAGGGAGACATTGCTATGACAGATACAGAAATGTTCTTTGGATAGCAAAAATATGGATGGATGGATGGATGGATGGATGGATGGATGGATGGATGGATGGATGGATGGATGGATGGATTCTGCCGTGCATGTAGTATTGGAACAAAGTTATGAGGAATAAAAAGGTTCTGAAAAAAAGATTGGGAAATAAAATCATTCAACAAAGTTTGGTCCCTACACCTATAAATAGTCTATTCTTGAAGTTTGGGGACATTGAAATCAGATGACATAGGGTCCAGGATGTTGCTGAAGGATGTTTGCAGAATTGTTGTTTTTTAATTGTATTTATTTATTCAAATAGGTTGCTGCACAACTCTGTGAGACTTTGGGAAGCCCACAATCATAGAATATCAATAAAAACAATAAAGTTCAAAACTTAGAACAGTATAAAAATAATCACAAAGTAACTGATTGTGTGCCATCAACGCGTCTACGGAGATCACGGTCATGGTTGTCCCAAGGGTGCTTTTTCAAAAGGCAACTGGACTTTGTTTTATTTGAAGATAGTTCAGAACTGAAAAAGAAGCTTCTTGGATGAGAAGTGAAAGGTCTTCAAGCAAACAAAGGAAGTCCAGTTGCCTTTTGAAAAAGTACCCTTAGGAATGCCATCAAGTCATTCTTAACAACTAGTGTCCTATAAACACATATTCTCTATGAACAAAACATAACTAAGTGAGCACAATCCAAACACAAAAGCAGACATAAAGCCTCACAAATGGGAGTTCCACCCATTCTATTCCAAGGCATCAATAAATAGCCACAGTTGTCAAGGTCTTTGGGAATATTTTCAAGGTAAAATATGGAAGACCTAGTTGCCTTGGCAATCTCTGATACAGACTGAGTGGTAGATCTTTGAAGATTTAGTAATGCAATCTATTATTCATAAATCCTAGCCACTGACATAAATGAAGTGCTGTGCAAAACAAGTTTATATCAAACTTTTATTTTAAATACACATTATTGTGACAGCTCTAAAGTATACAAATTGTTCTGGATATAAAGGTATATGCAGTGTGTGTATGTATGTGTGTGTGTTGTATATGTATATATGTGTTTGTGTATATATGCACATACACACACACATGTGGACACATGTATAAGGTGCATTTATTCCATGACTCAATAAATAGAAATCTCTTGGTAGCCATACAAGTTCTGTTGTTCTAATGCTTGCAACTCTTAAAAGAAAGTAAGAGGAGATGAATTGGATACAATTATGCAGGCAGAGCACTAAATGCTTATGTCATTATGGAGCTGAAAAAGTTATTGAGTGAAAAGGAGAGCTGAAACAGCAGGTATAAATTAACTGAGACAGGACAATTAAAATGCCTACATTCAAAAGTGATGGGAACGTGCTTCCGCAGTAGGAGAAGTCAGGAGTGGATAATTAAGACAGCCTTGTCCTCCTATTGTCCCCCAGATATGTTAAAACTGAGCAGACAATCCAACATATTTGAAATGTTCAGAGTTTTGTAGGAGACAAGTACTTTATGAATGGAGGTCTATGTGAATGATGCCATGTAGATATGGTCAGTCATGTGGAATTTCCTCTGACTCCATTTATGCAGGACTCACACAGTGAGTTTCCACTGACTCTTATGGGAAAATGAGCTATCACTTAGGACCTGTTTTTGTCCCCCATCCTATAATAATCGATACCCAGTTAGTTTCAAAGTATAGATTTTAAACATCTCTTACTGTGGGGAAAAAATATTGTGCGCGTACAGTATATA
This sequence comes from Erythrolamprus reginae, assembly GCF_031021105.1. Classification (NCBI taxonomy): domain Eukaryota; kingdom Metazoa; phylum Chordata; class Lepidosauria; order Squamata; family Dipsadidae; genus Erythrolamprus; species Erythrolamprus reginae. The sequence goes on from NC_091951.1 coordinate 128,892,791, forward strand.
ACAGAAATGAATAACCCATTCATGTTACTGTTTACTGTACCTAATTATAAACTTAAGTAATCTATATGAGAGAAAATTGGAATATATACTATATGCTATGACGTAGGAAAGAATATGCTAACCATGCAAGATGAGCTGCCTGCTATTTATGAAATATTGCAAACTATTTCATGTATATTTTCATTCATCATGGACATGAATTAATTAATAACCAACTTAGCATGCTAATCTATACTATTAAGATAACATAATCATTATTTTTCTACCCTTTAATTTAGCTATATTGGCTTTTTATTAGTGCTAATAGAAATTTATATAGCTATTTATTCCTATTCCATTTCAGATGTCTTTAAATAAAGCAGACAATCAATTCTTAATTCCCATCATCTAAAAAATAAAATGTTATATCTGAAATAGTTTTACCTGTACTGGTGGCAAACTATATTGATTATACAAGATAGCTGTTTCATTAATAGTTTGTGTAGAATTTCTTAACCTGCAGGACATTTTACAATGCCTCAGAATTACCACTGTATATGACTAGCCAGAAAAGACCATAAGGAGCTTGGCTGAAATATAAAGGAACTGCTTAAATGTATATACAGAAATATACTTTAAAGACAGGTTCTTAAGTGGCTTCAGACTGTATCACGTTCTTGATCAAGCTTGTTCCTGCCTCAGTGACCTTCCAAAATAAGCTCATCTTAGTTAACTGAAAATTTGCTGTGAGAATAAGGAGAAGCAACTTTGAACTAAAAATAAATATTATGAAAATATTTACCGCTAAATTTATTTAAAACATAATAGTATCTTCCTTACTATTTTAGAGTCCCCTTCACCATGATGTCAAATGGAAATAAATTAAAGATGAAGTTCAACTCAGCACAGACCTATCATTTAAAGAATTTTGGCAACTCAACTGAGTTCTTCTATTGGTTTTAGCTAGGACTGGCTTGTATTTGGTCTATAGAAATAGATTGAACCTGCATTGCATATCTGACATTAATACAATCGAGAGAGTCCAGAAATATTTCATAAGAAGAGTCCTTCACTTCTCTACTCACAACAAAATACCTTATTCCAACAGACTTGAAATACTGGGATTAGACAATTTGCAACTATGTTGCCTCTGATCTTATCTAAATGTAGTTCATAAAATCATATACCAATATGTCCTTCCTGTTAATGAGTACTTCACCTTCAACCGCAGAAATACACGAGCATATAAATGTAAACCGCTCCAAGCTTGACTGCAGAAAATACAATTTCAGCAATAGAGTGATTAATGCCTGGAATGCACCACCTGGCTTTGGTTTCTTCCCCAAACCCTAAAAACTTTAACCTTAGACTGTCTTCAGTCGACCTCTCCCCATTTCTTAGAGGCCTGTAAGAGGTTTGCATAAGTGCACTACTGTGCCTACCGTCCTTGTTCTACGGTTCTATTATCCTCTTTTATAGTTACTTTTTACTTATGTAATGTTTATACAAAATACTACTATCCTATACTGTACATATTTGACAAATAAATGAATAAATACATCCACCCTCCCCCCAATAAAAAGAAATCTTCCTGTTTTTATCTTAAGAAAACAGAACAGTAGGATTTTGGTTGCAATTTGAATAGAGAAACACTTTCAAGGCTAAAACCAATTATATAACTCAAGAGATTTCTTGACTAAGTAATTTTTAGATAAGCAAACTGCATCTAAGATTATTGCAGTATATACACTTCATGTTGCAATAAGTTTATAATTAACAGCATGTCCTTTTTAAAATATGCATAGTGATACCCATTGTTAATTGATTCTAGGAGAAGCAATGGATACAAAAAATGATGAGTACCAAACATTTTTTCCCATAAGGAATAATGTGATGAGTCACAAGGCAGCTGACACCAACAAGTTCGAGCTTGTGTGTTGAGTACCAAACAAACAATTAGTAGAAGAAAAAAAATTGCATCACAATGCGTTGAGTACCAACTTTGAAACTTTGATGAGTTTCAAAGCAGTTGACTACCAAAGTACAGTACTACTGTATTTATGATTTTTATTTTATTATAGGAATGCTTTAGACTTGTCTACCATAAGATATACCATTTCATAAAGGATGTCAATTATCCTATTTTGGACACATCGGGAAGACCTTGAAAAAAAAGAGTCAAATTTGATTTGTGCTTGGATAGGAGACCACCAGGCATGGGGAAATCAGGAAAAAAAACACAACTGAAGAAAGAAATACCAAACCACTCCTTTGCTTTATTTTAAGAACTGTGTAACAGCTTCATTAGAAATCTCAAGAAGTGAAGTTTATTCAAAAGAAATGTTGCTTTACAGCTGATACAAAGCACAGAAGTGATGTTGGGTTTGTTTGTAATTTCCCCTTGAAATATTTTTTAAAAAATTTAGCTGACTTTAGATGTAGGAGTAACTCACTTCTAAAGAACAATTGGAAAAGGAATTGAAGGGGAAGAGAATTTACTCCATTGTTTCAATTTACTTTTGAAGAATGTAAAAATTATATATATCCTACCAACCTTACTTTAGAATACCTACTTCAGAATTATTATTATTATTATGTACTACAACTCAGCAAATGAGATCACTATGCTGGATTTCGTATTTCATCACCAGTTGGGCGCCTCCCAAGCACCTAGGACCTCGTGATGTAGTGGCGAATTATGTGTGCAGATCCCAGTAAAGAGGCCTTTTGCAATTGACAGATGGAGATTTTGTCAATTCCGATGGTTTTCAAATGTCCACTGAGATCCTTTGGCACTGCGCCCAGCGTGCCAAGTACCACTGGGACCACTTTCACTTTTTTTAATTTATTTGTTTGTTTGTTTGTTTGTTTGTTTGTTTGTTTGTTTGTTTGTTTATTTAATTTGTATGCCACCCCTCTCCGTAGACTCGGGGCGGCTCACAGAGTCATTGCAGCTTGATTTTTATATCTTCGTATTTCACTAATTTCTCTAGCTGCTTCCCCTCAATTCTGCTGTCAATTATTATTATTATTATTATTATTATTATTATTATTATTATTATTTAGATTTCTATGCCGCCCCTCTCCGAAGACTCGGAGCAGCTCACAGCATATACTATAAAAAAGTAAATACAAAGACAAATCTAATAATTAAAAACTACATAAGCTAAAAACCTGATATATTAAAAATCAATCAAAAAATTCAAACCACAGCCATACATTACATTTATTGGCCAGGGGCCCAAGATCTAATTACCCCAAGCCTGGTGACATAAGTGAGTCTTAAGACTCTTGCGAAAGGCAAGGAGGTTGGAGGCACTACGAGTCTACGGGGGAGCTGATTCCAGAGGGCCGGGCCCCCCACAGAGAAGGCTCTTCCCCTTGGTCCCGCCAAATGACATTGTCTGGTTGACAGGACCTAGAGAAGGCCAACTCTGTGGGACCTACCCAGTCATTGTGATTCATACGGTAGAAGGAGGTCCCGCAAGTAATCTGGCCCAATGCCATGTAGGGCTTTGTAGGTCATTACCAACACTTTGAATTGAATCCAGAAACCAATTGGCAACCAATGCAGTCCATGGAGTGTTGGAGAGACATGGGCATGTCTGGGGAGGCCCATGACCACTTGCACGGCTGCATTTTGCACAATTTGAACTTTCTGAACACTCTTCAAAGGTAGCCCCATGTAGAGAGCATTGCAGTAGTCAAACCTCAGGGTGATAAGGGCATGAGTGACTGTGAGTAGACTCCCTGTCCAGGTAGGGCCGCAACTGGTGCACCAGGTGAACCTGGGCATAGAATACCTTGTGACTCATTACATTATAACTTATGGGGAAATTTTGTTTGATGACAGAAAGTCATCCTAGAAGTCCTACCTATATCTGGAAAGATGAATTTGCAGGAATTCATTCTTCTGTAACGTTCAGAGGTATATACCATAATTTAATAGTTCATAATAGATTTTGAAAAAATGTTTTAGATTATACTCTGGTCATGAATGCCTCTGACCATGACCAAATCGAGTTCTGAAAAAAAAAATATCAATTTTTTTTTTTTGCAGCCGATTTTCCAAAATTCACACTTTTTTTTTTTTTGTAAGCATCAAATTTCAAAAATCAGGTTCAGGTCATGATCAAATTGGCTTGCAACCAAAGTTATAGAATGAATTATAGTCATGACCAGAGTTTCTAATGCATGTGTATGTGTGTGTGTGCGTGTGTGTGTTCTGACCCAGCCTTAGCAGAACCAAGAAACAGAATCTCTTGTCCCAAAATGGCATTCATACATAGAAAAATCCAGGCAATAATCCTTCCAAGGATTAACTAAAGCACAGACCTTGTCAGTTTATTTATTCATTTCTTTATTTATTTGCTCATCAAATAAATAGCAGGTATAGGTATAAACACAAACATAAACAAAGTAAATACAGATAAATGAGGACAGTAGGACAGGAATGGTAGACATGCTGGGGCACTTATGCATATCCCTTACAGACCTTTTAGGAATGGGGTGAGATCAACAGTAGACCTCAAAAACTAAGGTTAAAGTTTTTGGGGTTTGACAGTCTAAGATTAAAGTTTTGGAGGTTAGGAAAGAAACCACAGAGTCAGGAAATGAATTCCTGGCATTGATCACTCTGTTGCTGAAGTTGTGTTTTCTGTAGTCAAGTTTTTAGCAGTTTACATTATGTTTGTATCCGTTGATTGTGGGAGCAATATGCTGGCTCTGTTAAAAAGTGTTATTGCTAACATGTTGTAAGCCGCCCTGAGTCTAAGGATAAGGGCAGCATTAAAAAAAAAATCAAATAAATAAATAAATAAATAAATAAATAAATAAATAAGTTGAAGTATTGAGATTTCGGTCTCTCTTAATGTACCAGTGAATTTATATAGATTCATATATCATGAAGTACAGATTCATAATTTATTCAATTAACCCCATTTTTCTGGATCTGCATGCTAAACTGTTACACCAAAGATGTGCACTAGGTTTGCACAATTTGACTGGTGATGATACCAGTGGTTGACTGGTTTGTGCTTTGGTATCTCATGCGAACACACTCATGGAATTAGCCACTGACATGAATTAACAGTTTGACATTGTCTTGCTAAAATTAACAGTACTAATTTTTATGAGTTCAGCAGCTACAATTTTTAAAATGCAGAAACTGTGGTCATAATAAATTATTTGGCATGTAAGAAAGATTCACTTGACAGATTTATCAAGTAATTGGGCAGTCACTTAAAGGGGGGAAAATGTATCTCCTGCAAGATTTGCTGTTAAATTTGTTTCCTTTAATATAGATATCTGAGTCAAAAAGAATCCCAGACAGATTTCAAATTTTATGTTACCATTCCCAAATTAATTCACCATAATTCTAATGTAAAACCTCCAATATATTTTTAAAAATATTGATATTAACCTTCAATTTTACCAGCCATATACATAGGTGTGGTACTCACTTACCTTCCTTACCTTTTTGCAAATGTGAGTGTGCATGTTTTTGACATAACTTACTTTTAAAGTAACTAATGGGATGAGATATCCCCAGTGAAATCCCAGAGGAAATGTAGATAACAGCTAATTTAGCATTTGATCTAAGTCGTGTAAAAAATTTCAATGTACCTAAAATTTGCCAGCTAATTAGAAGAATTGGTATAAAATTTATCTGCCTGGGTTCTCTCATGCTACATGCACATACACCATTTACAAAGAAATCAGGATCATGTGATACACTAAAACAAAGCACCACTTGCTATTATTCCTCACTGACAATAGTCCAAAAGGAGATACAGCTTCTTTCAAATGGTATTTTAGAGAATAAAATGGATTGACTGTCTTGGCCATATGGAATCAGTGAGAAATATCACTGCCTGTAAATATGACCAGGAGTCCATCCCTCTAAAGAAGATAATTTTCTTCCAATTCTAAAATACATAATGTCCAAACAAATGGAATGTTTCCAGGTTCTCCTCTAGACTAACTACCTTCCACCCATGACAGCCATTTCAGACATGGAAGGCTTAAGCTCAGATCTAAACACTTCCTTGTTTACTATACTTGTAACCAGAAAACATCACATTGCAGTGGCTTTTCCTTTGCAGCTATCTATCATCTGTCTATATTTATTTATTTATTTATTTATTTATTTATGTATTCCTTCCTTCCTTCCTTCATTTCCTTCTGTTTGCCTGCCTGCCTGCCTGCCTGCCTGCCTGCCTGCCTGCCTATCTATCTATCTATCTATCTATCTATCTATCCATCCATCTATCTACCTAACTACCTACCAACCAACCAACCTACCTACCTACCTACCTATCTTTAATCTATCTAACCAACAGTGGATTGCTCCCAGTTTGACTCAGTTGTAAGAACCGGTAGTGTAGGTGGTGGGAGGCTCCTCCCACCTGGGATGTTTCTGAGCATGTGCAAGTGTATCTATCTATCTATCCATCCATCTATCTATCCATTCATCCATCATCTCTCTATCAGCATTTAAAATCAAAACTATCACCATTTAAAATCAAAACTATCACCATTTAAAATCAAAACTATCACCATTAAAAATCAAAACTATCACCATTAAAAATCAAAACAAGAGAGCAATTACAATAGCATTTAGACCTATATACCACTTCACAATGTTTTACAGCCCTCTCTAAACGGTTTACAGATCTGCCAAAGTGCTGGCAGCTGTTGATCAGCAGAAGTAGCTTGCAGTACAGTGTTCCTTCGATTTTCATGGGGGATGCGTTCCGAGATCTCCCGCGAAAGTTGAATTTCCGCGAAGTAGAGATGCGGAAGTAAATACACCATTTTTGGCTATGGACAGTATCACAAGCCATCCCTTAACACTTTAAACCCCTAAATTACCATTTCCCACTACCCTGAACAACAATTTATTCACCATTATTACTGGTATTCACCATTGAATAAGACACTTAGTAACAGTGTTCCCTCTAATTTTTTTTTGGGGGGGGCGGAAAAGTATAGTGTCTGAGTGGCAGTCCCTTCGGGCCTGGGTGGCACGCTTTCCCTCTCACTCTTTCCCTCTCGGCTTCTGGGCAGGTTTGAAAAACTCTGAGTTGATGATGATTTTTAAGTGAGCCATTGCTCACTGCTCAGCTTAGAGGGAACTATGCTTAGTAATCCTGATATTTATAAACGTAATTATTTATTAACAATAATTATTTTTTTGTTATTTATTTGCAAAAATTATTAGTTTGGCGATGATGTATGACGTCATCGGGTGGGAAAAACCGTGGTATAGAAAAAAACCTGCGAAGTATTGTTTAATTAATATTTTTTGAAAAACCGTGGTATAGGCGATTCGCGAAGTTTGAACCCGCGAAAATCGAGGGAACACTGTACTGCACTCTAACCACTCTTTGTGCTAATGCCATTTTTATTTCTTGGTAGATTGGACATAAGTGTTCATGAACGCTGCTTGTTCTGAGGGAATAAATACTGCCAAATTTCATATGAATATTTTCAAAAAGTTATTCAGCAAGAACCAAACCAAATACCATTGTTCTGGTTAATAATAAATATTGCCAAATAAAAGGCCCAAATGAAATGGCAAAATGCAGCTCTTCTTTTCTATTAAAGTTTTTATTTTTATTTTTAAAACAATGCATAATCTTATTTATCTCTGCTTTTCTATCAGAGTATGTAAGAGCATCTAATTCTTAGACTAGCTTGGCTGTATTGATAAAATTGAATGAGTCCAAAGGCAGGCTACAAGAATGGTGGAAGGTCTAAAGCATAAAACGTATCAGGAAAGACTTCATGAACTCAATCTATATAGTCTGGAGGACAGAAGGAAAAGGGGGGACATGATTGAAACATTTAAATATGTTAAAGGGTTAAATAAGGTTCAGGAGAGAAGTGTTTTTAATAGGAAAATGAACACAAGAACAAGGGGACACAACCTGAGGTTAGTTGGGTGAAAGATCAGAAGTAATATGAGAAAATATTATTTTACTGAAAGAATAGTAGATGCTTGGAACAAACTTCCAGCAGATGTGGTTGATAAATCCACAGTAACTGAATTTAAACATGCCTGGGATAAACATATATCCATCCTAAGATAAAATACAGGAAATAGTATATGGGCAGGCTAGATGGACCGTGAAGTCTTTTTCTGCCGTCAATCTTCTATGTTTCTATGTATTCAGTCTCATAATTTGTCATATGTTATATATGGGTATATACATAATTTTGTATTTATTTATTTTATCATGTTTATGTAGTGTAAAATCGAGCTGATTTCCCTTTCAGAGCTTTTATGCAATGAAATTTCATTTTAATGTATGTCGATTAGTTATTCTAAGTATAATATGACATCGTAGCTATTCTATTTACAGCCCCTGGGAGGCCAAACAAATTATGGTACAATCCTAGGTGGAAGAAAGTTACTGATTTATGCCAAACACAAGCAAAATCTATTTTGTGAGAACCGAGGTAATACAATACATATTTCTTTTAGCATTAAACTAATGCTTTTGAAACCAAAATTATAGCGGTTTGGGATGGTTAAGTTGGCTAACGCAACTTTAGAAGAAGGAGCCAAACCTTCATAGTCCCTGAAGAGGACTATGAACAATTAGTGGTTCTATTACTTACCTTGTTTTTTAAAGAGACTACTGTGTACAATTTCTGTCATTGATTGAACTTTCTGCTTCTGCAACTTTGCTGGAATGCAAGTGAAAAATTCATGTAAAAGCTGGCTGTAGATTAAAAAAAAGATAAGGTCAATCAGGACATTTGGTCAGGAAATTGGTAAGACTTGAGACAATTATGCAAAGCGTATGAGGAGGTTTTTGAAAAAGGTTAATATTAAACAAATAAGAAACTATATGGAGCCTCCTGTGTATACCAAGGTAATGGGGAAAAAATGCTTAATGAATAAAAAATTAAAGGCTCTATATCTAGTTGCATGAATTTCATGCTTTCTGGGCAAGTTTCTTATGCAAATGGTATTGCTTACATTATGCTTGAAATTATGTAAGACTGAACCAGCAGAATCCAGATTTATGCCAGGAATGTACTGCAATCTGCAACGTGACTACCTGAAGATACTGTACATGCCAAAATTGCAGGCATCTAAATACCCTGAGGCTTTGGAATGCCAAATGCCAACTCACCTGAGCAATCTGACATCAAAGACTGTTTCTACATCTTGGAGAACAGATGCAATATACTTCAAGGCAGCCATCTGAAAGAAAATAACATAGTTGATCATATTTTCTGTTTTTCAAAAGTCCAAATAAGCTTACATAATTTAGAACTGAATTCCCTAAAGACCAAAACAGGACCTATATCCAGAAATGTCCACTTGTCCTTAATAAACTGGACTCTGAAGAGCAAGGGTCCCCAAACTTTTTACACAGGGGGCCAGTTCACTGTCCCTCAGACTGTTGGAGGGCCGGACTATAAAAAAAACCCTGCGGTTTTCTTAATGCCGCAGCCTTGAGGGAGGAGGAGGAGGTGAAGTGGAGCAAGTCCCCAACTCCTTGCCGAGTTTTCTCTTTCTTTCTCTCTCTCTTCCTTCCTCTCCTTTCTCTCTCTCTCTCTCACTCTCTCTCACCAGCATTCGCGGCGCGTGAGCGCAGCTCTTTCTTTCACCCACTGCCGTCGCCTCCAGCCAAGCCGGCAGCAGTCGCTGCAAGTTCCTCGGGCGGGTTCTGCTACTTTCTAATAATCTCTGCACTTTCTACGGACGCCTGGCTAGGCTGTCCAGAGGGAGTGGCAGCTCCCACCCAAGGAACCTGCAGCGATGGCTGCTGGCGGGAGAAGGAAAGGGAGCCGCGGCTGCCCCCGCCTGCCACGGATGGGCGGGTGCCGAGCATCTCGGTTGTGGCCTCTCCGCCCCCATCCCCCTGCCAGCCCACAAGGGGATGGGGAGTGCGCGCGCACACGCAACATTCAGAATAAGAAATACCTTCGCCATTCAAAAAAAGAAAAACTTTAGCCGGCCTCGCACTTTCGTCGCTCCCCGCCCCCAACTCCAATGCCCGGCTCCATGTAAAATCTTGTGTGCTGCTGCGGGCCAGATAAATTGCCTCAGCGGGCCGCATCCGGCCCCCGGGCCGTAGTTTGGGGACCACTGCTGAAGAGTATGGAAAAACTAACAACATCTTCCAGACTATTTTTTAATTGAGAAATGCCTTGCCATTATTTTTTTATTTGCCAAAATTACAGCCTCTATTTTTCCCAGGGCTCCTATTGACTAATATTGACCTCTCCAGATTCCTAAGAGGTCAGTAAGGGGCATCCATAAGTGCACCAGCGTGCCTTCCGTCCCCCGTCCTAATGTCCTAATGTCTCTTTTATGTTTATCCCTAATGTTCTTCTTATCTTCTATTGATGTATATTACTTTTATTTATCCTCTCAAACCTACATTATGTACTAGACTAAATAAATAAATAAACAAACAAACAAACAAATAAATATATGTGGACATTATCAAATTCTACTCCGATAACTTTGTCATTTAGATAAAGGGAACTTTTCTAAGAGGTATATTTCACTTTCTCTAGGTCACTTTGACTGTTAAATAAATTCCACAGAATACTGAGATATATTCTCAGTAGAATAGCTTTTTCTCTTGCATATAGCATTTTAAAACTATACAGTATGTTACATATTGATCATAATATCCATAATATCTCTGCCTTCTTGTTCCCTCCCAATTCCACTTTTCACAACATAATTATTGCAGTATAAAAGTTGAATGCATTTCATCATTTCTGGGATATGAGGAAAGGGATGTGTTATACAAGTCTAATGTGGATTGTCTTCTGCTTCAACCTTCAAGAAATGCATGCAGAATTTCAGGTTGAATGTTGGTCTTTTGTTGGGTTTAAATCCCCAAAGCTAGGAAGTTAACAGAGTGGACTGGCCAATAATGATCTGATTAATGTTTTTTGAAAACTAATTGAAAACAAAAAACCCCATAAGTATTATTTGTGCTATGATAATGAGAAAAAGCATCCCTATCAATATTAATTTAATATATTTGTGTACTATGTTGCTTTATCAGCAATACGAATTGAAAAATTACTGATTAGAGCTACACAGAGTTTGATATAAGATGGACAGCTATGTAATGTTTTAAATAAATAAATAAGTGTGTGAGTGTGTTTGTATTGATTGTATTTGCTTCACCTACGTCGATGTTTTAACTTGTGAAAAAATGCTCCTAATAAGCAAAGCCATTCAGAATATTAGCCATGCTTAAGACTGTTGAATATTTATGAGGGGGTATTTGACTATTCCCACTACAACTTTAATATTTTAGCTGGTCCCATAACAACAAATTTATGACTGTAAAGGCTATGTGATGAAAATTAAGAATCTCTCAAGTTTGATAACCAGAAAACAAGTCTTTGTGCTCTTTTATTATCATGGCAGTAGAACTGAAACCATGGCACAAAAGAAATAAAAAGTTACTTTCAAGTTCCTCCCCAAGAATATATTGTCCAATAATGCTGTCCAACAGAGAAGCACCAGAGAGTATTGCATGCATCTTCCATAGGTTCCATATATGAAGAAGTGTAAATAACCCACCAATGATTACACTGCTATAATTTGAAAAGGAATTGCAGCGCCGGACTTACCCGGCAGCAGGCTTTGCTGGAGGGACCGGGAGACACCGGACCCTCATGGCGGCCGCCATCTTGAATCCCGAGCGAAGTCTCGTGAGATGAGACTTCGCTCGGGAGTTCGGGCCTGCTTGGCCCGGCTGCTGATTGGTCTGGGCGGGGCCTGCTTGCCCTATATAAGGGCGAGCAGGCCCGGGGCTCTTCCTTTTCGCCCGGACAGCAAGCCACGAGCAGACACCCGCCCGCCCTCCCTATTTTGCAGTGTGCTTAGGGGTCACCATTAGGGGGCCGAATGGGAATTTTTTGCAGTTCTGCCTCTTAGCCAGGCTGTTTTTTCGCCCATTCCACACTGAGGAGATGGATGTGCGGTTAGGGGGTGCTTGCATTTATTAGGTTAATTGGCTTACCTTTGGTCATTTGGGTAGGCAGGTTAGGGGCGGAAAATTGGGGTGGTTTAGCAACCGCACGTTCTCCCTTGGGCATCTTTGGGGATGATTGACAGGTTCTCCGCAAGCTCATGGAGGGAGTGTCTGCCTGAGCAGCTGGGGGGAACCTGTCTTTGGGTCCTGCACCTTTAATTCCCGGATTCGGGGTAGCCGGTGGGACCCCCCTCATGCAAAGCATGGCAGGGTCGCAGGTGATGGACTGGTCCCTCACCTGGACTTGCATCGAGATACGCCCATGAGTTGCCCAGGAAGTTTTTTGTCATAACGTCATTTCCGCCCCGGAAGTATTTGTTTGACCCTGCAGGTCCATTTCCGGGTCATAGTTGATTATGCTAATATATGCAAATTTAATGAATAAATTATGCAAATTTATGTTAATAAAAATGACCCAGTTTAAATCCAGCTCTTGTGTCCGTGTCGTTACTCTGTCTCTCCAGCAAAGTAAATATGCAATTAAAAGCAGTTGACAACAAGTTTCCTTTCCAGGAAAGATGCTTCTGAACACCAGTTTCAGAGAAAGAACAGCAGGAAAGGGCTATGAATCCATCTCCTCTTCCTGAGTATCTAATATTTATTTATTTATTAATCTCATTTGTACCCTGCTTATCTCATCCAAATTACTGGGTGGTTTACAATAAACATATACAGTATGTCACAGAAGTGACTTCACTTCTGTGTACCCTCTCACATTTTGTAAATATTTAAGTATAACTTTTCATGTGACAACACTGAAAAAAAATGGCACTTGGCTACTGTTCTGTCTGTAAAGTAGTGAGTATACAGTTGGTATAACAGTCTAAATGTGCTGTCCCCTCAAAATAACACAACATACAGCCATTAATGTCTAAACTGCTGGCAACAAAAGTGAGTACACCCCTAAGTGATAATGTCCAAATGGGGCCCAAAGTGCCAATATTTTGTGTGACCATCATTATTTTCCACCACTGCATTAACCTTCTTGGGCATAGGACATAACCTTCATACCTCACTATGACCAGTAAAGGCCCACAGAGTCAGCCTTCTCCAGGTCCTGTCCGTCAAACTATGTCAGCTGGTGGGACCTCAGAGAAGAGCTTTCTCTGTGGTGGCTCCAATCCTTTGGAATCAACTACCTCCAGAGATCCGTGCTATCTTCACCCTACCCGTCTTCTGGAATGCCGTTAAGTATTGTTTAGTATTGTGCACCTTCATTCCATCAAGAGAGTTAACATGATAAGGATAAAGGAACCTGATGAATTAAAATGTGTTATGTATTTTGATCCCAAAAATGTAGGGTGATGTACATTTCTCATAACTTATTTTTATTTATTTTATTTTTATTTATTCATTTGTCCAATACACAAATACATAGGAAGAAAAATAGACATGTAGTAATATATATAAGGGTAAAGTAAACTTCTTTTTATGTTGATCTTAACCTTTGGCAGTCAACGATTCTGGGGATTGTTTGTTTTACCTTCAAAACAGCTGGAAACATAAATGTACACAATAATATTGAAATAAAATGCGGCCATTGATAATAAAAGTTTAAATTATTTTACAAGTGAGTAGTCACACTATTTAAAATAGTAGCAACACAGAACATAAAATTTAATCAAATCACTATCTCAGCAAACTTCTATCCAAGAGAGAAGGGTTTAATAATGGGGCAAAAGTTGTAAGGGAGTTTAGCAGGATACCCTAACACATAAACAGTCCCCAATCTGTTGGTTTTTATAGATCCATGCCTGATCTCTACATTTAAACAAGCTCAAAGGAGTCCTTCAAAAATCTTGACCTAAATCATTTTTATCTTGTGTAATCTGCCTCTAAGAAAGAATAATGTTTAAAGAATCCAGAAGCTCAAATATACCAAGAATAGTTAATACAATGTGATAAGAAAATGATCTTCAGACACAAAGTGAATATATGCATTTTCGTCACTCCTTCCACAATATGTCTTTAAACAATGTCACATACACAAAAAATGTTACCCTCCTTTCTCCACCTTCAGCTACTTTTATTTTAAGTGCCTGACAGTGACAGCATTCTCTTCAAGTCAAGGACATGAAATTATTCTAATTATTTAGAGGGGACTAGGAAATCGGAACTGACTTTTCATGGCATTGCTATATCCCCTTTACAAAAACATTCTACGCCAACCAGAATTTTTTTCCCCAAAATAAAACCTCTTGAGAGATGGAGAAATCTCCTCTCCTCCTAAACCTAGAGCCAGAACTAAGATTATTTCTGCAGTTTCATTCTGCATCATTTGCTAAGCTTAATGTTATGACTGAAGTGGTTCTTCCATCTCATTGATACCCAGCTCATGTACACACTGCTGTGGTATTTCCATTTTTGTGTCTACCTTTTCTAATATATTTGGCACCTTATCTTTTCTCACTGCAAAAAGCTGACATAAAAGAAGCATTTCCTTTCCTTGTGGTTTCAACCTCTCCCCGTCCTACTGCAACAATCCTAAAATATTCACCCACAAACTATAATTTATTATATTAGGGCATGCTGAGGATATCTTTTATTTCTAAATACCTATACCTTTAAAATTGCCTCTGTGTGAGCTATCAGTTATTCTCTAAACTGCATTGCAAAACTGCTTCTTGATATAAAAGATAAGGACAAAAATTATACAAAAGAGTTTCTGTAGATACCTTCTTTTTTTTTCTCCCCTAGAGTTGACAATAGTTTCTGGATTGCAGCTTAAAGCAAACAATGTAAATAGTTTTTTTTAAAGGAGAGACATCTGCTTCATCCATTTTTAGCTTTATTATTTTGAGTTTTATACTAGATGTTCCAATCTGCAGATCTTAAACACTAAACTGGAAAGGTGGGATTCAAAGTAAAATTTATGTTTTTGTTGTCTTTACTAGAGTGGTCAGTTATGCTACATTGCAGGCTGATTGATTGTCCAGATCTTAGAAGCAGGATTATTTGGGTTATAAGATTTCATAATACGATCTCAAAAAAACAAAGTGACACACAGGATGTCCAAACAGATGACTCAATCTCTGCTTAACCTGCTTGGAACTTCAGCATGTATTTTCACATACCATATTTTTCAGAGTATAATATACACCTTCCCCCCCACCTCCCTAAAAGAGGGTGGAAATGTTGGTGTGTCTTATACACCGAACACAGTCATTTCTGGCCTCCAGAAGCCCCATCCTCATGTCCCATTTTTGCAAAAATCGGGTGCACAAAGGGTTTAGAAGGCCTGCAGAGTGCTACTAGGGACTGAGGGAAGGCAAAAAAAAAACCTCCCATTTTTGTGGGGGAAAACCAGGCCATTTTTTGCAAAAACTGCCCCCACCCTCCTTGCCTTCTGTAAGAGTCCGAAGACTCACTTATGCCACCAGGCCTGGGGCCATTAGATCTTTGCCCCCTGCCCAATGAATGTGTTGAGAGAATGTAGAGTGAATGGAATGATTTGGGGTTTTTTAATGGGTTTTTTGGGGGGGTTTCTAGATTTTTAATTAGTTAATTGGATTATATTATGTATTGTATATTTTATATGTTGTGAGCTGCCTCGAGTCCTCGGAGAGAAGGGTGGCATAGAAATTCAAATAATGATGATGATGATGATGATGATGATGATGATGATTATTATTATTATTATTATTATCATCATTATTATTATGCCTTCCCCCAGCCTCCAGGAGCACTCTGCAAGCTTTCAAAACTCTCTGTGTATCCTGTTTTTTTGTAAAAATGGGTGAAAAACAGGTCAATTTTTGCAAAAAACAGGGCACCCAGAGGGTTTGGTAGTCTCACAGAGTGCTCCTAGGAGCCAGGAGGGCAAAATCATTTTTTTCTTAACTCGTTGAAATCTTGGTGTGTCTTATACACCGGTGCGCCTTATTGTGCGAAAAGTGTGGTATGTATGTAAAACAATCCTTTTTCAAGGAAAAGAGGGTAGAATTTGTAAAAGGCAGAATTAGTTTTGAGTAATTGTAGAGAACATATACAGACATTGACTTACAACCACAGTCAAAAATTTCTGTTGCTAAGCAATAACAGTTGTTAAGTGAATTCTGTCTTATTTTATGACCTTTCTTGCCACAGTTGTCAAATGAATCCCTACAGTTTTTTCAGTTAGCAATACAGTTGTTAAATGAATCTGGCTTCTCCATTGACTTTGCTTGTCAGAAGGCCGCAAAAGCTGATCACATGACCCTGAACACCACAACCATCAAAAATATGAGTCAGTTGCCAAAGGTTTGAATTTTGAACATGTGACAATGGGAATGCTGCAATGGTTGCAAAAAGTGGTTTTAGTGCTGTTGTAACTTTCAACAATCACTAAATGAACTGTGTTTAAGTTGAGGATTACATGTAATGCCAAAATGTACCTTGTTTCAGAGACAGCAAATGGTAGATTTTTTTTTCAGTTCTTCTACCATTATAATAAAAAAATCTCTCTTCTGCTATAGCAGAACCACTGAGCATAATCTTCGAATAATCCTTCAGAACCAGCACACTTCCTAAACTATGGTCGAAAGCAATGGTCATCCCAGTCTTCAAAAAAGGAGACCTCTCTCTTGTCAAAAACTACAGACCAATATCACTATGCTGAGTCCCATGTAAAGTTATGGAATCAGTTATAAACCAATCAATTACTCTCCACCTAGAAAGTAATAATCTGCTCTCTAACAAACAATTGGGATTCAGAAAAACACTATCCTGCAATCTACAGCTCCTTCACTGCAAAAACATATGGACAACTCATCTTGACCAAGGACTTCTGCAAAGCTTTTGATTCAGTGGTCCATGACAAACTACTTCTAAAACTCAAATCCTATGGTATCTCAGGATCCCTCCATAGCTGGATTACTGCATTCCTGTCAAACAGGCAACAAGTGGTCAAAATAGGAAGCTCCATATCCACACCCATCCCTGTTAAAAGTGGTGTCCCCCCAAGGTAGCGTACTGGGACCTACGCTCTTCATTCTCTACATCAATGACCTTTGCGATCTCATCACAAGCAACTGTGCTCTTTTTGCAGATGATGTAAAACTCTTCAACACCACTGATAACACAACTACTCTACAAAAAGACCTAGATTCAGTTTCTGACTGGTTGAACATATGGCAACCAGTGTTCCCTCTAATTTTTTTGGGGGGTGGGTGGAAAAGTATAGTGTCTGAGCGGCAGTCCCTTCGGGACTGGGCGGCACAGAAATAATAAATAAATAAATAAATAAATAAACAAACAAACAAACAAACAAAAAACCCACCCTGTTTTGCCTCAGAGAATTTCAAAATAAAATACTGTACTGTGTGTCTATAACAGTGAGCTCATAATAGGGCAACTCTATCAATATCAAAATGCCACTTAAATAGTTGAGCTAGTTTCAAACTAGATTTTGATTTTCTTTCTCTCTTCCTTACTCCCATTCTTTTTCTTTCTCTTTTCCTTACTCTCTTTTTTCTATCTGTTTCTCTCTCTTCCTCTCTTCCTCTCTCCTTCCCTCTCACTCTTTCCCTCTCGGCTTCTGGGCAGGTTTGGAAAACTCTGAGTTGATGATGATTTTTAAGTGAGTGATTGCTCACTGCTCAGCTTAGAGGGAACTATGATGGCAACTTCAAATCTCAACCAGCAAATGCTCTATCCTACACATAAGCAAAAAGAATCAGAACTTCAAATATACAGTAAACCGAATAAACAAATTATCACAGATAATCCCCACTCGGTCAAGGACCTTGGAATACTAATAACTAAAGATCTAAGTGCCGAAGCCCACTGCAACAACATAGCCAAGAAGGCCTCAAGAGTTGTTAATCTAATCCTGCGTAGCTTCTGCTCTGGAAATCTCACACTACTTACCAGAGCTTACAAAACTTTCACCAGACCCATCCTAGAATACAGCTCATCTGTTTGGAACCCATACCACATTTCTGACATTAACAGCCTAAAAAATGTCCAAAGATGCTTCGCCAGAAGAGCCCTTCTCTCCTCTATCCAAAACAAAATTCCCTACAAAACTAGACTTACAATCCTGGGTCTTGAAACTTAGAACTACGATGCCTTAAACAAGATCATATGCTGCAATGTCCTGCCTATCAAAGACTACTTCAGCTTCAACCACAACAACACAAGAGCACACAACAGATTCAAGCTTAACCGCTCCAAACTTGACTGTTAAAAATACGACTTTAGTAATCGAGTTGTTGAAGCGTGGAACTCATTACCGGACTCTGTAGTATCATCCCCTAACCCCCAACACTTTAACCTTAAACTATCCACAGTTGACCTCTCCAGATTCCTAAGAGGTCAGTAAGGGGCGTACATAAGCGCACTAGAGTGCCTTCTGTCCCCTGTCCTATAGTCTCTCCTATATCTCATATATTTTCTCTACTATATCTCTATAAGCTTCATTGTATATTATTGTGTATTGGACAAAATAAATAAATAAAATAAAATAAATAAAATAAAACTTGAAAATCAGTATGAGCTGCCTTAGGTCAGCAATTCATAATCATCTAAGAATCTGACATCCCTCCTCAACCACCTTGTTCAAGCCACAATGAACTGACTGAACTGCTGGCTGAACCCACTCCAAATGGGATATATAGTTCTAAACTAACATTTGGAACAAAGATCCAGGAACTAGGTAACTCACTAGATCCTCACTAGTCTAAGGAAACAAGGAAACATAAAAGGATAAACCAGGAACCAAATTCTAATTGGTATTGTATTGGTATTGTACCAGAGGTAGGTTCCTCCCTGTTGGAACTGTTTCTACAGAACTGGTAGTAAATTGGCAGCCTGGGTCACTAGACCCAGTAGCAACCCAGGCAGACCTGCTATGCCCCGAGCTGGTTCTCTTAATAATAATAATAATAATAATAATAATAATAATAATAATAATAATAATAATAATAATAATAATTATTATTATTATTATTATTATTATTATTATTATTATTATTATTATTATTTATTAGATTTGTATGCCGCCCCTCTCCCTAGACTCTATAGGTGCTATAGGCACTGCCATCTTGTTTTTAGTTTCTGCACATGTGCAGAAGCTTTTTTAAGTACTGTGCATTCATGCATATGCCTCCACGGTGAACCTGCAGAAAAGAAAACCAGAACCCACTCCAGTATTGTACCAGAAAATTCTGCAGAAAAGTTCTACCAAATACCTGTCTGTGAACTGTCTGTGATGCTCAAGAAAAAGTGGGATGTACAGCAAGGTAATGACCCAAAACATGCAAGTTGCACGACTAAAAATGGTTAAATCTGAAGAAAGTTATGTTTTGGAATGGAAGTTAACAAATACCACCATATTTACACTTTTTCTGTTAAAGGCAGTGTTTCTCAAACTTGGCAACTTTAAGATGTATGGAGATAGTGGCTGGAGAATTCTGGGAATTGAAATCCACACATCTTAATGTTGTCAAGTTTGAGAAACACGGATTTAAAGCATTGAAGCAAAAAAATAAGCAAACCTGTAATAAAATAGCTGTTTTATGTTGACTTTTCATCAGGTTGTTTATTGACTCAAAAAGTCTCCTCATGGCTTCTTCAAATTCTGTCAGTTCTTTACCCTCGTATAGTCTGAAAGGGGAAGGAAAAAAATACAGAATAGTTAAACAAGAGAAGGTACTGAATATTACTATACCAGATTCTATTCATGGATCTAGCACTCTCCACTTCCTGTTAAGGCTTTTAAGGCATTATCTCAAAATCTAGTTGGATTACTGGAGAAAGCACCCAAGTGTCTGGAAAAGTTAGCAGTAAAAGGAAACCAGGCCAGCAAAAACATGGTGACTGAACACTATCAAAGCTGACACCAGCCAGAGGATAGAACAACTCAAAGAATTAGTGCACCATTGAAAGATGTGGAGATATTTGGCCCATAGTATCATGAAGAGTCAGACACAACTGAATGGATAGCATCATTATCATCACCATCATCATCCAGTTGAGTTATGTAATGCAACTTCCTGACTGGAATACAGTGCTCTTTTAATAAGTATTTTTCAATCTTAGCAAATTTAAGGTGTGTAAACTTTAACTTCCAGAACGTCTATCAGGCTGAATTAGGAAAGCTGAAAGTTGATGTCCATACATATTAAAGTTGACAAGTTGTTGCTCTAAGTCAATGGAGTCAAATCAAATCAAATCAAATCAAATCAAATCAAATCAAATCAAATCATAAATAAATAAATAAATAAATAAATAAATAAATAAATAAATAAATAAATAAATAAATAAATAAATAAATGTTGCTGATTATTCATATCTGACCATTAAACAGATTTTTTTCTGGCATTATTGAAACAAAAATCAAAAAAACATGTCTCTGATTCATACAAATAGAGATAGTTTCTTTAAAATTAATCCTATCTGACAAAACAAATTCCAGGAAGGGATTCTTCTCAGTTGCCTTTCTATCAATCCCTACCTATTAATCACAGCATCTTCTGAATAAAACACATGAGATAAAATATGGTTTGCTTACTTTAGTAGCAACTAAATAATACTTTTAGGGGATATATACAGTTAGTTGAAAATTTTTGCTTACTGGCCTATTTATACAAGTTCCATTTTTTCCTACCCATTCAATTTTTAATAAAGAATTAAATCCTGTAATAAAAGTTTGAATTGTGGTTAGATTGACTAATGAGCCAATTGCGATCTATCCTATCAAAATCTCTTACATTTGAAAACACCTCAACACAAACACACCCAAGGTTAATGTAATATTTATGTACATAACTATATTAAACAAATAAATATAAGTGATAATTCCACCCCATGATGCATTGGTGAGACCCATTTGGAATATTGTGTCTAGTTTTGGCCACAATGATGCAAGGGAGAAGGAAATAATGCAGAAAAGAACAGAAATGACAAAGGGCTTGGAACTAAACCCTCCAAATAACAGTTATGTGAACTGAACAAAGTTAGCCTTAATACCTCTGGGACCGCCTTCTGCCGCATGAATCCCAGTGGCCAATTAGGTCCCACAGAGTTGGCCTTCTCCAGGTCCTGTCGACTAAACAATGTCGGCTGGCGGGGCCCAGGGGAGGGAAGAGCCTTCTCTGTGGTGGTCCCGGCCCTCTGGAATCAACTCCCTCCAGAGATTCGAAAAGCCCCCATCCTCCTTGCCTTCCATAAAATGCTGAATGTCGCCAAGCATGAGGATAATAACCCCCCCCCCCTTTGTTATATTTTCGACCTCTATTGTATGATGGACTGGGTTGAATGTGTATGATTGTGCAGTTGGGGATTTTATTATAATATTGGTTATGTTATTAATGTTTTTAATTGGTTTTAAATTTTTACTATTGGATTTGTAATGCATTGTGTTATTGTTATGTTGTGAGCTGCCCTGTTCAGAGAGGGGCTGCATACAAATCTAATTAATAATAATAATAATAATAATAATAATAATAATAATAACAATAACAATAATAATAATAATGGAAGGAAATACAGTAAGGGGACACATGATAGCAGCTTGCAGTACTTGAAGAACAGTTGCAGGGGAAAGGATACAATATTATTATCCAGAGCTCCTGCAGGTAGGACAAGAATGGGAAAAAGTTTTACAGAAGGACATCCATATTCAATCTAAGAAGAAACTTCCTGAATGACAAATCGATGGATTTCCTGGAGTCATGGATGCTTTATTGCTGGAGATTTTCAAGCCATTTGCCTGGAATGATTTCTGCCCTGAACTGAAAGTTGGATTAGAAACATTCCAAAGTCCTTCCCAATCCTATCAATCTATGATGACAGCTGTTGATCCAGAAATGCCTCTCAATCTCTTTTCCTTCACGAGAAACTTAGGCCATACTATAAGCCCTATGGGCAAGCCAAATATATGTATACATGCAAAACCTACATGGAAATGGAGATGTAACATTCTGACAGAACCCAATGGAAGCATTTTGTCTAAGGGCTGTTTAAAACGTAGAACCAAAAGTGTTTCAGAGGAGGTACATTTTTACATCCTTAAGCTATCTGGATTAATATTCTCAAAAATTCCCAGCACAGACCTAAGAACTTCAGTTGGCAGTTTGCTTCAATAAATAAGTACTCTATTATTTAGGGTGTTCTTCCAATAACTAATTATGGTCTTTTTCATTCTCCTTTAAAGGTATTGGTCAGGTCACATTGTCCTGAAAGCAATGTGTAATGAATTGTATTTTCTCTCCTCTCTTTACTTTTTATTTCTGAGTGCTTTTTTGTTAACCTCACTAAAACTGTTTGTTATTTGAATTAGGCATCATGGATTAACCTGGTTAAAAAGCTTTCTTTTAAGTTGTCTTGCTTCAAAGCTAACCACAAACACCTTAATAACCACAGTCTCTTCTCTATCCTTATTAGATTTTACTGTTAATGTTCTTTATTTAAATTAAATATTCTTTAAACACTTCTTAATATAATTCATCATTTAGATTATTTATCAGCCTTATAACTCACATTGTAGTGTTTTATACACACACACACACACCAAAAAACAGCTTAAAAATAAAAATCTATTTTTTAAAACAAGTTAAAACATAGCATTTAGGTCAGATTGGGGTCAAGCAGTGATGGGCTCCTACGGGAATGGTCAGGAACGCAGTTCCGGTAGCAAAATTTGAAGCTCCACCCCAGAGCACCCAACTTGCACTGAAAGATGTTGAAACGAAATGCATAAGCCATGGCCACAATGTGGTAGTAAAAATTTTGGTAGCTCATCACTGGGGTCAAGCCATATGTCAGGCCAAAGCCTGCCGCAAGTAGAATAGTACTGTGGGAATTGGGGAAGGGTGGTTGCATGAAAGGGATAAATACTAGCCACAACAAATTATTTCCAGAGATTCAATGTCATTCTTTATTCAGCACCAGGGAAGATCGTGGAAGTTAAGATCGTGGAAGTTAAGAGAACCGGAGTGGTCTATCTGATGAACTTGTGAGTGTGGGAATGAGAGATGAACCTTAACCTAGGTGGAGAACTGTAGGAAAAGTTAGTATCAGGTTGACTGTAGTTCATAGCCAACATGACTCTGTTAATAAATTGGAACTTGGAAGAAGGCCAAGGTTTGGACTCTGATTTATTTCCTGGATGCTAATTGGAATGCTGACACCATATTTGTTCGCCTACAGTCAAAGCTTGTAAGCAATAAAGGCATAATACAAATAAAACTATATACCATCCAGAATCCTCTGGAGTTAATGATCAATAAATTTAAATCAGTAAATAATAAAAAGAGTCATCAATTTTATTCCTAAACTTCCCATCAATATAATATTTGATCAATCTGTGCTCTCTATATGTATAGGAAAATTTGTACACTGCCTCAAAAAGATTTCTTAGGTATCTACTTACAGTTTGTTAAATTATTAAGAGGGTCATTCATTCATTCATTCATTCATGCATTTAGCATATGACGAGAACGTGACAGGAGAGAAGTAAACTGATGCTATGGTGCATATGTCCTATTCATTTAAGCTTCTTTTGTCTTGTGCTCATGTTACCTCCAAGTTCTCCCCAGACTGAAATTCTTTGGGAACAGCAAACTACCTTATGCTTCCTTGGGCAGTCTGCAGCTGCTACCCCTCCCACCTTTGTTTTTCGGGAAAGCAAGGGCCAGTCGCTTTCATTCTTGAAGTCAAATCTTCCTGGGACAGAAAAGGTATGTGAATGCGCCCTTGGTAAAATCAAATACTGTAATAACTAAACATACATCAGAGGTGAATTGGGCAGCCAACCACCCTGAATATTTTATCTCTACCATGTTTCCAAAACAGAATGTAAAAATACATGCTTTGCATAATTTTATTGAATCAAATGTCATCTGCTTTTTTTAAAATTTCCTTTTCTTTTTTCCTTGCAGAGAAAAATTAACATTCAAAGCTTGCTAATTAAAAGCAATATTAAGGCTGTTCCAGATCTACATTAGATAATAATAGCACTGTGGCCTTCATTATATTCATCTTATTAACGGTCATTAAACATGACTTAATCTTCTTTATTAGCAAATAAATCTAACAATTCAGGGAGGCTGAAACAAAAGAGGGAAATATATGTAATTGTACGGTCTATCTTGTCCAGGACTTCTATTTAGAGAAGAATTCAACCTACCCTCACATAATGAATTAGGCATATGTCACAGTACTCCACATATTTTAATAGCACAATAGAGAAAATGAAGTGATAATGTAAGTTATAAATAGTGTGCCTATCCAGAACATATGCAACATCAGCTTTGAATGGACAAAAATGTTCATTTTACAGCTTATTATTTTATTTTTTTCCTGCTTCTTGTTGGCCCTTATGGCCCGCATTCAGACAGAAGAATTGTAGATGCTCAGGGAGATGATGCAAGGAATGCTAAGTGGGAACAGAATCAGCAAGGAAAACTTTCTGCCTCAAAGAAATTCTGAGAATTCTAATTAGAAGCTGCTTCCGCATGGAAAAATCCAACTGATTCTTAGGAAAAAAGCTTTTTATCAGGGAAAGGGGAGGATGTTAAAAAATGTGAACAACTTTTTGGAAAACCATTCACTGTGTGTTTGTGTTGTGTGTCTGCATGATTATTTCAGCTACAAAGGTAAAACCACCCTTAAACTGAGTTCAGGACCAGCCTCAGGAAGGCTTAGCTTTCAAGCACTGGCCTGTGTAGAGTTATATGGTCCTCCAAGAAAATGTTCTCCTAAAATAGTCATATAATAATAATAATAATAATTATTATTATTATTATTATTATTATTATTATTATTATTATTATTATTATTATTTATTAGATTTGTATGCCGCCCCTCTCCGTAGACTCGGGGCGGCTTACAGCAATGATAAAAACAATATATAATGACAAATCTAATAATTAGAATCTAAAATAACAGTAATACATTTAAAAAGTCTAAAAAACAAGAAACCCCAATATATGAAAACATACATACAGTCATATCATACACAAAAAAACTACATAGGCAGGGGGAGATGTTTCAGTTCCCCCAAGCTTGATGACAGAAGTTGGTTTTAAGGAGTTTACGAAAGGCAAGGAGGGTGGGGGCAGTTCTAATCTCCGGAGGGAGCTGATTCCAGAGGGTCAGAGCCACCACAGAAAAGGCTCTTCCCCTGGGTCCCGCCAAACGACATTGTTTAGTTGATGGGACCCGGAGGAGACCAACTCTGTGTAATGTAATCAAAACATTCATTTATTCCAAATATCTTAGGAAAATTGGTACTACCTGAGAATGTATGAACCTGTCTGCTTTGTGTCCATGACACCGCAACAATGAAGACTTTCTAGGCAGAAAGTCCAGACACAAAAATGGGCAGAAATGTTTGATGGCTATTTGGCAAGGCAACAGGCAAGAACAGATTACAAGGAAGGATGCAATCAGTACTGCGAGATGTTGCTGAAAATGCAGCAATTGTGATCTGCATCCCATCATTATTATTTTTGCAGATTCCACTCTCCCTCTCTAATTCAAAAAAAGCAGATGAGATATCATGAACATAAAACAAAGCAAGTCAAATAAATAGAAGAGTTTTCAGGAAGGGAATATTCTGACAGGAAGTTCCAGTATGTATAGCAAAGCTAATGCTCTCCAAGTCTTTTGGACTGCAGTTCCCATAATACCTGCTGGATGAGAAGAAAATTCAGCTTCCATATTCTTTTGTTACTCATTTGTATTGTACATGTCGCGGAATAGACTCAATTAGGATCAGCCCGCGTAAGCTGAAATGAGACTAACCACGGAGGCGACGGAAATAAGCTGCGAGGAGATCTTCTAAACGAAGTTATTTTTATTTAGAAAAGTATAAAAAGTAATAATGCCTGGAACAGGCATGAAACACGTCTTCACATTGTAAAGACTTCTCAAGAAAGATGGAGCCTGTCTTCTCTTCCTGCACAGAAAAGGAAGTGAGGAAAGCAGGTATACATCATAGAAAGGAGGAGCTACAGTAACACACAAGAGTTAACTATTTAACTACTGAATGTTTCTAGATGTCTTTGAAGGCTGTCAATACACAGCGTGACAGTACAAGGCAAAGTGGACAAGAAAGAACCAGGACAGGGTACAGGCTAGGCCTGTTGGCGCCAAGGCAGTTATCTCCCATATTTGGACTATTTATGTACTGTTTCTTCTGACTAATGACCAGCTGCTACTTTATGCTGTTATATAGCAGCAGATCTGTCTCCAGGTTCCCCATGATGGTAACGTTCAAAAATATTTACAAAGGATTATTGCAGTTTGTTGCAAAAAATCAAAACCAGAAGCACACACAGATGACTATTCAGCTGGATTCAATAAGTTCTTTATATACATAATAACTTCTTTATATATATAATAAGCAGAGTTTTTCTTCCAGCAGTTACAGACAGCAGAGAACACTTAGTTTCATTTCAGCAGAGCAATACAGATAGCACAGAGAACAGAGAGGACCTGGAACTACGCCCAGCCTTCAGTTTTGATTCTCTGCACAGACTCAGACGTGGTTATATTCCATTGGCTGACTTAGCTAATATACCTATTTATTGATTGACCTTGTTACCATTGGCTCTCGCAGTTCGTGAATATCTTAACAAGGACTAAGTATTTGGTACATTTTGTATCACTCTGCATATTTCTTCCAGCCACAAAGAATTGCTTGTATACAGATATTGTGCATTTAAAGAATATGAGAAACGATTTATTTTATATTTGTTTTCTATCATGACACCTCTTAAAGGATGCCATTATTTTTCTGTAATTTGTAACTCCTTTTTTAATCTGAGAAACAGGTTGGAAAAAGTTGCCTAAAGACAAGGAACTCAGTCTATAGGTCCTATCCACTTCCAATCCTGTTCCTTTACTTTAAATATAATTTCCATAATCATTGCAAAGCATTATCTAAACATATTGTGTCACATAGATGCTTCTTGGCAATTATTACCTAGCATTCAGGAATAATCATATGCTCTGCTTTAAGGATTGGACTAGCAATGTGAAGAGCTAAAGAACGCTTCAATTACAAGTACAGTGTTCCCTCGATTTTCGCAGGTTCGAACTTAGCGAAAAGTCTATACCAAGGTTTTTCAAAAATATTAATTAAAAAATATTTCACTGTTTTTTTCCCTATACCATGGTGTTTCCCACCTGATGATGTCATATGTCATCGCCAAACTTTCATCCGCCCTTAATAAATATTTTTTTAAATAAACTTTAATAAATAAACATGGTGAGTAAATAATCTAAATGGTTGCTAAGGGAATGGGAAATTGCGATTTAGGAGCTTAAAGTGTTAAGGGAAGGCTTGTTCATAGCCAAAAATAGTGTATTTACTTCCGCATCTCTACTTCGTGGAAATTCGACTTTCGCGGGCGGTCTCGGAACGCATCCCCCGTGAAAATTGAGGTTATACTGTAATGGGAATGGGGATTTTGAAATATCCTTTCCCTGCCACGCCCACCAAGCCATGCCCACAGAGCCGATAGGGAAAATGTTTGAATTTAACCCCTGATTCACAGCCTACCTAAAAGAGTTCACATAAAAAACTTTCACTCTAAATACAGCTCCTCATAGACAGAGAACGTAATTGTGTGATTTCACACAATTAGCTTTATATGCTAACTTCATTGGACTTATTTATAAGTGCACATTCAAGGAAAATCTCTGCTCTAAAAAGTAATACTTACAAAGTATGCATCTACAGTATTCAAAAACTTCCACTATTCCAAATCAAAGACGAGGGCTTGAAATGAATATACAAGTTGATTGCATATTTGATTGGATTCTTAAACTCCTTTCTCCTCTCTGGGCCCATTGACAACTGTAATGTGTTCATTCGGAGGAACACAATTATAGTAAGGAGAGATTGCTATACAGTATTAAAATGGTGTGCTGAATTTCTCTCTTGCTCTTTTTCAAATGTTATTAGGACCTCTGTGGATTTTAATAAGGATTGAAAACTTCCATATAGGCAGCAAATTGCTGCTTAGTGTGGTGTTCTTTGCGTACCATCTCACTGTCTACTGACCTTGCTTCCAAATTTTTATAGAGGTTAGAAATGGTCTTTGTGTTCTTTTGCATGTATTTCCAATATAAAATAACTGAGTTTATTTATCATGGCAAATGCAGTATCTATCCAATTAGTCTGTTTAATCAATCAGATATTGAGTGCACCTTCATCCTGGCTAGTACATCCTTTAGATATTTCAAACATCTTCAACATTTAATTGAGTTGGTTCTCTGAAATAGTTCATATTAAGTTGCCCTTTGCTTTTTTTCTCACACATCAAGAGAGAATTTGAAGGTATTTGAAGATCTGGAGATCTGAAAGCAGTTTATAGTGTGGTATAAGTCAAAATAATGTGTTTAAGGAAATAAGTGGAGACTCTGATATCATTATTAATTGTACAAGTCAGAAGACCATAAATTAATGCCTGTGGCATCCAAGATGGCACTAAACCCAACATTAAGTAAAAATAGAAGATAAATGGATGGATGGATGGATGGATGGATGGATGGACAGAAGATATAGACAGACAGACAGACAGATCGTGGTGAATTGAGATCTTTCATGTGAGCCTATTTTGTAATAAAAAATATTTTTATTTTTGCTCTCTGTGCAATTGCATCACATTGCAAAATGATACCCATCGTCTGAACAAACTGCTTGCCTTGCTTTATGGACTGTCTCCAAGACATCTTGCTTTATTAAAACTATTCTGATCAATATGAGATCTTGCTCAACAAATTTCATATCCCAATAACTGTACTTTATTCATGATCTTTGAACTATTTTCTGATAAGAACCATTTTGCCTTGCCATTTACATTCATCTACTTTTCTAATGATGCAAGATTTAGAAACCTTAAATATTGGAGCACTGAACAAAATCTTCCAAGAAAAATATATCTTGCAATGTATCAAGAAATGCTTCTCATCAAATGTGTTTCAAACACAGCAAGTTCAATACGCAATTGCTCCTTCATTCTGGCCTAACATATTGCAATTCAATGATCCCAATTTTAAAGCAATTTTGTAAAATCTATACATCTACTTCAGAGGATCTATGATTGCGCAGTGCATAGAACTAATTGGACAATAAGTCTCTCTAAGTCTAAGGCACCTAGAAAGGGAGGAAATCGGAAGCAGCAAAGTGTAAAGTATGTCACTAGGCAAAAATAGTTATCATTTTGAATGTATGCTATAACCAAATCAATTTGATCTTCCAATTTATTGTAACAATTCAATCCAATAATTAATGTCCAAATTGATTCAATTAGTAAAGAATTGCACAGTTGGGCACTAACTTGGCAACAAGTACCATTGGTACAGAGGGACATAATTCTGAATCAACATGCTAAGCTCCCTAACTAATTAGCCTATAATAGTTGCAAACTATTTGGTATCTTCAAAAAATGTTACAAGATCACAATTGTCATAAATTATCATGGAGAACGATTTCAGGAAGTTATAACAAAAACGCCTGAAATCATATTGATTCCTATCTCCATCATGAATACTGAAATTCTAAAAACAGCGGTTAATATGTGAGCCCAAGAGGTGACTAATAACTGAAAGAGGTGTGTGATATTCCAATCACACCTACACCTATAAACTCATGTCTGTCGGTAGAGTTGCTTTTAAATTAGAAGTCTATTGACATTACACATATAAATTTACCTTATAATTCATAACATTTCTGCCTAGTTAGGTGGTAATCCCTAATTACGTAAGGCTAATATTAAATTTTAAAAAAAACTAAATAGGCTGAATCTGGCCAGGAGACTATGAGAAAATTCTAATGCTACACTGAAAAATTGAAAAAATGATAACAGATGACAAACACATTTTCATAATTATTGCTAAAAAATAATTACATAAATGGGTTCATAAAGTTGCCGGCATAACAGCTCGGCTCAAGCCTGACATATTTACCCTTCTCTCTGATAATATACTTGGCCAAACGGTTAGCAGAAAATTGCTCTCTCCTAGTGCTTTCTAAGTGCTGAAATCTACTATTCCAAAACCTGTGAGCCACCATGGCCATCAGATAGTTTACTACAGCCACAATTGGCAAAAAAAAAGGTGCAGATTAGACACTTTAAAAATTATTATCTGGGGGATACTAAGTTGAAGAAAATTATGCTATACCTGAGAAGGTTAGGTTATACATAAGAAGAAATGTAAATCAAATACTTACTGAGAGAACAAAGTCCTTGACCGAACTATGAACTTGAATACATATTCCAGCGCTTTTAGCGTTCTTAATATAGGTTCACACTGTTCTCCTCTGCTTGAAGTGTCCAAATAGGTCTTCAGAACTGCCATTAATTTCCTGAAATCAGAAGAACATGTTACACAAATGGAAAACCATCTTTGGCAAATTAGATTTCTAAGTAGTGCAATTGGCAAATATATGTAGCACATACTGTAATATGGCAGATACGCAGGTATTGAAACACTTCATCTGAGAACTATTCAACATTATTATTTCTACCTTTAATACAAGGAAATTGTGGAGGGTAGACATAATTATTGCACAGAATAATATTACATAAGAAGTGCAGGATAGATTTTTGAACACTTTGAACCAAAAAATATGCATAGGACCACTATAAATTCTTGGGGGGGGGGGGGTGTTTTTGCACAGAGAATACTTTTGCCAGGATTAGAATGATCCACAAAGAATCAGTATAGAAGAAGTAAGACCAGGGGTGGGCTGCTGCCTGGATGGGGGCGGGGGGCGCAGTGGGGCAGCAAAAATGGAGCTTCACCCCAGAGCACCCAATTTGCACTGAAAGAAGTTGCAATTCAGGGCAAAATTCCGGGCATCCTGAATAAGCCATGCCCATGGTGTGGTAGTAAACATTTTGGTAGCCCTTCACTAAGTTAGACCCATTTACTTGTTTCTTTCTCTTCTACATGCCTCAAACAATATGATAGAATGTGTTTTAGGGTCTTCCCATATTGATTTCCCCATCAGGATTGTTATATACTTACTTGTAGGCTAAAGTTGCACTGAAATGTTGCTGTATGTAAGCTTCCAGTACAGTATTAAAATGCTGAAATTTTCTATCTGCAATGAGTCCTATTACATAAATCTGTAACAGAATAAGAGTTTTCATATGTAAAATGTATATATTTATTGATTGATTTGATTTCTATGCCGCCCTTCTACTGAGACTCAGGGTGGCTTACAACATATCACTTGGAAATGTATGTTTTAAAGAAAGAGAGGAAGGGGATTCTTCATTATGGACTCCATTGAATTCAGAATATTGATGACATTTAGTGTCTAATTAATTACTTGTTCCTATTCCAGATTGCTTGCTTTGGCAAAGCACTTGGAAATGATAAGTGCAGATATTTTCATGCAAGAAATAAAGAAAGCAACAAGAGCTTGTGAGCTCTGCTGTATAAAAATAGATGAATTTTTGATTACACTTTTGTGGCTGCCATCTTGGTTTTTGGACCATGCCAAGCAGAAAATTGTGAGAGGGAAAGCTACAGTACTTATGTCGATTGGGGTTCTCTATCTCACCAGTTAGGGATGTAAAGGAAATCCACCTTTGCTTTGTCCATTCCTTGCAGAAGAAATGGATAAATGCAATTGCCAACATGGATATGAGAAAAGCTATACATTCCAGTGAATTAAATATGATGGCATTTTCTTCAGTTCAAATTCACATAAAAATGTATGGACTTGCTAAGATCAGTCCAAAATTGAACCTTAATTTATTTTATATACAAACATTTTATATAAATGTTTGTGTTTGAATGTGTGTTTTAAAATACTAAGAACATGCATGTGGAATTTTAAAAAAATATATTATGGAATGTATATCAAATTTGCACATTGAGGAAAGCTGTATTGCAAAATTCCAAATATCTGGAAACAATATATGTGGATTTTTCAGAGTCACATGGGAAAAAATTAGAACATGCAGAATAAACGAGATTCTACCTAACTAATGGATTAATATCTAAGCCAGTGGTGAAATCTACTTACTCTCCTTTCATGTGCGCTTTGCATTTCATGCACGCTTTGTGTGCACCACCGTCATACACTCTTTTTCACTGTCTGCATATGCACAGAACCTTTGCACCGTCATACACTCTTTTTCACTGTCTGCATATGCACAGAACCTTTGCACCATCATACACTCTTTTTCACTGTCTGCATATGCACAGAACCTTTGCACATGTGCATAAAAAGAAGAACATTGTAATGTCTGGGCAGGGTGGGTGGAGCCTCATGCTGCCACCACTACTGTTTCTCTGAACCACCAGCAGACACCTTACCAGTACACCTGAACACATCGAACTGGTAGCATTTTACCCCTGATCTAAAAATGTGAGACTCCAATATGGACTTAGTTAGTAACTATCTCCTGAGATAGATAATTCTGGTGCTTCTGGTTCCACATAATGCAGTCAGGCTCACTAGATAGTTTGCCCACAATGCAAGGAGACTAATTATAGTATGGATAAGAAGTGAAGCCATCATGCTCACTTTGGTGGCATCGTTCTCTCTTGTGTCTTGTGTGTGTATGTGTGCGTGTGTGTGTATATGTGTATGTATATATATATATATATATATATATATATATATATATATATATATACATATATATATATACATATATACAGAATGCTAGAAAAGAGCTTATGTGATTGAAAGAGTCGATGCAGTAATCCTTACCAAAGCATCAAAGACAAGGATGTCATATGCGTCACTATGAGAATGTTCCATCATGATATTAAATAGGGCATCTAAAGTATCCTGGAGGAACTACAGAAAGGGAGAGAAGGAATGAAAAGAACAAGCAAATATGTTAATAGGTTCGGTATTATGACAGGATAAAAATTCTTTGAAAAATATTTTGATTTGTCTAAGCGGAAAACATCCCACCTAGCTCCAGGGAAAGTGTTTCACACCTCAAAGAATTCGTCCCGATAGCCCTGTCACCTGGAGCTTCACAATGTCTTTGAAGATTTATTTTCATCAGAGCTCACATTTAAGTCCAACAAGCACCGCCACGATTATTATTATGTTGTATTTAATGCTAAGTTTAGCATCTTAGCTGTGAATTGTCAAAAGGAGACTATAGCACATCTCCTTAACATTTCTAAAGCCCACAGCAGTTGTTTTTAACTGGGAGCAACTGTGACTATTCAGTAATACCAAAAGTGGATTTTATAACCAACTATTTTGTCAATTTGGTGCAATGGTTAAGGGATCTGGCTAGAAAATAGCAGACTGGGAGTTCTAGTTCTGCCTTAGGCATAAAGCCAGCTGTGCAATCTTGGGCCAGTTACTTTCTTTCAGTTCTAAGAAAGACACAATGGCAAACCATTTCTAAAAATCTTTGGCAAAAAACCCCTCTGCAGGTATTTGTCTAAACAATCTCAGAGAATCTGACGTGATTGAATGGAAGGGGGGGGGAAATACCCATTGAAACATAACAGTAGGAAATGATAATTCACTCTATCATCTTTCTGTCTATATTCTACGCTATTATCCAAATTCCTAGCCAGATAGGAAAATAAAAATGAAAATAAAAAGAACATTCATCTATTCTTCTCCATAAGTTCAGTTATTTTCTTCACCTAGTTATAAGAAGCTTCAAGGTAAGGGACAAATTTGCTTGATGCCCTTGCATCATTATCTCATTGTTTCTCAGTCTTAGATCCCTCAATAGGTGCATATAATTTAATTAAATATGATAATATCTGGGAATCTATGATAGGGAGCAGGTGCTTTATTCTATTCTTCACCCTGAGTCCGCTTAAATATTCTGTATGGGAAAAACAGGTGTCATTTGTACTGCTTAGGAACTTCAATATACCCATTGACTTTTTCAAGTGTTGTCAGTGTCCCAAGCAGAAATAATAATAATAATAATAATAATAATAATAATAATAATAATAACAACAACAACAACAACAACAGAGTTGGAAGGGACCATGGAGGTCTTCTAGTCCAACTCCCTGCTTAGGCAGAAAACCCTACACTACTTCAGACAGATGGTTATCCAACATCTTCTTAAAAACCTCCAGTGTTAGAGCAATCACAACTTCTGGAGGCAAGCTCTTCCACCCCTTGCTTCTTATTCTACCCTGAAATGCTTTGGAGAATAGGTTGACTCCTTCTTCTTTGTGGCAACCCCTGAGATATTGGAACACTGCTATCATGTCTCCCCTGGTCCTAAACTAGCCATGCCCAATTCGTGCAACTGTTTTTCATATGTTTTAGCTTCTAGTCCCCTAATCATCTTTGTCACTCTTCTCTGCACTTTTTCTAGAGTCTCAACTTGTCTATTTACTTGTCTTTCCACTGTTACCAAACAAGTAGGATGTTTGGGAAACACAAACTTGGATTTATATCTTAACCAATTAATTTTAATTCCATAGCTGGAAAAAATACCACTGACTTTATAAAGGACAATGACAAACTGGACCAAGTTCAAAAAAAATGGTTGTCAATGTGAATGACTTCTTAAACAAGAGTGATCAATCCGTCACTGTCAATCCTGTTGACCTTTTGCTACAAATTAAGATTAAATATCAGTCATTATGAACACTGGAGTAGACGGTATTCTTATCCTTATGAGCCTTATGAACAGTTGCATCTGTTCAGCCATTCTGTGTCACTAAATGCTGGATAAAGTGAGGTTTTGATCTAACAGGAATTTTTTTTTTTTTACAAAATTCCTACAAAATTCTTGGCAATTGTAGAATATTTATATGGTCAGCACTAGCTTGGGGACTCATTCCAATATATAGAAGATAGAGGTTACTTAAAACTTAATTAAATTAGATTGTTCCACATTATAAAGGAAGGAGTCAACCACATTTGGGAGAAAGTCACCAAGAGATTAAGAAGTCTGAAAACCAAAACCTCTTAGCAACAGTAAAAGATGTTGATATGTTTAGCCTACACAACAGATAATAATAATAATGTATTAGATTTGTATGCTGCCCCTCTCCGAAGACTCGGGGTGGCTCACAATAGTAATAAAAAACAATATTATAGCAAGACAAATCTAATATTAAACAGAAGCATATAAAACCCTATCATATTTAAAAACCAAACAACACATACATACCAAACATAAAATATAAAAAGCCGGGGGAAAGGTGTCTCATCTCACTCATGCCTGGCGGGTATAGGTGGGTCTTGAGTAGTTTATGAAAGACAAGGAGGGTGGGGGCCATTCTAAACTCTGGGGGGAGTTTATTCCAGAGGGCCGGGGCCACCACAAAGAAGGCTCTTCCCCTGGGACCCGCCAAACGACATTGTTTAGTCGACGGGACCCGGAGAAGGCCGACTCTGTGGGTGGCAAAGATAAAGATACAGTCACCAAATATCTGAAAAGTTGTCTAACAGGAGAATGAATTGGTTTATCCTCTATTATCGAAGTTTCAAGAACCCAAACCAATGGGTTACAACTCCAAGGAAGCATGTTTAGGGCTGATATCAGAAGAAATTCCTGCGTTACAGCTTCCAGTCCTTGGGACAGCTGCCACAATGAAATTAAGTTCTCCTTTGTGACAATTTTCAGAGGCTGGATGGTCATTTGTCAAAAATATTCTCGTGGATCCTATACTGAGCAGGGAGTCAGAATAAGTGGCCTCTAAGATCCTGTTCAATTCCATGATCCTTGAGTCTATGAATCTTGGGAACTGCCTGTTGTCCCTCTCAAGAAAACCTTGAGACATGATGATGATTAAGAAATAAATTGTGAGTAATCTATGAAGTCCAAACCTGCTATTTTAAAAAAAAGCACTTATACTACATAATATTTCTAAACATTTATTAAAATGTTAAATGTTTGATATTTAGGGTCAGAAATAAGCATTTAAGTGCACAAATATAAAGGACACTACAGTATAGAATAATTTAGTTTGTTGTCACCTGGTAGTCCGCATAAAGGAAAAACAGAGATTAATCACTTTGTTCTGTTCCTTGGTGATCCTGCAGTTCCTCCTCTGAAGGAACTATCCATTAAGAGCCTGAATTTTTAAATTCTTTGCAGCATTATAACTTTTGCTTCAATTTCATAAAAAGAGCTCAACCATGACAATGACAGATTTTACCACAGACTCAAATATTTTCCAAACAAAGCTATGATATTCATGTAACAGAGAAGGGAATGATCACTAAATGGCTTTTATTATCCTTGCAACCATGAGAACATTTTCCCTGTTTGTGTTTTGTTTTATTTGTACTAACAAAGGCAAGCTGTCTTTCTACCCGGCCTTGATATTGTGCTTACTATGAGTTAATCATGCATTAAAGACTAAAGTCTTGAATCAGGGGATCTGTGATTGTTACAAATGAACATGCCCAGCATTTTTATAAGTTTGGGGAATGCTAAAGCAGCAGCTCACTGATTCTACTTTAATCAAGGTGAATGTCCCCAAAGAATACTTGCATGAAGCTTCTGATGAAGAGAAAATGATTGTGTTTGCATTATTGCATTAGTGCTACTCCTTCACAAAATAGTATTTTGCACAGTTACTTTCTTTACTATTTTTGGTGCTCAAAATGAGGAAAAGGAGCATCCATGTGGCCCTTTTGAGGTAAAGTATGGTTCACTTTCCAGGTTAATAAATCAAGTTTAAACACACAAGTTTCACTTGCAATAATTGGAGGGGGGGCAATTCAGCATGAAGGCATTGGGAAGCAATACTTAGTATGGAGGAGCAATACATCGGAATAAGAAAACTGCATTCTTACTGTAGAACGTATCTGGAGAATTGTGGTTTTATTGTCCAACATATAAATGTTCTGATCTAGGACATTACATGACAAGTTATCTGCAGTTTTATAAAATTGCTCCAATTCTGCCTTGGCTAGTGCTAAATTGAGTAAACAGGGGAATACTGCAGAGTTTTAGGCTGTTGGTGTTCTTATTTAAACCAACTTATGATCTTGCAATGCTACTCTATTACCTTTGGGCTGCCTTTGTGTGTGTGTTGTAATTCTTCCAGACTCACTGAATTTAGTTCTTTTAGAAGTTTCATAAAGCAAGTAGCAGAAAAAGTCATGTCTATTTCATTTGATCAATTGCAAAGATCCAACTGATAACATTTAAGGGAAATAAATTGCATCTAGCTCAGCCAATCCAATCTTGATAATAAAAGTTAGACTAGTGTCTTATTCTCTGTCCATTTACTGGTCTATCTGACATTCTCTAACAATGCCAAAAAGAATGGAGGGGTGGCAAGGGAGAGTTAAGAGAACATTGCAATTGGAACAAAGTATAGGAAAATATGTCCAATCCTTCATTTAATCTCCAATGATGTATACCATACATTCCTTAACCTAAACCAATATAGATGTACTGCTCTCTTTCTCCCACCTTCTCATAATATAAAACCAAATTTCTAAGCACCTTTTTATTCAGTCTAAGAGGAACTCTCAGCTAAAGTGCTCAGAGCTATAATCGTTCACAGTGAATTCCAATTGTTAAAATGCAAGTTAATATTCCTGGATTCAAGTGCTCCATATTGAGAAACAGAATCAGGTAAAATTTATCTAAAGTCTTAGGTGATAAATGCAATGTATCAGATGTAAAATGCAAGCCTATATTTACAGACATTTTCCTATCC
Source organism: Erythrolamprus reginae (assembly GCF_031021105.1). Classification (NCBI taxonomy): domain Eukaryota; kingdom Metazoa; phylum Chordata; class Lepidosauria; order Squamata; family Dipsadidae; genus Erythrolamprus; species Erythrolamprus reginae. Next base: position 128,930,380 of record NC_091951.1, read on the forward strand.
ATTGAATAAGACCCCTCTACTCTTTCAAAAATGTGCATACCATACCTATGAATATTTGCATAGTAATTTAAATAATTGCCCCTTGCTGTTTCTGGTTTTGGAAAAAATTTACATGCTGGCAGGCAGATGGCTCTTCAGTGATTTTCTTTAGTTGATTGAAAGCAGAGAGGGAGAATCTAGTGGAATTAATAGAACCTTTTCTGGCATTACTGATTACCGTACTTTCCTCCTCTCAATTTGGTGTGCTCCCTCTTCAGATGCTGTGGAGCCTTCATCAGGCCTGGCTGAAATGTAGTGAGTACCTTCAAAAGCTCTCTTGAAAATGCTTTTTGACCCGCATTTTCATACATTACATTAAAGGAAGCACATCCAACTCAGAATTCTGAATACATGGACATTATAACTATTATTTGTAAAGATGGATAGATGTTTCCTGAGAACAAAAGTAAAACTAGTTAGAGAGACATCACCTGTCCAAAATTTGCAAGAATGGAAAGAAAGAAAGAAAGAAAGAAAGAAAGAAAGAAAGAAAGAAAGAAAGAAAGAAAGACTGGTTGAATTAAATCTGATGTGCCGAACCAACAACAAACAGGAACACTTTCTTGAAAAAAGGAAGTAGGAATCCAATCTTCATAGAAGTGTGTAATTAATCCCCCCTCTTTTCTCCTCTCCCTCCCTCCCTTCCTCTTCCTCCAAATTCCTATCCTGCCAACACAGGATGGGAGTATCTCATACTGTTTTCTGCTATTCCCAAACTATATAAGAGCACTCTTTGAGAGAGTTGGTCAGTTTAGAAATATGAAATATAAATACATAAATAAAAGAAATCTGTATAAGAGGTTTTATAGATGGCATCTTGCACCAGCGTGGTTGGCAAAGATGTTTAAATATAAGTCAGCTAAATGTTGGGAGTGCCACCAGATACCTGGATACCTGGATCTTACTATAATATGTGATGGGTATGTGTAAAAGAAAAAAAATGGACAAAAATAAGGGCATGGTTGGAAAAGATGACAAAACAATACATTGATTTAAAACCAGAAATATTTTTGCTGAGGATATTATCTGAAGATTATAACAAAGAGAATACCTATTTAATTATCCATGTTTTAACAGCAGCTAGAATTGTATTTGCACAACACTAGAGAAGTGAAGAAATTCCTGATGAGAAAGTGATTTAAGAAAATATTAGAATGCGCAGAAATGAACAGATTAACATTAGCAATTAAAGAGAAAGAACAAAATGAATATTATATGATATGGCAAGTATTTTACCCATGATTACAGTGTAAAAAGGGGAACTGGAAATAAAAAGAGAAGATTAAAGAATAGAAAATATGTTAAGGTAGAGGTATAAATAAGATGATAATTTTAGTGTTATAATAATGAGGGTAATTATCATTATTGTATTTTATAAGAAGACATGTTAAGAGGGGAAAAAACATACTATAATTTTAAGATTAGAGAATTATATTAAAGGGAATGATGTTGTGAGCATAGAGGTTTGATGCATAGAGATATTTTAACCCAGAAAATACATTGTTTAAGGAAAGATGGAATATTTGTAAAAAAAAATTGGGTGGGGGGAGACTTTATTTTTTAAAAAGGGAAAGCTGGTTCTTTTTTCCATTCAATGATTCTGTCCAATTCCCAGAAAAAAGTCCTGGCAGTTTTCTTGGCAATGGTCTTCTTAGAAGTGGTTTGCCATTGCCTACTTTCTAGGGCTGAGAGAAAGTGACTGGGACATGGTCCCTTCATTTTCAAAGTAACAGTTCTGGTACTCCTTGTATAACTTTGGAAGAAATTTGGGAAATGTAACTTCTTTATTCAGCGAAGAAATAATTATTTGCTCCCTCAGATGTGTTAGAAAATTATTGTGGTAATTTCCACTTTAGTTGGCATTCAGCATACTTCCGATAAATCCATACATCTAGATTAGCGTAAACACATGCACCATTCAATAAATCTACAAAATTGTAGCTGGAGATTTACTTCAATAATCAACAAACTTAAAAAAAAATAGCTGCCCAAAACAGAATAAAAGGCAGGCAAAAAACAGGGAAATAGAAAGATATGAACTACAAAGAAGAATTTACAATTTCTCTTCCTCTCCTACCTACCCACCTACCTACCTACCTACCTGTTGTGGTTCAGTCTGGTAGGTAGGTAGGTGGGTAGGTAGGAGAGGAAGAGAAATTGTAAATTCTTCTTTGTAGTTCATATCTTTCTATTTCCCATCCATCTATCCATCTATCCATCTATCCATCTATATCATCTATCTATGTAGCTAGCTTGGTACCAAGCTACCTAGCTATTTCTATCCATTCTATCAAAAGATACAGAATTCTCCAGAGTCCCTTGAAACAACACTGTGAAGAATTAGTACTAGTAGTCACAAAAGGAAGAGCTTTTGGAAACAGGAAACAATTTTGGTATGTGGGATAATCTAGTTTAGTCAGAGGTGGGTTCCTCCCAGTCGCCCAAACCGGTAGCAAACTACTGGTGACATCATGATGATGTCATGGAATTGGTTTGGTTGATGCCAGCCCACTTCCTTTTTTGGGGGGGATATTTTTTTTAAAAAAATCCTGGGCTTTTTTTTTCTGTGCATGAACAGAAGCTGAGTTTCTGGCACTGCACATGTGTCATCATCTTGTTTTTGGCTTTTGGGGAGGATTGTTTTTTAGGCAGTGCATGCATGTGCATATGAAGCACATGAGCAGCCATGCAGCATGGAAGGAAGTGAACCGGCAGCGAGGTAAGTTAGAACCCACCCCTGATCTCAGTCTTAGACAAGTTTAAGACAAAAGAGTTATTTCTTCTACATATTTATGCTCTACAAATGGCTTTAACTCTTAAATCTGAGACTGACGAAAGTGGATACTTGGGCATGATAGGAGAGAAACCTCCACATTCAATCTATTCCACATCTGCTGCCTGAAGTACGTTGTTTTTTTTTACTTGGCTAACAATGAAATCACCTCTGAAAATCTTTATCATGTATTCAGTTCTTGCACCTTCAAAAAGCAATAAATACACGCAAATATCTTGAAGTTTTCACCAAACTGATACAATATTTGAAGAAGAACTATACTTCAGATCCTGCATAAAAATGACAATCCTTACAAGTCAAAGTTGCAATTACAAAAATTATAAAACTTTCCTGCTGATTCATAGCATCTGTTTTCATAGAAAGTCCTGGCTGATAGAAGATATACCTTAACAATTTCTTCACCATCCACAATCTTCAATTTTTCTAAGTTTTCCTTCAAGAGCTCAGGTTTCATTCGCCACTTCAAAAGGCCCAGTAAACCCACTATAGAAAAGAGGAGGAATATATTCAAGTACAAAAATACAGAGAATACATTTCAAGTATAATATAGAATAGTTAGGGTTTTTTTTTTACCATTTTGAGTTAGCTTAGTTGAGCAAATGAGAGTTGAAATGGCAAAGGAATCTCTTGAGCTTATAGAAAGCCCTCCGACAATACTTGCACTCCGACTTAAGGTTGAAAGTTTAGACTCTACTTGACTGCGGATTGAAGGGAAACTCAAGTACATGTTGACATCTTCCATTTTCTTACTATCACCCTTGAAAACAAAACATTAATGAGATTCACTGACTTCAGATGATATGAAACAGAACTTTCATGATTTTACTGTATTTTTCCAATACAAACTCCTGCTTCCATAATCCCACACATTTCTACATATCTAAAAATCTAAAAATCTGAAATGAGACATAAGCAAAGCATAGGTCTGCAATTGATAAAGAAAGTGAAAGTACACAAATCTTTGCACATATTGGAGCAGTAGTAGGCTAATAATAGACATGTACACAGGGGTGAGCTGCTGCCCGGATGTGGGGAGGGAGAGATGTGGTGGGGTAGTGAAAATAGAGCTCCACCCCAGAGCACCCAATTTGCACTGAAAGATGTTGAAAGAAAATGCAGGGCGTCCTGCATAAGCCACAGTGTGGTAATAAAAAATTTGGTAGCCCTTCACTGCTTGTACATCTTCATTCTGGTTCAATCAAGCAATATCAACAAGGTTCTTTCCTGGTACCTGGATGCTATCAGAAATTGGGGAGATGGGGGCTAGACTTTGTCTCAACCCTAGCAAAATGTGGTAGCTGTGGATTTTAACTTCACCTCCTGCCTTTGGTTCTATCCTTAATTCTTCCTGGGTGTGCACTTTCCAAATCAAAATTTGTGTGCAAATTAGTGTGTGAGAGAGACTCCTTATCAATTCACAAAGCTACTTAAAGAATAAGTGACAACTATGGCTGGGGATGGTGGGGCTCGCTTTGTGCAAGTTCAATTTATACACTAATTATGCTTCTTTCTGAATTGGGAGAACTTGCTCATGGTAAGTCATATTGTATTCTATCTGGGTTATTGAAATACACTCTTCATAAGGTTGCCCAGCATCACTATTGAGAAATGGGCTCCATACAAATGATTTAAATAAATAAAATTATACATTTTAACATATTCAAGTTAGGCAGAGACAGATTCTCTGCTGTAATGGTTTTTCAATGTTTTGCTATATTAAAGCGGAAGTACTCTTAAAAAAGGTGAGAAACCACAAGTTCATTAGCTATTAAAGGCCTAAAGCGATTACAACCAGGTTAAATGAAAGATCATGCATGAAATTATTCCATTGGCATGTTCATTCGGTAGAAAAGGGATTAAGCAATCATAAAATAAAATAAAGTCACTCTGTGTAGATTAAGGTAAAGCTATTAATTAATCTAAGTTATCACTTCCTTTTCAAATGCCCAAATTGGCCTTTGATGCCAGGATCATACTTAAAATTGGACAAGAAAATCAATAGGCAGAAAATGTAATTAGTATACTATTAACATGTTCACCTTTTTTGATTCCTCTTTAACCATAGCTCAGTGCAATAAAAAAAGAGTGAGAGATCAATTTTTGTGGGATCTGCTTCCCCTAAGTAAGTTTCCTTCTCTTCAAGGAAACCTTGAAAATGGCCATTAATAAATTATTTCCAAAGCCAAACCACTTTGCTTACATGCCTGTTTATGGCAATAATTTGCCAATCGACTCTAGGGCTATGTGGAGCAACTATGTTTCACTTAGTATGGTTGACTCCACTCCAGCTGCTGGAGTAAGCTACTTCAAATCAATGCCTCAGCAGGTTCTGCCTTTACACCCTCTATTAAAAGCATCAAGGCATGGCATTTTGCTTCAAAGAAAAGTCACTCAAAAGCAAAGAGCTGATTCAGCGCAGCCTAGAAGCTTCGTTGTGACACACAAAAACTGGACACCACTTGGTTCAAAGTGAAACACTTTTTTTTTTAAGATGGTGTGTCAAGAGAATTCAGCAAAATGTAATCAGTTGCCAAACCACTGAAGCCATAGGCAGGATAGTTGTATAACCTCTGAAAAGATAAATGATGCAAATATCAGAAAATGGAGCTAATTGCTAGCTGGGTTCGAGGATTGCTAGATTTTTTTTTCTTATGAACAAACGTCAACTGCAGTGTTTGCTCCTGCCTTGCGTGTGCTTGCCTTTTACAAACAAATTCAATCTCTCATACCAAGCCATTGGATGAAGTTTTGCACTATGAATTATCGTCTTTTTTATTTTTATTTTTTTTCACCATCTTAACATAAACCTCCATACATATATCGTAGGTCATATCAAAATACATATAATAATACATTTCTATCCAATAATCCATAAACATACTTCCTAATTTGCACCCTTTGTACTTTTTTCAATGTCTGTTTTACTCCAATATTTCATATTATTCCCTTCCTTCAACCTCCCTCTCTTCCCTATACTTTTTTCTCCTTCTCTCCCTCTTTCCTACTTACCTCCTCTCCTTCTTTCCCCTCTACTTTCTCTTCTTCCCTCTTATCCTTTCCATGAGTAAATCTAATCGTAATGCATTTCCTATGTAACAGATGGGTAATTCATGTCCCTAATTTCGTTTAATCATCTATGCTATTCTTAAACTTATATTTCCCCCATCCATATTTCTACATATGTTATATTTTTCTAGGTATTTTAACTACTGCCCCCCCAATCCTAAGTCACCTATTTTTGTTGCCCAAGTCTACCACCCTTAATTTTCCACTTAATTTCCATTTAATCGATGTTTAATTTAATCTTCCATACCTATTTGTTGTATCTTGGACCTCATGTCATATATCCTTCAAATCCATTCTTTTTGTGTTTTTGGTTTTGGGCCTTACTTTTCCCTTTTCTTAATTTTTATCTTTACTCATTTTATTATTTTTAGTCATCTCTAAATGCCCTTAATTTCTAATCTTTTTTATCTTATTGGTTCCCCTTTCACCTTTATTACTCAATTTTTCATATTTTCATTCATCTTCAAAATTAAAACAAAATCTAACATTATCGTTACACATCCACCCCTTAGCTGGTAACACTACCAACTTCCCAATATACAAAAACCCACTAATCTCTTCAACATAAAATCAAATTTATGAATTATATAATTATTATATAAAAACCTTTAAAAATAATAATTATACAATTTTTAAACATTCCATAAATTCCACCTACTGTAATATAATTTATTTGCTTTTATAGTATATATCATCATATATCAATCTTATATTTAAAAACCCTTATAATTATACATAACAATTCATGTTAATGCAATTCAATCTGTTAACACATCTTTTTAATCCCTGTTTCCATCACAAATTTTGTATAGAAACTTTAAAAAAGAATATTGATACAAAATTTATAGCATTCCAATAGTTGTACCTTACACCTTATTCTCCTTCTTCCTTTACAAATTCATCCCTTTTAAATCATCATCAAAGTTTAATTTTCATTTCTGATAATATATGTCATCATATATTACATTACATGGGTTTTCCTCTGTCCTCCCTTTCTCTTAACTTCTTCTTTTTCTTTCTTTTATTTTTATACATGTAAATTCTTTTTTTTCTGAATTCCTTCTTTTCCTTTTAAATATATTATTTGCTTAAATCGCCTCCCATTTTCTTCTCATCTCTTCTCCCTATTGCTCCCTTTATATTTTGACTGGGCCTTCTGAACATAATGTTCTCCCCGTCTGCTGTTTTCTTGTCACTGTACAAGTGGAAATTCACTGGAAGTGCCAAGGGAAACTTCCATGGTGCCAAATATTGGCCACGGCTCCTGGACTCTGCATTATCTTCTCATGGAGGGAGAAATCAAAGACAATGATTTAAATCCCATCTTCAGAGTTTAGGCCAGTGGTTCCCAACCTTTTCTTGGCCATGCCCCACCTAAGCATCCCTAAAATCCTGATCTCCCTCTGGTGACATATAATTCTTACTATCAAAATGTGAACCTCCTACTCACATGGAAGAAGCCTAACAGGGTTTAACTTGGTTTAAACAAGGTTCCAATTGCCCCCATTAAGAATCAAATTGCTCCCATGGGACCTGGGCCCCACATTGGGAACCACTGGTTTAGACTCAACAAAACTATTTTGTCATGAGACTTTTTTCAAAATAAAAATAGATTTCCTATTACCTATAATTAAGGTCTATAATGGAACACCCTGTGGGAGATCTTTCTCCTTGACACCTAGTTGGTCCTACAATTTTAACCTTCTGGGAGGCTGTAAAAAGGTGACTTTTCTTCCAAATATTGGTATACGATGAAGCCAAAGTCGAAAGAGAGTGTTGTATTTGCATTAAGGGAATCTGAGTGTGGCATCAGGTTTTGTTGTTTTTGTTTTTGTTTCTTTTTGCTTTAATTTTTTTTATAATATAATTGTCGTTTTTATGCTATGATTGTAAGCCACCCAGATTTCTGGTTTTTACCCAACAAGCATTTTAAATAAATAATGTGGTTTTTATTTTTGTTGGCTCTGCATATAATATTCTATATAAAAATAAATAAATCCTGTATGCAAGAATAGAAGCCATATATATGCTTCCTCTGCAGGAAGAATCACTAAAAGAGGAGGTAAAAGACAAAGTAGGTAAATTGATCTACTCTCAGCTGCAAAGGTGAACCTTTCTCTCACACTTCCATACCAATTATCTTTGCCAAGTATATCAGCTGGCTAAATATGTAGCCCACAGGAGAATCATCTTCATCTTCGGGAGTTAACAGAAAATTCTCACGATCCTGGATTTCCTCAAGATAAGCCATGGTTTGTGTATTGATTTGTACAACATGCTGAGACTTCAATCCATGATTTTTTCAGCTCTGAACATTTCCGATATTCAATAACATATCGAACAACATCACTTATTCTGCTGACTTAAGAGAACATTCAATACAAGAAGCCACTGAGTTTTGGAGAAGGCTTGTAAATATTGTTAGGGTGCACTGCGATATTTTGATAGCCTAATAAAAAGCTGCCACTGGATTCAGCAATACCAAATCAATGCAATAAGATAAAATAGTAAGAGTGTACCTTTAAAACCACCAGTTCATGAACACCATCAAGCAGGGTTGTCCCATCTTCCTTCATTAATTTTACATAGGCCATTGCAAAGTTCTTTTCTCCTTTGTCTTTAGCTGCATAAACCAGAATTTGATATTAATAGTTTTTACCAACTTATTTAATTTTGCATGTTGAAACCAAGGAACAAACGAGGTTACTTACATTCCAAAGATGACCGATGTCTAAACATAAAACGCAAATGAATTCTTTGCATATCCTCAATGGGTAAGGCTACCTATTTAAAGAAAGAACATTTTAAATAAATGGCAGCTTCTGTTAAATAATAACATCAATGCAAGAAGAATGGAGGAAAATGTTACAGTTTTGAAACAGGACTGTGAACATTTATCCATAAAGACACCTGTTATTTTTATCAGTGAAAACTGATACAATGATTTCTCAAGGTTTGTATTTTATTATTTTATCTTAAGGATATATTTTTTTAGTAAGTATAAATTACTACTTATCTTAATATGGCTTAGAAGGATTTTTACATTTCATAATGAACTCATATCTTGGATATAATTATAATAATTTATAATAATAATAATTTATTAGATTTGTATGCCGCCCCGTTCCGAAGACTCGGGCAGCTAATTAATGTTGTCTAAAATTTATTATCACAATTTGGACCATTGTTCAGGAAGTCAGTCATTAAGTGAGTTGACCCAATTTTACAACCATTTTCTTGCTGGTTCATTAAGTGAATCACAAGGTTCTTAAGTGAACCCAGCATTCCCCACCAATTTTGCTTGACGGCAATTGTCTGAGAGAGTTACAAATGGTGAGCACATGATCATGGGACACTGCAGCCATCATAAAAAACCCTGCTGCTTGCCATGCACCTGAACTTTGATCATGTGACTTCTGGGATACTGAAACGATCATAAGTGTGAGGATCAGTCATAAGTCACTTTTTTCAGTGCCATTGGAACTTTGAATAGTCACTTAATGAATTATCGCAAGTTTATTTATTTATTAATCTAATTTATATGATGCCCAATTCCTCATGGACTCTGGCAGCTTACAACAAATAAAAACAATATTTAAAAGGATAATTTAAAAAATAATTACAAAACCCTAGTAAAAGCCATACATATCTCTCAATATATCTCATGGCTGGATCTAGATGGTATCTCATTCGGTCAATGGCCTCAGGCCTGCCAGAAAAGCCAGGTCTTTACAGCTTTGCGGAAGGCCGGTGTACGGATATCCGGGTTACAGAGGGTATGGATCTCTGGGGGCAGCTGGTTTCAGAGAACTGAGAATTACCTGTGTTGCATTCATCTCTCTCTCTCTCTCTCTCTCTCTCTCTCTCTCTCTCTCTCTCTCTCTCTCTCTCTCTCTCTCTCTCTCTTTATCTATCTATCTATCTATCTATCTTATATCTATCTATCTATCTATCTATCTATCTATCTATCGGACCTATATGCGGCCCTTCTCCGAAGACTCAGAGTAGCTTACAACATATAAAAAATACAAAATACAATAAGAGATTCAAAAAGTCCAATATTAAATAATCTAAAAGCCACATTAACAATGTACAAAACCCATTTAAAAAACCATATGCTCACACTCACACTCATTTATATTGTATTATATGAGCCGGGGTGGCACAGCAGGTAGAGTGCTGTACTGCAGGCCACTGAAGCTGACTGTAGATCTGAAGGTCAGCAGTTCAAATCTCAACACCGGCTCAAGGTTGACTCAGCCTTCCATGCTTCCGAGGTGGGTAAAATGAGGACCCGGATTGTGGGGGCAATAGCCTAGCTCTGTTTAAAAAAGTGCTATTGCTAATATGTTGTAAGCCGCCCTGAGTCTAAGGAGAAGGGCGGCATAAAAATTGAATAAATAAATAAATAAATAAATAAATAAATAAATAAATAAATAAATAAATAAAATAAATTTATACCACAGTCAGATTCAAATTAATGGCCGGAGCGAAATGTTAAGCTCAACAGTTCCAGGCCTGCCGGCACAGATGAGTTTTTAAGGTCTTCCAAAAGGCCAGGAGAGTGGGGGCAGTGCGAATCTCCAGGGGGAGTTTGTTCCATAGGGTCACCACAGAGAAGGCTTTTCCCCTAGGCCCTGCCAGACAACACTGCCTGGTCGACGGGACCTGGAGAAGACTGACCCTGTGGGACCTGACCGGTTGCTGGGATACATGAATAATCTGGTCCAAAGCCATGTAGGACTTATAGGACTTTGAATTGCATCTGGAGACTAATCGGCAACTAATGCAGCTCACGGAGTAAGATTTGCTCATTGGAAGACCCACAATAGCTCGTGCGGCTATATTTTGCACTATTTACAGTCACCGAACACTCTTCAAAGGTAGCCCCATGTAGAGAGCATTATGCATCTCTATCTAATTATGCATCTCTATCTCATATTTGCCACTGAAAATTCAATTCAATTCAATTCAAATTATTGGATTTATATGCCGCCCCTCTCCGAAAACTCGGGGCGGCATAAAATGACCATGTAACTCATGAATTTTGTTTTGTTGATAAGTTTCAACACCATGTATTACCTTCTAATACAAATATTATATTTGCTGCTCTTTTTAGCAGAGGATCACAGTTTGAGAAGGGATGAAAACTAGATCAGACTAGATGATCCAAAAGCTATTTAAGGATAATATACAATAAATGCTTCACTTATAAACTTAACTTAAATTTACATTATATTACAAAATGATTTTTACTCTGGACCCAGAAGACTTTGAAGTCATAGGAAATAAATTGACTTTAGGCTTCTTGAAGATATTTTAATATGTTCTCTATACTGTTCTATCATTAACAGAAACAGGGTTCTAATTCTTTTTGAATAGCTTACAGCCAACTGGAGTTATTTGCATCACATATTCCCTATAATTTGCTTATTTCCCATTATATATAAAACTACAGTAATGTCCAGTAATTTATTCACTGAAATTAGGAAATATATCAGTTCTGTATTTTATTAATTTCTTTGACTTTTTAGATCAAATTCATATTTTATATTATATGATATATTGTACTGCCCTGCTGAAATAAAACACATTTATGGCAAACTATATAATTATAATTATTGCTTCCATTTCCATGTAGTCTGCCTTGTAAGATTCAAGGAAGTTAACTGAATAGTTCTAAACTAAAGTCATTTTAATGTATACCTAAACATTCTGAAGCTTGGATTTCTTAGCTCTGTTTCTCAGAGGTCATCATTTAGTAAAATCAGTGATATTAATAGTTTGTCTTAATATTTTAAATAGAGAGATCTTTGCTCCTTGTTGTACCTTTAATGTCTCCATCCAACGGGGTTGTTTGACTTGATAGTAGACAACTGACTTGTATTCACTCACAGGTTTGTCTCCAGCACCTAAGCAAATCACATTCTGTCCAAAACACAAAAACAAAAGGAAATGCTACTTTATAAGTTCTTATGACTGTATCAATTTCATCATAAATACATTTTTCCATTCATATATATTATAATCCTTGAGATTAGTTTCTTATTCCAGAAAGGGACAGATGTATAATCTAAATATGTACTGTATGTCTATAGCATTATTTTCCAACCATAACTATTTATGGATGGGTAAACTTCAAAGTTCGGTATTCTATTGCCAGAATGGCCATTGATGAAAATTCTACGACTTAGTCCACACAACATGGAAGTTGTCAAAGTTGGGAAATCTTGTCTATTGATTTTTTTTATTAATTACACTTATAGGCTGCCCAACTCCTTCCAGATTCTGGGTGGCATACAACAAGTAAAAACAGTATAAATAATCTAAAACCCATTAAAAATCATTCATGTCCTTAGAGGCCGGATCAAGATGATATCAATTTTATCAATGACCCCCAACCTGCTGTCAAAGCCAGGTCTTCAAGACTTTCCAGAAGGCAGGTAAGGTGGCAGCAACATGGACCTCAGGGGACAACTATTTCAAGAAAGCCAGAGCCACCATAGAGAAGGCCTTGCCAATCGACACTGTCTGGCTGACGAGACATGGAAAACGTTAACCCTGTGGGCCCTTATCGGTTGCTGGGAACTGAGTGGCAGGAGGCAGTCTAGAGAGTAGATAACTGAAAAGGACAAGATTAACTACAATTATTCAGGTACTCAGAACCCATTCCACCTAATTACGTTTGATCTTCTGGTTTATTTTTTATTTTGTTAGTGGGCGGTTGTAACCCTGTTGTGAGTCTCCTTGTGTTTGATATGCTGTGTCAAGGTACATGGGGAAAGTTTTAAAAGGCGACTAATTAAAATTACTCCTCCCATTCCTCTCAGGCCATAGGATTGGGTACTGAAGTTCCCATAAAAGCTTATCCTTAACACAGGCAAAACTAATTGTTTAAAACTGAAGCAATTCCTATGCGATATACATCCTTGCACTTGTTTGTTTTAGTAAGCACAATCCAGGTAGTTCACATGTTACAATCATAATTGAGCCCAAAACCTCTGTTGCTAGGTGAGACATCTGTTAAGTGAGTTTGGTCCCACTTAATGATCATTCTTGCCACAATTGTTTAGTGAATCACTGCAATTATTCTGTTAGTAACATGGTTGTTAAGTGAATATGGGTTTCCCATTGACTTTGCTCGTCAGGAGGTTGCAAAAGGTGATCACATGACTCTGGAACACTACGACCTTCATAAATATGAACCAGCTGGCAAGCACCCAAATTTTGATCACGTGACCAGGGGGGATGCTTCAATGTCGTGAAGAACAGTCATGTCATCTTTTTTTCAGTGCCACTCTAACTGTGTCACAAATGAACTATTGTAAATTGAGTCTTACCTGTATTATAAAACTATGTATGTCTGTGTGAGAAAAAAGGTATTTCCTAAAAAAGAAAATACTAAAACACAATTGCCAATTATTCCAATGGGGGGGGAGATAGAATTCGGTAAAATAAAACTGGGGATTCCCCTATAGCCATTCCAACCAAAGAACCCATATCGGAGGTAGAAAGAGAGACAGCTCCCAAAATACACAAAGGCACAAAGGGATGAAATCTAATGATAGTGGGAGAAGAGCTAAAGCTCAAAATGAATTAGGATTGGCAAAGAATATCAAAACAGATTCCCATTCTTTCCAAAATGGGAAATTTTGTTTTCCTCGTTTTGGAAAGGAGGAAAATAGAATTGGTGTGTCCAAGAAAGATGGCAACATGCTAGGATGCAATAAACACTAGCTAAAGTAGAATAACTCAGCTCATATTTTGTCTCAGTCCTCTCTCTCTCTCTCTCTCTGACAAAATTGCACATGTTCCAGAAGAAATATTTAATGAAGTGGCCTGTGATACACTGATTAACAAGCTAATTAGGTGTGAGCTGGATGACATGACAATTAAGTGGAGACATTGTTGGCTTGAGAATCATACACGGAGTGTACTCCCCAAGAGTTTCTCACCATCCTGGAGGGAAATATAGAGTGGAGTGCTCCATGCTTCAGTGCTGCTGCCTCTTGTGCTTCAGAGTTTTAATTAATGAATTAAATAATGGCAAATGAGATGACAGTGGGTGAGAGAGGTAACACCAGAAGGCAGAAATAAACTGTCACAATAAGTTAGAGAAACAGACTGAAAAAAAATATATCACAAAATGGAATTTAACCAGGCAATTGCAGAATTCTTCAGTTAAAAGACAGGCATCAAGCCCATGGCTATAGGTAGTCCTCAACTTACAACAGTTCATTTGGAGACCATTCAAAGTTCCAATGGGACTGAAAAAGTGACTTTGGACCATTTTTCACACTTACGACCGTTGCAGCATTCCCATTGTCACGGGATCAAAATTCAGAGGTTTGGCACATGTTTGTAATGGTTGCAGTGGGATCTGTAAGGTCAGTTTTTGCAACCTTCTGCAAAATCAATGGGGAAGCCATTTTCACTTAACCATGTCACTAACTTAACAACTGCAATGATTCACTTAACAACCAGGGTAAAAAAGATTGTAAAACCGAGCAGGACTCCCTTAACAAATGTTTCATTTGGCAACATAAATTTTGGGCTTAATTGTGTTCAACTCAAAGACTGGCTATACAAAATGGGGAATGCCTACAGTAGCTAAGCAGTAAAGCTTGGGAGGGACTGAGGAATGAATTTTGAGTATAAAATGAATATGAATCTGCAGCATAATGGAGGTGCGGCTTTAGGTTGCATGAATAGGAATACAGTTTCTAAAATAATAATCTCACTTCTGATCTATCTGCTGACCTCCCCCCTTCTTTGAATGTTGGACCTTGATGTAGATGTGACCTTTTAGGAAGGGTGGAAAGCAATGGGAACACGTTCAAAGAAAGACAATGAAGATGAATAGGCATTAGAAATTAAATCCTATGAAAAGAAATTGAAGGACCTGGGAATGTTTAGTTTGGAAAACAAAGGATGTTGGAGGGAAATTATAGCATTGTTCAAATACATGAAAGGATGGTACATGGACAACAGCCAGGAATTGTTTTTTTTCTTACCAGAGGACAGGACTCAGAATACAGTAATAGATTCAAGTTACAAGAAAGTGGATAGTGCTTTAATGTTATAAGAAAGTATTAAATCGACAATGGAAGAATTGAGTCAGAGATGTGCTGGGTTCCCCTTCACATGATGTATTTAAGCAAAGATTAGACAGTTGTCTATTATAGTACTTCAGTTTGAATTTTTCTATGGAAGTATGGAAGTAGAAGCTAGCCTAAATGATATTCCAAAACTCTGGGATTCTCTGGTATCTTTCTGTGCTCAGGAATTCTGAAAAGTTAATGTGACCGGCACAACTACTTGGAAATTTTTATTAGTGGCAGCTTCAGCACCAGCAAATAAATAAATAAAATACAAACTTGAAGAGAAATGTCCAGGGAAAGCAAAGAACAAATAGCCGTTCACAAACGTTGTCAATCCTGTTGAGTCCAATTTAAAGCAAGTAAAGTATTTTACAAACAGAAGAAAAAGTAGCCAAAGAATCTATTTCTTCTATTCCTGCTAACTAGTAAAGTGGGTCTATGTCTCTGTCTTGGAACAGTAACTAACCTAGCATGGCAAAGAGAAGGAAAAAAATTTCCCCAAAATTCTCTCAGACCTTCTATTAGACTTATTCGATGGTAATGAAAATGGCCAGAATGGTATTAGCATTCGTGGACATGTAGACAAGGAAGATATTAAGAGTTAAGAAAAATTAGACATCATAATGTGTAAAAGTCTCGGCAGTTACAGAATTAACATCCTATTCCAGTGATGGCAAACCTATACAGAGGTGCCACAGGTGGAACACGGAGCCATATCTGCTGCCACGCAAGCTGTTGCCCTAGCTCAGCTCCAACATGCATGTGTGTGCTGCCCGGCTGATTTTTGGCTCACACAGAGGCTCTGGGAGGGCATTTTTGGCTTCAGAGAGCCTCCGGCGGGGGGGGGGGGGAGATGGCATTTTTGTCCTCCCCCAACTCCAGGGAAGCCTTTGGAGCCCGAAGAGGGTGAAACACGAGCCTACTGGGCCTGTCAGAAGTTAGGAAACAGGCCATTTCTGGCCTCCAGAGGGCTTCCTGGGCGTGAGGGAAGCTGTTTTTGCCCTCCCCAGACATTGAATTATGGGTGTGGACATTCGGACATGTATGATAGCATGTGCCCATGCTCTTTTGGCACCTGAGAGGAAAAAGGTCCACCATCATTGTCCTATTCTTTCTTCCTCTTCTTTTAACAGTGCTTCCAAATGGTTGTGTGTGTGTGTGTGTGTGTGGTGTGTGTACATATGTATGTTTGTATATGTATCTGGAAGGACATTTAGACAGACAGACAAAATTTCCCCAACGTATTATTTTTAGATGGTATTTTTGTTTTGGATTTGTATTATCTTATTATTATTTTTTTGGAATTTTTTTTAATTGAATTTTTTAAAAAAGACAAACAAAGACATACAACAATAAACATTTAAGGAGCTACCATTGCTCCTCTTGTCGTAGAAGTCTAACTAATACAAAAATATAAAAAATCCTAACTATATTCAGATCAAAGCAGAAATGTCATACACGTAAGTTACATTCTTGTTAATTTTAACTCTATATTTTCAATATTAAACTTACTAATTAAACTTTTTTATATTTTAAAATGTTCTGTGCTTATACAAACAAAAAAAATAAGAGAAGAAAGTTATTAGTAATACTATTCTATATTGTGGTTAATTATTAGTACCATTTTTAAAATTCCACCAATCATATACTTTATCCCATATTTTATAATATTCTGTTTCAGTTTGATTATTTAAACGTTTAGTCATCATATCTAATTCTGCACATTCTATAATTTTTTTAAATACTTCAGTATCTTTTGGTATTGTATTTTCTTTCCATTTCTGTGTGAATACTATTCGTGCCGCAACCAATATATGTATTATTAGATAATAAATTTCTGTTTTATACTTTGTATTTGAAATACCCAATAAAAACAGTTCAGGAGATTTTTTTTATCTTCTCCTTTGTTATTTCATTTATCCAATTCTCTACTTTGTTCCAAAATATTTTTGTCTCAGGACATGTCCACCACGCATGATAATATGTACCAATTTCTTTTTTACATTTCCAACATATAGGTGATACAGACGGAAACATTTTAGAAATTCTATACGGTGGAAGATGCCATCTATAAAACATCTTAATTTGATTTTCTTTAAAGGAAGTCGATTTTGTTATTTTCCAATTACACATCCATACTTATCTTATTTTTATATACATCCCTTTTTTGTATCTTGTTGTTGAAGATGGGCAACCACATAAACATTCTAAATACAATATTTTTCGGTGTATAAGACACACCTTTTTCCTCCCTAAAAGAGGCTGATAATTATACTCTGAATATAGCTTCCCCTCCCCCCAAGCCCTAACTAGGTGCTAACGAGCTTCCCAGCTCTTACCTTGCAGGCTCTTTCATTGTTTCTCTCTGTGAAGAATGTTTTCCAAGCCCTAAATCTTTGGGGGGGGGGGTCATTGTCTAACTTGCTCTGAATAAGTTTATTCCCAGCCCTAATCAGGTGCTAACAACGTTCCCAGCTCTTACCGCGTGCCAGCTTTTTCATTGTTATTTCTGCAAAGAATGTTTTCCAAGCCCTATCTTTGATATTTTTCCCCCATTCTCTATTTGTTCCAAATGTTTCTTTCCAGCCCTAACCAAGTGCTAACAATGTTCCCAGCTTTTACCGGCTTCGATCCTCTTTCATTGTTACTTTCTGCGAAGACGAATGTTTTCCAAGCCCTAAGTCTTTGCAGGGGTTTTTTCTTTGCTCTACTTGCTCCGACTGTTTCTTTCCAGGTGATAATGATGTTCCAGCTCTTACTGACTTTTTACACTCTACAAATAAAGTTTTTTTAACTAACCAGGGGAAAAAATAAGGTGCTGAAGCTGACCAGACTAAGGATGCTAGCTAGATGAATACCTGTAAGCAGATACTTTCCCCTATTTTCCTCCCCAAAAACTAAGGTGCATCTTATACTATGGTGCATCTTATACTCCAAAAAATACAGTATATAAATGAACAAATTTGCATAAAGATTTGGGGAGGGAGGAATCCCCAGAAATGCTTCCAATTGGGCAGGATTTTTATATATGTTCGTAACTTGTGGGGATATCAATTAAACCCGGTTCATCGCCTTTGGGGATAAATAAACTCGGTGGAATTTCTTTTTTATTTTTGCATTATGTAGCTATTATTCTCTTCAAATGCCCTCTTAATATCATCTTTCCCATTTCAATCAGTTCTATTCATTCCAAAGGAAATTCCCTGGAAATTTGATAATGCAAGAAAGTAATTAATTTTCAAACTTTCCTGTGAAAAGAATTGTTGGCTGATTATGTGTGTTATTTTTGCATCTCTTTTCATTTTGTAATTTTTTGTTAAATTAATTTTTTTATCACATCAGAAGCATCTGTAACTGAGACGACATTGCACATCAAAAATACATGAATTAAGTTTATATTAATTTGAAGGGACAACAAAGAAAGAAAGAAATACATCACATTAAATAAATAAATTACCCTTAAAAGATCATGTTATTATATTTGAAACTAGATGTGTCCAACATGGAACACGCAGGTCAGATGCAGCCCTAGACAACTAGTTTGTTATTCATATACAGTAACTATATTATACATTTTGCATCTAGCCCAAGAAGATTTATTTTCACTCAATGTGGCCCAGGCAAGTCAAAAGGTTGGCCAGCTATACTTTAGAGCAAATATTAGATTTGAGATACAGTAATGAATCTTTATTGGTTTTCAGAAGGAATACACATTCTTCTTCCATCTTACATGGTCTAAGTTTTTAAACAGATTTAAGGAATTAGCAAAAAAACTAGTGCCCAAGACAAAATAAAAATAAAAGTAGTGTATCAAGAAAAAGGTGCATCATTGACATAGCATGTTTGAACTGTAAAAATGAGTCTTTTGGGGGCCTCAACATTTTTTTGCTTTGTTTATTTTATATTATTTTATATTATAATTCCATTGGGTTTTCATTGTTGTTCAGAATTTGTTCTGAGCTATATAAATCTCTTCAACAAACATACAAATCAATAAGTAGGCATATTACAATGTTGCCTATGCTTTAATAATTTTAATATGCTCTTTAGTAGTTGCTACAAAAGCATGAATTTTATACATTTTAATCTTCAGACATCACAAAAAAGGTAAGCCTACGAATATTCCAGGAAATAAGAGGATAAAAGACTTTACAGCTCTATCCTTCAACATTTTTTATCACTTTTCCTCTCATGGAAAGTGTTCTCTGACACAGTCATTTTTGTCTATGTATGTCACCAGTGTGAAAAAAGGAAGCTTCTTTTCATTAACATGTAGGGAGGATTAGAAAACTATAATCTGATGTGGAGGTCTTTCAAAAGAATAATGCAACATAGAAACTTTTGACTATTAGGCCTATGCAAAACTTCAAAGAAGTACTACGCTTTGACAAAGCTTTCAACAATACACCCTCTCAAAGCTGCTTTGCGATATGCCAGTATGGTCTCTGCCAATTTAGGTCCTGGTAATATTCTCTTTATTAACATTTACCTCCCTCCACTTTGTAGACATAGACATCTGTGGGACCTTCTTGACAACTATATTACAAATGCATTATATTTAGACACAGATGCCGCAGTAGTAATTGCCTCAGTTGGAGGTAATGATACCATTTTACAGGCTAATTTTAATTGGTCTCTTCCCCCCAATGAGAGAACATTTTATTCCCATGTTAAACAAACTTTTGATTGGCGCAGTTACAATGGAGATAATTTGCACCTTGTCAGTCTTAGATTTTATTTATTTATTTATTTATTTTGTATTTATTTATTAGATTTGTATGCCACCCCTCTCTGTAGACTTTCCCTTATCTTAATAACAAAGCAATACATGTAATCCTCAACTTACAACAGTTCATTTAGTGATGGTTCAAAGTTACAAGGGCACTGAAAAGGTGACTTATGACCATTTTTCGCAGTTGCAACTTTTGCAGCATCTCCATGTTCATATGATCAAAATCCAGACTTGGCAACTGGTTCACACTTATGACCAGGGCCGCCGATAGACTGGTATTACTGGGAGTGGCATCAGGGGCCCAGCCAAATTGAAAAATGGGGGGGCGGCACGCGCCAAAAACTCCCCAACCCAGATTGCGACGAACTCTGCCTCTGCGGAGCTTCTCCTCCGACAGCAGCCCGCACCTTCTTCCCACCCCCGCGAGGAAAGAAGGCATGGAGGCCGGCAGACATGTAGGGAGCCCCGATGGCAGCCGCGGAAGGAGGAGTCACCACGGGGGTGTCTCGGCCCTCCGGAAGCCAAGCCGCGCTGCTGGGGAAGCGGAATTGGGGAAGCCCGGAGAGGGCTGAGCCCGGCCGGCTTCTCTGCCGATCTTGTGTCCCCCTGAGGATTGCGAGGGCAAGAGAGCCGTGCCTTTCGGCTTCCGGAGGTGCTGGGCCGGGGGTTCAGGGGGCCGTGAACACCACCCACCGCCCGGAGCCAATGGCTTCTTTTGGGCGGGCACCGGCTTACTCGCTTGCATTCCTGCTGCTGGCGCTGGGAGCAGGTAAGCGCGAGGGGGAGGCAAGTGGAGATCCAGGTCCCTCTTTTCATGCATCCGCTCAATGAGCCTTTCTTTGGAGTTGCCTTTCTTTCTTTCTTTCTTTCTTTCTTTCCTTCTTTCTTTCTTTCGTTCTCTCATTCTCTCTTTCTCTCTTGCTCTTTCATTCTTTTTCTCTTTCTCTTTCTTTCTCTTTCTTTCTCTCCTTCCTTCCCTCCTTCCATTTCTTTCATTCCCCCTCTCTATTTTTATTTCTCTTTCATTCTCTTTCTTTCTTTCTTTCCTTCTTTCTTTCTTTCTTTCCTTCTTTCTTTTGTTCTTTCTTTCTTTCTCTCTTTCTCTCTTGCTCTTTCATTCTTTTTTTCTTTCTCTTGCTTTCTTTCTTTCTCTTGCTTTCTCTCCTTCCTTCCCTCCTTCCATTTCTTTCATTCCCCCTCTCTATTTTTATTTCTCTTTCATTCTCTTTCTTTCTTTCTTTCCTTCTTTCTTTCTTTCTTTCCTTCTTTCTTTTGTTCTTTCTTTCTTTCTCTCTTTCTCTCTTGCTCTTTCATTCTTTTTTTCTTTCTCTTGCTTTCTTTCTTTCTCTTGCTTTCTCTCCTTCCTTCCCTCCTTCCATTTCTTTCATTCCCCCTCTCTATTTTTATTTCTCTTTCATTCTCTTTCTTTCTTTCTTTCCTTCTTTCTTTCTTTCGTTTCTTTTTCTTTCTTTCTTTCTTTCTCTCTTGCTCTTTCATTCTTTTTTCTTTCTTTTGCTTTCTTTCTTTCTCTTGCTTTCTCTCCTTCCTTTCCTCCTTCCATTTCTTTCATTCCCCCTCTCTATTTTTATTTCTTTTCAGTTTACATTTGGTATGCCTTGGTGATATATACCTCATGTTTCTTATATGCCATACAGCATACTAAACCATAAACTAGGCCAGTGTGGCACAGAATGCCAAACTGGAAGGCACGTGCACCTAGAGCACTGTAAACTCAATGACCAACTGGCCAGCTTGCATGTGCACCTTGGAAACCTGGTGACCAGCTGGCTGAGCTGGGGTGACAGTGCGCCTGCCCACAGAGAAGGGCTGTTTTCCACCTCTGGAACTAGGCCGTAGGACCTACAATGCTGGCTTACACTAAAAACAAATCAACTATGCTATGGCTACTCACAAAGATTAGATTCTGTGAATCCAGTCTTTGTTTCATGATTGGGATAAGACAAGTTGCAAAAATTAACTTAGAAATGCACATTTTTGCAAACAGAACTTCTGGACCAAAGCCACTAGATTCAGACTCAGAAACAGAAGAAAATGCCACTAGCCTTTAACCCTGTTTTAAAATATATACATTAAGATCATATCAACACTTACAGGTATCACCTTTCCATCTTCATCACAGACGCACATGCTGACTTCCACATTTCTCTGAGTAGTTTTATTAAATTTATCTAAATCTCCACATATCAAGGTAACATAGATGTCGTTTCTTACATCGCCTGTGAAAGAAACACAAAATGTTAGAAGTAAGTCGCTATAGTGACAAAGCACATTAAAAGCTATTTCTCCCATATCCTGGGTTATACTAGAACATTCAGGAGGAAAATTAAGATAATCTTAATGCTGACTTCATTGTCTGTTAAGGAAAGATGATTGTAGCTCTATCATCAATGGATAATCCTCATTCTGCAGTGACACCTTCTGGAGAACGTGGGTCAAATCAGCTAGCTGAGAAAGTGCAAGGATAGCACAGAATTCAAGGAATTGTGCTCCAAGGCTATACAGTGAACAAACACAGGATAGGGTGGCAAGACAAAAAATGGGAAGGAGAAAATTTCCCTTGAAAATAAGCCTCTTTCATCTTCACCTAAAAAACACATGCCTATGAAAATCAGTCTTCTCCACTGTCTTCTTTAAGATTTTGCTGGCTTGGTCTTGAATTTATGGAAGATGCACCTTATTCACCAGATTTTGAATGGTCAATAATGTTAACCTCTTTGTTTTGTAAGCTATTAGATGTCAAATAACAGCATAAAACATAACTAGGCAAATAGATTAAAAGTACACACACATACAAGTAAAACATTCCTTTATACTAATGGGGGAGGAGGGGAGGCAAAAGCGAGGGAAGCAGAAGGGGAGGAGGGAAAGGAGGAAGGAGGAAGAGTGAGAGTGAATGGAGGAAGACTAGAAGGAGGTGGTGGAGGAGGATGAAGGCTATCTGGGTGCCATGAAATTATCTAGGTGCCATTAATTTCCCACTGAAGATGAAATTGAAGACTAATGACTCATAAATTTATACTTTTTACATAAACACTTGACATGACAAAGAAATAAAGATATAATAGAATGGCCAGAGGGTTAAATTAATACTAATTTATTAATTAATAATTTTATTAATTAAATTAATATTATCCTATTCAGTGTCTACACGATCCATTCTGGTCCTTAGGAAGTAAAATTTGCTTATTACATTAATTGATGCAGATATGGTGGGATCAATTTAATTTTGATTTACTGAAGAGTTATAAGAAAATTATAAATCTAAATAATGGTGCTTTTATCTTTTCCCCAATGTCGAAAAAGAGAGGGAGGGAGGGAGGGAGGGAGGGAGGGAGGGAGGAAGGAAGGAAGGAAGGAAGGAAGGAAGGAAGGCCTTTCAATTCAAAACAAAAAAGATCGATACCGTACCTGGCATGATTATTTCAGGGAAGCCAAGCTTTCTAGCAACAACTGTTGTCCTGTCGACAAGATGGGGATAGTCCTTTCTAATATGAGTAATATCCCCAACAAGCATTTTCATAGTTACCCATAATCCTGTATGACATACAAAGATAAAGATGTTTTAGTGTGAAATGGGAGCTAAGGATTCAAATATATATCTAGATAGGAAAGCCTAATTGAGAAGTTCCACTCTAAAACACATTCACATAAGCAAGTAGCTCATGCACCAAAGCAGGCTCAGACGCTACACTACTGAAATTCCCGTGGTATGAACCATTTAAATAGCTCATAGTTTAAATGGCTCCGTTTAAAGCTCAAATAACTAAACATATTAGAAAATGTGTGTCTATTTTTATTAATATTGCTGATTTCTAGTACAGTGTTCCCTCGATTTTCGCGGGGGATGCGTTCCGAGACCGCCTGCGAAAGTCGAATTTCTGCGAAGTAGAGATGCGGAAGTAAATACACTATTTTGGGCTATGAACAGTATCCCAAGCCTTCCCTTAACACTTTAAACCCCTAAATTACAATTTCCCATTCCTTAGCAACCATTTAGATTATTACTCACCATGTTTATTTATTAAAGTATATTTAAAAAAATGTTTTTTAAAGGCAGACGAAAGTTGGGCAATGACATATGACGTCATCGGGTGGGAAAAACCATGGTATGGGGGGGGAAACCATGAAGTATTTTTTAATTAATATTTTTGAAAAACTGTGGTATAGACTTTCCGCTAAGTTCAAACCCGCGAAAATCGAAGGAACACTGTACTCCTTCCAATGTGGCTTAAATCACACCATCACTTTAAGGATATAGATATGGGACAGGCATGTACTTCACCTTGCCCGCCGCTGTCACTTTTGACTGTCGTAACCTTGCTTAAGAGGTTGTGCAAAAACTCATTCTCTGGCACTCTGAAAGAAAAAGAAAAATATTACTGCAAACCAAAGGCATACAATGAATCAAAGTCAGTTGAGACAACTTTTTCATCAGTACTTGAATGTGAAACAGTACGTTTAGAGTATCAAGCAGAGTTATTTAATATGTGATAAGGAAAGAATTCTTAAACGTAAAACAAGGAATGTTTCTAAATTTAATAAGGACAAGACACTGAAAAATCCAGCAATTCACAAATGGCAAAGGGAAGCAACATATTGTTGCTTCAACATGGAGAGTCAGGACAAGACCTTTTAGAACTTATCTAAAGATACCTGCACAATAATTAATGAAAAGGGTGCAACAGTAGCAACATATTTGAATTTATATTATCTCTACATGTGCTTTCAGTAGGTGGAAGATTCATATACAGTGATACCTTGTCTTACAAACTTAATTGGTTCCAGGACAAGGTTCTTAAGGTGAAAAGTTTGTAAGACGAAACAATATTTCCCATAGGAATCAATGGAAAAGTGATTAATGTGTGCAAGACCAAAATTCACCCCCTTTGCCAGCTGAAGCACCCGTTTTTGCACTGCTGGGATTCCCCTGAGGCTCCCCTCCATGGAAAACCCCACCTCCGGACTTCTTTTTTTTTTTGCGATGCTGCGATTTCACTGAGGATCCTCTCGCTGGGAAACCCCACCTCCGGACTTCCGTTGACAGCGAAGCGCCCATTTTTGTGTTGCTGGGATTCCCCTGCTGGGATTCCCCTGCAGCATCACAAAAACACGGAAGTCCAGAGGTGAGGTTTCCCATGGAGGGGAGCCTCAGGGGAATCGCAACAGCACAAAAACGGGTGCTTCGCTGGCAACGGAAGTACAGAGGTTGGGCATCCCAGCGGCGGTGGTAGGTTTGTAAGGTGAAAATAGTTTGTAAGAAGAGGCAAAAAAATCTTAAACCCCGGGTTTGTATCTCGAAAAGTTTGTATCACGAGGCGTTTGTAAGACGAGGTATCACTGTATATGAAAAGTACAGTCCATTCTGATTTACATTTATAATGACTTGTAAAAATAATTTCACTAGCTTCTGTGGCCTAGAGGTGCAGCTCTTGCCTCATAATTATGAGGTTGTGAGTTCGATCCTAGGTAGAGACAAATGTAGGGTCCCCTGCTTGGGCAGGAGGTTGGGCTAGATGACCTGCAAGATCCCTTCCAAATCTGTTAATCTGTTAAATAATGACTGCATCCTTTAATGTTTTTTACAGATAAAAATATTAAACAGGAAAAAAATGTCTTACGGATGAAAGGGAATGAAATGTTGTTTCTCTTCATCACTTTCTGCTTTTCCTTTTATAATATCTGAGATGTCCATTACTAAAGGAAGAAAACAAAAAGCTATCAAGGCTTGAAAAAAGGCAACAGGTATAACCTCTCTCCCAGTTAGAATCATATACCTCATAAACTATATATATAAGTGCATTAGAATAAAAGGTGGTGGGGGTTTTTTTGCTTCTCTTTGAAGCAACTTTTAAATCTGATAAAATAAAGGCACACAAATACACTGCAACAAACTTTGCTGTGTGGCTAGCATGCATGCGAGGAAGGATTGCTCCTATTAGAAAACTAGCATCTGCCTGAGAAAAACAGTGTATGGAAAAACTCAATGATTTGCTCCCTACTTCCAGCATCATCCATTACTTATTTACACATCAGTGAAAAACTGCCGATAACTATAAAAGCCCTAAGTAAGTAGCAATTAATTTAGAGCTGGAGCTGACACAGCTGATTTGATATGCTTGCTTAATAATGCATTAGCATTCAAATTTTGCTTGCCTGCGCTTTGGTATTATTATTTTTCATTCCCCATATAAAATATTAATGAGATAATGCAAAGGTGAGCAGATTATTTGGAGTTCTTATCTTGTCCTACCATTTTTCCTTAACCTGCTGTTTTCCAGATGAGCTAGATTACAAATTTCTTCAACTCTTTCAACCAGAATGATCATTAGAACTTGCTGGTTATGATGATTGAGTTTCTTAATTCAGCACATCACTGGGAAAGAAAACATCATTGCATAACTTCTGCATCACCTAAAATACTGTATCTTGTTTTCTCATGCTGTTCACATAAAATAAAATCCACCGTTCTTTGATCAGCCACCTTTTTCACTTGATTTTTTTCCCAAGGACATCTTAAAGAACATCTCACTTAGTGATATCACTTGGAGCAAATTTAAGAAGGGATCTTTGCTTTCACAGTCACTTTCATGTCTTGACTTCTCTTGTGATCACATAATAAAAAGAACACTTCTAAGCTACATGTTCAACATTTTATTCAGAATTGTTTCAGTAATACAGTGATCCCCCGATCATTGCGAGGGTTCCGTTCCAGGACCCCTAGCAATGATCGGGTTTTAGCGAAGTAGCGCTGCGGAAGTAAAAACACCATCTGCGCATGCGCAGATGGTGTTTTTATTTCCGCAGCGCTAGCGAGGAGCTGAAGATTGGGGGCCGCGCGGCTGTTTTAAAACGTCGCCGCCGGCATGGGGGGCTTGCCAGCACCCCCCGGACCCCCAACCCGGGTTTGGGGGGCTGCTAGGAAGCCCCCCATGCCGGCGGCGACGTTTTAAAACAGCCGCGCGGCTTGCCAACTGAGTCCCGAAGACAAACGTCAAAGGCGAACTTCCGCGTTTGTCTTCGGGATGCATTGGGAAGCCGCGTGGCTGTTTTAAAACATCGCCGCCGGCATGGGGGGGCTTGCCAGCACCCCCCGGACCCCCAACCCGGCTGCTCGCCCGGCCACCCGGGTTCGTTTGGCTTCGGGACATGCCGGCGGCGACATTTTAAAACAGCCGCGCGGTTTACCAACTGAGTCCCGAAGTTCGCCTTTGACTTCGGGACTCAGTTGGTAAACCGCGCGGCTGTTTTAAAATGTCGCCGCCGGCATGTCCCGAAGCCAAACGAACCCGGGTGGCCGGGCGAGCAGCGAAGCGAACGGCGGGTGGCCGGGCGAAGGGCGGGCGAACGGCGAACAGCGGGCGAGCCGGGTGAACGGCGGGCAAACGGCGGGTGGCCGGGCAAACGGCGGGTGAGCCGGGCAAACGGCGGGCGAATGGCGGGTGGCCGGGCGAAGGGCGGGCGAGCGGCGAACGGCGGGTGGCCGGGCGAACGGCGGGCGAGCGGGTGCTGGGGGGGCGAGCGGGTGCTGGGGGGGCTTCGCCCTCCCGCCAGCAAGAGGGGGAAGACCCAGGGAAGCCGCCCAGCAGCTGATCTGCCCGGCGCCATCTACGCATGCGTGCCCATAGAAAAAATGGGCGCGCATGCGCAGATGGTGTTTTTACTTCCGGGTTCAAAAATCGCCATATAGCCGTTTCGCAATGATCGGGAGCGCAATACCCGGGGGATCACTGTAATATCGTTACAAGGTTGAAGTACCAATATAGCTTCATAAAATTCTATGGATAGATCAATATACAAAAGATGTCAATGCTGAGGGTTAGAGAACACAAGGCTAAGGCCAATTACACAACCAGAATCCTATGTAAGCAGTGGCAAAACTTATCCTTACATGCTTGTTAGCAGGGCAAATGTTATAAATGCCATGATCTTGCTAAATCTGTATACCAGATTTAGTTCACATTAACTGGCATCTCAATATATTGTACAAGGACAACAGTAATATGGGAAGTAATGGGGTTTTAATAAGCAAGCAGTAGGCATAGATGAGATTCTATTCAAACCTAAGAATGCTTTTTGGTGTTGACCTGAAATTGGGTGAACTGTGGCCATGTTGATCGGACCATGTGACTGCAGACTCAATTGTGGTGGAAGTAACAAAGTTTTACTTTTTTTGGGTAAAAACCCAGCGGGGACTTATAGCCAGTTTTCCACCAGAAATATTGCCAATTTGATATGTTCCAATAAAATGTTCTTTGAGGAATTTACCTGCCTCAAAGTTCTTATTGAATGGGATGTATTACTTGGACCCCTGACATTTGGATCCTGTCCATTCTTTGCCTTACCCGCCACTCCAAAAGGCCTTCTTATTCCCTGAGTATATTTTTTGGTGTTAGTATCTTTGAGATCCATTTTTCCAAAACGTACAATTTGACAGATCAAATAAATTCGTTCTCTTCCAAGATCTTTGTTTCCAAGATCCTGAGATAAATAACAGCAAAATTCAATTGACAGACTGACAGTTAAAAAAAAAACTATTGACATCTAAACATTAACATTTTTTGGGTTAATTCTGATGTAATAATATAAAAAT
Source organism: Erythrolamprus reginae (assembly GCF_031021105.1). Classification (NCBI taxonomy): domain Eukaryota; kingdom Metazoa; phylum Chordata; class Lepidosauria; order Squamata; family Dipsadidae; genus Erythrolamprus; species Erythrolamprus reginae. The sequence continues at coordinate 128,958,723 of NC_091951.1, forward strand.
AACAACAGAAAAAATTATTTCAGCACCAACTATTTTAACCAATATGAATGAAATTGAAACAAGAAGAAATAAAAAATAGAAATAGAAAAGAAATAAAAACTAAGAATATAGTAAATAAAAATAAAAATAAAGAAAATATTTCCCCCTTTAGCACAGGATGGACAATTTTATTACTTTCACTTAACATATAACAAATGGTCTCTTCTTTTCATATCCCATCTCTTATCTATAAACAAATTCTTAAAGCCTCATTTTTCCATTCTAATGAGAAAAAAAATCAATTAAAGGTTACAATAGATAACAACATATCTATTTTAACTTTGATCAAACAAACCAAATTTATATTCCCTTCTTTTAAGAATCTTGAACCTTATTCCTTTCAAATAATGTCCTTAAACTTGGTTTCTTTTCATTTTTCTTTTTCCCTTGTCACAAAATTCATCAAAGCTTTAACAAGAATTTTTAGAAATATATATGAAAATTATCCAGGTCATTCAGTCACAATTCAAAGTGTTGGTAATGACCTATAAAGCCCTACATGGCATCGAGCCAGAACACCCTCGGGACCGTCTTCTGCCACACAAATCCCAGCGACCAATAAAGTCCCACAGAGTCGGCCTTCTCCAGGTCCCGTTGACTAAATAGTGTCGGGTCCTGTCGACTAAACAATGTTCTTTTAAACATTTTCTATCTATAGAGATATGGTAACCATCCTAAAATTAACTTCTGGGTCTAAATATATCTTTAAAATTAAAGATACAGTAATAGCTCATGATACGAACTTAATTGGTGCAAGGAGGAGGTTCGTAAGACGAAAGGTTCGTAAGACGAAACATTGTTTCCCATAGGAAACAATGTAAAGTCAATTAATCCGTGCAACCAAAAAACCCCCCGCAAAAAAAACGGCTTTCGGCGACTGCTGGGAAGCCGCGCGGCTGTTTTAAAAGATGACAGCCGGCCTGGGGGGCTTCCCAGCACCCCCCCGAACCCGGGTTCGGGGTTCGGGGGGTGCTGGGAAGCCCCCCAGGCCGGCTGCGACCTTTTAAAAGAGCCGTGCCACTTCCCATCTGTCTCCTGAAGCCGAACGGCAAAGCCGAACTTCCGCGTTCGGCTTCAGGAGACAGCTGCGAAGCGGCACGGGTGTTTTAAAAGGTCGCAGCCAGCCTGGGGGGCTTGCCAGCACCCCCCCGAATCCTAAACCCGGGTTTGGGGGGGTGCTGGCAAGCCCCCCAGGCCGGCTGCGACCTTTTAAAACACCCGCGCCGCTTCACAGCTGTCTCCTGAAGCCGAACGCTAAAGCCGAACTTCCGCGTTCAGCTTCGGGAGACAGCTGCGAAGCGGCATGGGTGTTTTAAAAGGTCGCAGCCGGCCTGGGGGGCTTCCCAGCACCCCCCCGAACCCCGAACCTGGAAGTTCGGCAAAAGTTCAGGGTTCGGGGGGTGCTGGCAAGCCCCCCAGGTGGGCTGCGACTTTTTAAAACACCCGCGCCGCTTCCCAGCTGTCTCCTGAAGCCGAACGCTAAAGACGAACTTCCGCGTTCGGCTTCGGGAGACAGCTGCGAAGTGGTGCGGGTGTTTTAAAAGGTCGCAGCCGGCCTGGGGGGCTTCCCAGCAACCTCCCGAACCGAACCCGGGGTTCAGCAAAATTTTGCCTCTTCTTACGAACTTTGTTCGAGTTACGAACTGGCGTTCGGGAGGCTTCTGGGAAGCCCCGCCGCCCAGCTGTTACCTTTTAAAACAGCCGCGCGGCTTCCCAGCAGTCTCCGAACGCCGGTTCGTAACTCGAAAAAAGTTCGTAAGAAGAGGCAAATTTTTTCTGAACCCCGGGTTCGTATCACGAGTTGTTCATAATACGAGGGGTTCATATCTTGAGGTACCACTGTATATTAAAATATTTTGCTCTGTTCTATAATAATGTCAAATTTAAATGCTCTTCTCTTTTACTTTTTTCTTTAGTTTTCTTTAGTTCCTTCTTATTCTCTACAGTATCCAACCTTCAAAATCTTATTCTATCAAGTGTTGTTAAAAAATATTCTAAACAAAACGATTTCATTCTGTGAAAAACGCTTACAATTAGTTCAAAAATCTTATTTGCAATCAATCTGAACTCTTAGTTCATATTTTTAGTTTTCCCCACCCTAAATTCTAATCTCCGTTTTGCGTTTATTCCAAAGAAATAATATTTTAGTTTTTAAACATGCACATATGTTTTCTCCTCCATGCTAGAAACAACCGACTGCAGCGCTTATGGACCATCTTTGGTTCTCTTCCTTTTTCTCTTCTATTAGTGTAATCTATCAGCAAATTCCTGATCAGCTCTGCTTTTAGTGGAATTGTCTTTAGTTTGGCATTTCTTGCCAGAAGTTCTCAGGTAATTAGAATAGAATTTATATGTTTCAATGACTTACTGATTTAGTCATCTGTTGTATTTAGCATAACATCTGTGTACAATATGATAATTTTTCTTGTACCACAATATTAATGTTTTTCAAATATAGCTAGATAAAAGCCGTAACCATATGGATCAGTTGTTTCAAGATGACAACTACCATCTATCCTCAGTTTTTCAGGATTATACCAGTCTAGCGAAACACTAGTTTTAATCTTATCGCTAAGGCCTCAGTTGCATGGAAATGCTTGTCCCCTATGTAATTTATTTGAAAAAGTTAGTTTTATGATTCATTCAGTAATTTTTCAAAGAGAGGAACCATGTCTATTTCACAAAACTACTAAAAAAACTCCTAAAAACTAAATCTTTTGTAAAAATAAGTTATTTTTTCACTTGTCATGCAATCATATTGTTTCTTTAACCATGTTTAGTTACTGTACATAAGACACAATAGCTGAGTTTGCACAAGTCAAAACACATAATACCCTTGTATTATATGAAAAGTTAGTCATAGAGAGGGAATGAATGGTTTCATGTGGACAGGTGAGGAATACTTGATTCTGCAATTTTTCCAGAAAATGTACAGGTAATATGGGTAGTTGGACTGAAAGGATTGCATTAAAAAAAAAACCTACTCACAGTGAAAACCACTTTCAGATTGTTGAAATTGTGCACTTCTTTGACAAAACCTTTGCTCCCCCATCTCACCAAGTAATTTTCACTGTGGTAAAACAAACATTATATAAACTCAGATGATCACAATGAAATAGCACTGTATAAAATGTTGACAAAAAACTTAAAATTATACTAAGTGCATCATTGAAAATTCTGCCCATTAAGTTTCAAAATTTAGTTCCTATAACTTCAGTCATTATACTTAACTAAACCTAGAGCAATGGAGAATGCTTAAGGCATAAAGATACAAGCAGCTCCATTAACCTATTAAAATAGTTCAGGCTTTGATGCTAACATGGGCTACCTTTAAGTCATTCTGATATTTTACAAATGATTAATTAATATAAATAAGTCTGTTCATAAACTGTGTATGTTTGTTGTAATTATAGGTTTATAGGCACTGAAATTTGGGAATGGAATATTACTGGAGGGTGATATTTTAGCCCAATTGTGTGCTGTATAAAACCTTAATTCTTCCTCTATGGAAAGGCAGCAAAGTCCAGGCTGAGTAAGCATTCTGCAGACTCTATGACCATGGGGGAAAGCATTTAACTTGGTATGCAACATGAAGAAAACCTATAGCTAACTTCCATATAAGGAAAAATATATGCCTCACTCTCATTCCTTTGCTAATCTCCAGTAAACACAAAATCTAGGAAAAGGGGAAAGAATGGAGCTTCCATTAATTATCTATAGGGAAGTCATGAGAAGCTTGCCTTATATGGTGCAAGAGCGAATAGTAGTTGGAGGATGGCTTAATGTATGTGGCGTTCGCGAATTGGTTATTCTGTACCACATGTCAGAAGAGTGAAATACAATAAAAGGAGCGATCCTGATTTAACAGAGGTCGCCTCACCGAGAAAACTTTCTCTGTCGCTTCATTCTGATGTGGCAATCATGGCATGCTGTGCCTCCCTAGAGGTCGACCCACTGAAGGAGAGCTGCATGCCTTCATATGTTTAATTCCAACACATTATAAATTCATCCAAGCCAGAAGAGATTGTCATAATCCACATATTTATAATCTCACACTATATTAAAGTTTCTTAGGACGTGGACATAAGACTTAGGACATAGGTTTCTTAGGAAATGAACACTGCATCAGTGGGGGGGAAACTGGCATACCTTATCACTGTATTCTTATGGAGATCATAGAGAGACATGAAAAGTTCAGCATCTTCTCCTATCTTGCAGACAAAATTTCTTACAAAGACATAAAGGCTGTGAGTGGGGGATGAGGTATTTCGGCAGAAAGATCCGTATATAGGTTCATCTTTTGACTGAGAACCAACAACAAATAAGAGAAAGAGATGTTATTAGATAAACAGATTTGTGGGGGGGGTTTATGTTAATGCTACATCTTTGTGGTCAGGAACATTTAAACCACAACATTTATCATACTTTTCCCAACTTTTCCTATCCAGTTGGGCTGAAATATAATTCCCATAATGTTTGGTCATTTTAAATACCTGAGATGCAAAATTAAGCAAATTGCTGTAAATATCTTCAAAGCAGGGTGAAATCCAGCAGGTTCTTACAGGTTGTGGAGAACCAGTAGCGGAAATTTGAATAGTTCGGAGAACCGGAAGGAGATATTTTGAGTAGTTTAGAGAACTGGCAAATACTACCTCTGTCTGGCCCCAGAGTGGGGAGGGAATGGGCGTTTTGCAATATTCTTCCCCTAGGAGTGGGGAAGGAATGGGCATTTTTCAGTATCCTTCCCCTGGAGTGAGGTGGGATAGAGATTTTGCAGTATCGTTTTACTGATACATCCATAAAGCCACGCCCACCAGGCCACACAATACCCACCAAGCCATGCCCACAGAACCAGTAGTAAAAAAAAAATGAATTTCACCAGAGTCTTCTTTACTGAAATTCTGAAATCAAACATCTCTCTCTCTCTCTCTCTCTCTCTCTCTCTCTCTCTCTCTCTCTCTCTCTCTCTCTCTCTCTCTCTCTCTGTGTGTGTGTGGGGGGGATTCATAGATTTTCACAGATATATGTATGTAAATTTTTGTGTATTTGAGTTTTTTCCCATGTAATATTGTGTGTTTTTGCAATGTTTTGGTGAGATCACACTCAGGCTGAAATCTTTGGCTTTGTGCTGCTGTGAATACAGTTTGCTTGTATTCTGTAACTGCAATTGCAAACAAACTGCATTCACAGCAGCACAAAGCCAAAAACTTCGGCCTGAGGATGGCGAGTGTGATCTCGCCAAAAAGTTGCAAACATACTCACAGTATTACATGGGGATAACCCGAGGTACAAAGTCAAGGGAAAATGTGAAAAACCTTATAATTGTCACATTATTATTATTATTATTATTATTATTATTATTATTATTATTATTATTAATTAGATTTGTATGCCGCCTCTCTCCAAAGACTCAGAGCGGCTCACAACAAACATTTATATTCATATTTTCCAAAATATTACTTTCACCTGAGTAACCTAGTGGTGATCCTTTTTATTTTTTATAAATTTAACAAGTACAGTAGTATCTCTACTTGCAAACTTAATTCGTTCCATGACCAGGTTCTTAAGTAGAAAAATTTGTAAGAAGAAGCAATTTTTCCCATAGGAATCAATGTAAAAGCAAATAATTGGGGAAACCACAGGGAGGATGGAGGCTCTGTTTCCTCCCAAGAGATTCCTAGAGAGACCCCACAGAGGCTTCTCCCTGCCTTTCCTGGCCCTGTTTCCTCCCAGGAGATTCCTAGAGAGGCCCCACGGAAGCTTCTCCCTGCCTTTTCTGGTTACAGTTTCGGAGGCTCGGGTTTGTAAGTGGAAAATGGTTCTTGAGAAGAGGCAAAAAAAATATTGAACACCCGGTTCTTATCTAGAAATCTAGATAAGTAGAGGCGTTCTTAGGTGGAGGTACCACTGTATATAGTTTTCATTGTATTGCTTTCATTGTTCATTTGTATTCAGTTTGGATTCTTAGGGGAAGTGTATATGTAAAGAGTGTGATAGCAATAAGGAAATTCTGATATAAACTGTTCTCCATCCCTCTTTTGTACTGTAGATCTTGGTCACATAATGGTTATGACATGCTGCCATTGTATCTTTTTATGTACATCTAATTTTTATATTATATGTAGCATTGTTTGCTGCTTATAAATTTAAACAAATTCAGCATTAATCTTCAAGAAAAACTGACATTTTACAAAGGACAGATACTTTTTTCCACTCAGCAAAAAAATAGGTCAAGATCTCACACACAATAATAATAATAAAACATCTGTTCAGGAAATAGTGCACATAAACATATCATATCTCAGCACACCTGGTTACCCGAAGACAGTCTGGCATTGCTCACTGTTAGTACTCTGTCCAAATGATTGGATTAATAATATATAAACAAGACAACAATGTATGGTTGTATGGATTGATGTAATATAGCTTTAAAATGTATGCTATGTTCTGATTGACTGTAGTGATGCAAGTTGCCATAAAGAAGGAGCTAGAGATTCTCTCTGTTGTTTAATTCTAATTGACTCTTTGACTTAATAGTGATCTCTCTATTACGCTCGGTTATCCTCTTTGATATTCTGATGTGTTTGTAAACAGTAATATCTTTATTGAATGTATATGACAAAGACAAACTGGTAAGAAGATTATTGTACCTCTAGAGATTGACTGATTTGAATGAGTATAATCTGGCCTGTTTATTTTGACTGTTCTGTTTCTTAAAGTAAATATTATATGCACTCTAACTTATCTCTGTGTGTGACTGGATAACTACTCATAGATATTATTCATGTCTACAGCAATATCTCATTTCTATGTGCATGTCCTTGATAATTCAAGGGTTGCTCTACACACATCTTCACTAGTATGCACAATTGTTATTACCATGATAACTCTAGGAACTTTCAATAGGATTACATAATAATAACAGAGTTGTATCTACAAACTTCAAGAACAACTACTGTACTTTGCTGGTACAGGAGGTAGTATAAATTATTAACTTTTAGAAAATCTGAATTAGTGCATACAAACATTGCTTGACTTAAAGCTCATAGATATGTATAATAAGGAAGGCCTTGTCCTCCCTTCCAAATTTAATCTCCACTTCCATTTTTTTTTCACAAAGATTCACCAATTGACATTGTCCACATTGACCAAGTAAGGTATATCTGAATTTTTAAAAAAAGCTTGCTATAGGCCTTTTGGTCTGCACCAATATGTGTATCAATTGGAAGTCTAAGTTATGTTATTGGTTTATTGATGGATTGAAATCAGCATTTTTAAAACTGGTGATTTTAAAAATCTGAGAATTCAAATAAATATTTGGTGCGAGGAGATATTTTTAATATGCATACTGAATCAGACAGGAGAAGTGATTGCTAAACTGCTTCTGATGCTTTAACAGATTAATCTTTTATGGGAATAAACAAAGCTCTGTTTGAAAGTAGAAAGTTGGAATGCAAACACCATACCATTTCTTCTTTAATTCTTTCTGTGATTTTTTTTGTAGCTTCTGTATGTGCATGGAAGAGACTGATGACACTGGTTTTATCAGGATCCAAAATATTGCCATCTTCATCTCTAACAATCAGGTCCAGTTCTAGAATCCTGTAGATATAAATGGAAAGTGTCATCTGCAACATCCTTCAGTTTCAAACAGACATCACACTAAAAATATCTTATATTTCATTTGAAGTTGTTTGAAATCTCATCTGTGTAATCTTTAAGGTGTGATTTAAAAATTCACGCAAAATTAAATAGCATGTCTGAGGCATAGCAAAAAGTTTAGGTTAACAGATCATATAATACTCATGATACAAACCCCTCTGAAAACATAATCCGCATAATGGTGATTGGTACCCAGAATGAACCCTGAATATAATTAACATCCATGATTTTGAAATGAAACAATTTTTGAGAAGTCTAAGTAATTGCAGCTTGCAAAGATGAAATGCAGAACTTTCAAGCCTTTAGCTGAGTATATACAATATGTTGAGTCACAAATTGGCCACTCCCATTTTGTTTGGGTGAATCCAGCCAATGTTTTTAATTATGGTGCAATGTGTTGCGGAAACTCCAAAACTAGATTGATAAATCTTTCTTTTCCTACTTCTATGGAATGACTATTTGCCTCTGAAGAGAGGCTACACTTTATGCCTATAAGTATTTCCCTTGAAATTAAGACAAAACAAAACTGTCAATAATCTAGCCTGTTCCCCTTCAAATTCTCCTCTATCTCCAAACAACTATTTTTATTAAGATATTAATTTTTGATTGGCATCACCCTGACATGATTAAGAGGCAGCATGTTGAGAGTATAGATGATATTTCTTTGCCTTCTGTTTACCTTAGCTTTGTTTATACTCTTCACTTTGCACCTGACATGTGGAATGGCAACATGATAGCATGCTCTATAAGGGACAAGAGATATAAGAAGAACTGCTGCAAAGACCTAAGCTAGAAATAATCTGTGTGTGACTGCATGGATTGTCCTTGCTGCTGAACCATTTAAGTCTGCTAGGAGTTCCTAGCAGTTGAAGGAGTTCTTTTTGATCAAGGGTTCTTTTTTCCTTGCCTTTCTATATTTGTATTAACTCTTTCCATTTGGTGAAGTACAATCATATTTTCATCATTGGGATCCTTTAAAAATCAGCCAATAGTTTGTGTATCTTCCCACGTACTGCTTCAAATATTTTTTCATCTTTTAAACCCTTAAAAACACTTAAACAATTTCTGATATGCAGAAATATGAAATTATAAATGTAAAAAAAACCCTGCATTTTTTCAAAAGCCATTTTTTTAAAAAATGGCCTAAAATGCTTTTTGAAAACTCACTCAAAGTTTGCCTAATAAATGATAATAAATGATACGTGTGTTTTCTGATTTTTCTACTTGTTTTTGTTTAGATGAAACACAAATTAAAAATCTAAAATTCCCTTTCCATTCAACAGTCTATCTCAGAGATGGTGAACCTTTTTTTCCTCAAGTGCCAAAAGAACATGCGTACACTCTATCACGCAAGCGCGTGTGCCCATACCTGCTTCTGCATTCAATGCCTGGGGAGAGTGAAAACATCTCCCCCCCACCCTCTGGGGGCTAGAAATGGCCTGTTTCCCAACTTCTGGTGGACCCAGTGGGCTCATATTTCGCCTCCCCAAGTTCCAAAGGCTTCCCTGGAGCCAGGGAAGAGTAAAAATGCCCTCCCCATCCCTCTGGAGGCTCTCTAGAAACCAAAAACATCCTCCCACAGCCTCTGTGGGAACTAAAAATCAGATGGCTGGCACATTGGCTTGTGTGCCAGCAGATATTCCCTCGCGTGCCAACAGTGGCACCCATGCCATAGGTTCGCCATCTTATTCTAGAACATCCAAACCCAAGTACTTCATTTTGCTGCTTCTATAGATAAGCTTTGTATTTAAAATATTTATCAACCATATTGTATTTTTTTCCAAGGTTGTTTTGGAATGCAGTGTAACAGATGTAATATTTTTACTATATGCATATTACATCCCACACATAATTTGTGACTTTGGATGGCAAAAAAAATAATAAAAAAGAAAAAGATCCAAAAAAGCAAAACAAGTATTAATCCTAATCCTAATCTTAAAAAGCCAAAACAATAAGAGGAAGAAGACGATGTAATGTATAAGCACCATAAAATCAGTTTTTCTACTGACCACTTTGATAACTCTTTTTAAGCAACTTGTCTTTTTAAAAATGGTGGGAAATATAGAAAGGCAGCAGCAAATATCTGATCCTGGACAAGCTAAACAGAGTTGCTTAGTATATGATTGGAAAAACATCAGAACTTTCAAAAATTAAACCAGAATTAGAAATTGGGGGGGGGGGGGGGCGAGAGAAGGCAACGACAAGTGACTTTTGTCCCTTTGTGAAGAAAAATAAACAAATGGATCAATAAGATCATCAGTGTTAAGTTTGACCCGAGGGGGACTTTAAATTAGGTTTATAACAAAGATAATGTTTAAGTGACAATTATGACAGCCAGATATTTAAAATGTCTTTTTAGCATTCTAATATGGCTTGCTGGAAAATGGTAAAGAATGTAGAATAGAATAGAATAGAATAGAACAGAACAGAACAGAACAGAATAGAATAGTACAGTTGAAAGGGACCTGAAAGTCTTCCTGTCCAAACCCCTGCTCACGCAATAAAATCTATACCATTTCAGAGAAATGATTGTCCAATCTTTTCTTTAAAACTCACAGAGCACTCACAAGTTGTTCCACTGATTAATTGTCAGGCGTTTTTTCCTTAGTTCTAGGTTCTTCTCTCCTTGATTAGTTTCCATCCATTGTTCCTTGTCCCGCATTCAGGTGTTTTGGAGAATAGCTTGTCTCCCTCCTCTCTTTGGCAACTGCTATCATGTCACCCCTAGTCCATCTTTTCATTAAACTAGACATACCCAATTCCAGCAACTGTTCTTTATATGTTTTAGTCTCCAGTCCCCCAATCATCTTTGTTGCTCTTCTCTGCACTCTTTCTAGAATCTCAACATCTTTTTTACAACATGGCAACCAAAACTGGATGATGTATTCCAAGTATGGTCTTACCATAGCATTATAAAGTGTCATTAACATTTCACATGATCTTGATTCTATCTGTCTACTAATGCAGCCTAGAACCCTGTTGGCTTTTTTGGCAGCTGCCGCACAGTGCTGGCTCATATTTAAAAGGTTGTCAATTAGTACTCCAAGATTCCTCTCACAGTTACTACTATTGAGTGTGGTACCACCTATACTATACCTGTGCATATAATATATTTCATTATAGTTTTCTTAAAAGAAATGTTAAATGTTAGCAAAAATAAGGAATCTCAGATTGCAATATACCCAAGGTAATTCCTTTCTAAAATATATTGATAGTAACATCAGAACTTACTTGTTGCCATAATCAATTTTGGAAGTGACCTTTTGTTTCAGTTCTTTCAGTTCATCTTTGGGCAATGTCCCCGAGAGGAGCTGTGCTCTCCACTCCATTAACTCGCGCATCATTGCTTGTACCTGCTGGAAGTGATCCTTCTTGTTAGCCTGAAAGAGAAAACAATTCAAACTTCAGGTTATTTAAGATTTCAATTGCTGTTTGTCACCGTGGTTAAGCAACCCCTGTATGACAGCAAAATCAGTATATTTTCTGTAAGTGGAAGTGATCCTATTTTTCCCAATCTACAAAAACCCTGGGGATCAAAATATAATATATATTTAAAACAAAACCTTCCATTTATGTTGAAAATCCTTAGTGCTTTATTGAGACTGAAGTTAAGGTGGACTACTATTGCAAAATAAAGATAGGACCTCAAGCATTATCACACAATAGAAAAAGCTTGCATATACCAAAGCTCACCACTCCAGCAGGATTCATTTCATTTATTAGATTTGTATGCCGCCCCTCTCCGTAGACTCGTAGGATTACGGTTTTCTTAACATGACATGGGGACCTACCTCTCTAGATACTTTACAATATCCTCCCTTTCACAGCAATGACATTTGTTTTCCTAATTTAAAAAATTGTTTGCATGCCTCCAGCTCTACTACAGAGAAAATGAAGCAACTGCTCTAAGTTGTGACAGCTTTCCAATAATTCCTTATGATCCACCTGGCTCCTCTGCTTCCTTGGAGATCTACTAAAAAGCTAGTCGCATGCTTTTTAAATTAATCTACTACCTCTGGAACCTTTTGTTGAAATATAATCAATTACCAATCCAGTTGCTTGTGTTGAGGAAACAGAAGGGATTGATAAAATGTTCTGGACCTTATTAGGATGAGTTCAAAAGATATATTCTAGTGTATTTGCTTTTCAGCTTACCTTGGTTTCCTTTGACCTATTCTCATTATTCTCATCCATATATTGCACATGGGAGCTCAAAAGCAAATACTGTACATTAGCGGATTTCTTTCTTTTTAAAATGACCCCTTCTTTGTCCAAAATAAACTTTATACCTATATAATCTTTAGGTGCACAAAGTTCATTTTCTTTCAATTGGATGGGTTATGCAGTGCATTAAGAAAGAAGCCGGTCAACTGTTTAGAAATAATATAAGAACAGTTTTTCTGCATAAGCAAAAGCCATAGGTTCTAAATCACCCAGAGCTTTCACTTTCTCCTAGCAGTGCATTTGTGCATGGTGCATTAAAGATCATTCAAAGGTTGAAATCACATAACACTCAAAATTGGAATTACACAACAGCCTCTTAAATAATTGAAGCTAAATCTTGCAATGAAGGGATTTCTTCTTTACCAGTACTTTCAGAGCAGTTATATATTCATAAAATTAAAAGCAAAATGCATTGGCTTGGCGGATAACTAAGGCTACTGACATGGCACTTAATGCAACTAAAGCTTCTTCCTGGGCAATCATAAAGTTTCCCTGCAAGAAAGGAAGAATAACTCACCACATACAGTTGTTTCCAAATGTTACCCCATTCCCATAATGTGCTGGTAACCTCTTGTACCAATGGAATCTCAGCAGGTATTACATTTTCCGCATTTCTGAGCCAAAGGATAAATACTATGTTATAATAATTTTTTTAAAATTATACATATGATCAGCAATCCAAGTGGGAAACCAGAAATGGAACTGTCTGCTATAAATGCTGGGTCCATAGCTAAACATCTCACAAATAGATATTTGAGACAGACAATCCAGAATTGACTCTCAGACTGGCTCCTCTGGTCCCTAAACTATTCTATACTAGATGTTCCATACATCTCATGAATATTTGCTTGTAAATGCAATTCTGAGAAATAACAAAGATGAAATAATGAAATCTAAAAAGATGTAGAAGAGTTAGGTGTTGCTTAAATGAAAATATAGTAATCCTTGATTATTGATTACCTATACCTAACCACAAGATTTTCAAATATCTTCTTAAACTTTTTGTACTTCCAAATATGGTCAGGATAGATCATGTTCCACCAAACATGGTCAGGATGGATAAATGACTGTCTAATAATTACTTCTCTTCAAATATAAGCTGCATTTACCCAATAAGCAAAACTATAAAACATGGTTTAAATTAAAACAAACAATGAGGTAAGACAATACTAATCAAATCCATTTACATCTTAGCAAGTTTTGTGAACCAAGCCATCATATTAGGTAAAAATGTGCTGCCTGCTGTTTGATTCTCACCAGCTCAAGTTTGTCTAAGCCCTCCATCTTTCCAAGGACAATAAAATGAGGAGCCATATTGTTAGAGACAATATGCTGATTCTGTAAACCACTTAGAGAGGGCTGTAAAGCACTGTGAAACAGTATATAAATCTAAATGCTATTTATTTGTTTGTTTGTTTATTCGGTTTTTATGCCGCCCTTCTCCTTAGACTCAGGGCGGCTTACAACATGTTAGCAATAGCACTTTTTAACAGAGCCAGCATACTGCTCCCACAATCCGGGTCCTCGGAAGGATGGAAGGCTGAGTCAACCTTGAACGGTGATAAGATTTGAACTGCTGACCTACAGATCTAATGTCAGCTTTAGTGGGCTGCAGTACTGCATTCTACCTGCTGCGCCACCTCGGCTCAATCTCAATTGCTATTCATATACCAGACCAGTAGTTTAAAAGAAAGTATAACTTTATCACTTCTTTTTATCAAATTCCCTAAAATATTACTGTTCATGATTGTTGGGATCTGATCTCAAATTTTATATTGATCTTAATTAGAATGGGATGAGAAGGGGCATTTGGTTTACAATATGTTCTTCCTTCTTGAGGTGTGTTCCTAATACACCATGTTCTTATTTTCCCAAAATAAGTTCTCAAGTAAATGTATGTCTTATATAATACCTTTTCTTCTCAGCAGCAATTTCTTTGATGTGGATAAAAGATTTTGGAAATATTCCCTGTTGGAATTGAAGGGAAAAACACAGCTGTTATATTTCCCAAAATATATCTTCCTTGAACAGTTGAAAAGTCAACGCTATGCAAGTAGACATTTAGAAGCCAACTTTGGTAAAGTTATGATACTTTAGTAATTGAACTACAAGATTGAGTTCACTTATTATTATAATGTTCCATATTTTTCCAAGTTTACAAAAGAGCACTACCACCCATTCATTCAAATCCTGATTTAATATCATGATAAGTAAGAACAGAATGAGTTCCTAAATTAATGTTAATCTTGCTTAAAATGAATTAAATATTGAAGAATTAAATACTGAAGAAAAGCTAAAGAAATTAAATCCAATAAATACATTGCTTATTTAAATATTGCTCAGTCAGAACATATGAAGATTATAATCCTGTACATGCCTACATGGGACCAAATCGATGGGGTTTCTCCTTAATATTTGCCTCTATACAAAAGGTGGTGGGGTAAGCAAATTGCAACCCTAATACTTCGGTAATAAGAATGATAGTGATAACAGGACAAACTCACCTCAGTTTCTTTATGCCTGACCAAGTATCCCCTATACCAATCTATAATTCAAAAGACAATCATATTGTTGCATTAGATTGTTTTCTCTCAACACAGTTTCTGCTATATAACAGTTATTCTACTAGCACTACCATGGGACTAAGTCTGGGGTGGGTTCTAACTTACCTCGCTGCCACTTTGCTTCTTCCTGCACCATGTGGGTGTGCTGCATAGGCGCGTGCACACATGCACAGTACGTGTGTGTGTGTGTGTGTTCTCAACTTCTGCACATGCAAAAACTCAGCTTCTGTACATGCACAGAAGAAAACCCCCCGGAAAAGTTTTAAAAAAAATGAAAAATCAAAAAATAAATGGCAGTGTCCAGAGACCAGCGCCGACAGAACCAGTTCTGTGACATCATTGTGATATCACCAGTAGCTCAGTTCAGGCGAACCAGTCTGAATTAGGAGGAACCCATTCTGGACTAAGAATAATTGAAAAAAAGCAATTGCCATAATATAGTTGAGAAAAAAGCTAGCCTATATGTTAAAATACTTGATGATTGCTCTCTGCTATGGTTGCAAATTCATTCATTCATTTATCCATTCCTTCCTTCCTTCCTTCCTTCCTTCCTTCCTTCTTTCATTGAGCCAGCCATTTATTTTACCAATGCAGTTCTAGGGGTCTAAAAAGAATACAATATAAATACATGCATATTTTAATGAATAAAAATTAAAAACACCCTCCCTAATTAATTAACTGATGTACACAAAGTGGTTTCCAAAGATAACCATATACCAATAGCATGGCTTGATTGTGACCCTGATTCCTGTTTTTTAAAGAAACAGCAATCAGGCTGAGTTGAACTACAGACAATACTATATGGTTTCCCATAGGGCAGGGGCACCTACAGAAAAGAAGATTTTCCTTGATCCCGTTCAATGACAATCTCTAAGATGAACTGAAGAAAGAAGAATGCTCTTTTGGTCCAGCCTATGTGATGAGCAAATGCAATGGGATCAAAAGTGTCCTTCATATACTCTGGCTCCATGCTATATATAGTTTTCTTAGTAATAAATATCACCTTGAATTGCACCAAGAAACAAACTGGAAGGCAGCATAGCTTGCAAAGTACACAAGTAACATGGAGAAACCAAAATATACCCATGATTGCCTACCAAATTGTGTACCAAATGAATGGTTCATCTTGTATATTTTCCCTAACATTCCTTTCCTAGAAAAATTGCAGGAAAATGAGAAAGGTTGGAATGATCGATAGCTACATCCAAATCTGCCTTGTATGACTACCCTGAATTTAAATGAGTAGTAATCTTCCAATGTTGGATGTCAGATTTCAGGGTTTGAAAACCAGAAAAAACAGTTAGATGTTACCTCCAAGATTCAAAATAATTCAATAATCAGTACAATTTCATGTTTGCGGAAGCCATGTTTCACAGTTATCCTTCAACTGGACTGTGTATCCGTATGGGCAAGTGTGTCATTGGAAGTCAAACTACTATTCTGCATTAGCATTGTAGTCTCCTGACTGATGTAACAACACCATATGCTAATGTCCATGTTTTGTTTGGGTTTTGTTTTTTTAAAGCAAGGAAAAATCTTTTCTGTGTTTTGCAAGTATATGGACACTAAACTGTACTTGTTCCAAACCGTGGAAGTTCATGGAGAGTTATAATGCAAAAATAAGGGGAAATGTTTCATGGAACTTCAAGAAATTCCTATGTTCCCGAGCCCAATAGGTGGAAGTTCTGGGAGTTGCAAACCAATTCATCTGAATCATGTTCAGTTGCTGATATGTGGTTTCTTGACACATAAAATGATCAGGAGAACCTTAAAGCTGAATCAAATAAAAAGCTATGCAATCCTGCATCTTTTCCCTTTCCCCAACCCACATTGGCATCCAGATGCCTAGCAGAAGCACTGATGGGATGTTTGAAGACAATAGTTTTCTCTCACTCTCCTTCCTCCTTCTCTCCCTCCCTCCTTCCCTCTCTCCCTCTCTCACCTTCTCCCCCTACTAGTAATGAGAAGCTTGGTATTGCTGATCTTAGATGTCCTGATCCATCAATATCTTTCTCACTAGTTACTAATAGCTCTGGCTTCCATGACTCTTACTTTCCAAAGACATTTAAGTTTGCAGTGGTGGCTGCACTTCATGAATGCCAATTCTATTGTTCCACTGCAAGCATCTTTATTTATAGTTGACTTGAATTCCCACTATTCAGTTTCACAGGAAGAAGGGAAAGAAAACTTTATAAACATTTTCAAACTATGAAATTTCTAAAGCTTCTGCATTGTTTGTTTATGTCCCTATCCCAAAAATAATGCACTTGATGTGTATTGATAATAGGTTTCATATATGAAGGAGAACTAAACTCAACTGAGATTAGGGATTAAGCTAAAATGTTATTATTATTATTCTTCTACTTTATATATTGTTTTGTTTTTTCTCTGATTAAAATAAAAGCTCTGAAGTCTACTTGAATGTACTACTCAAGAAGTACCATAGCATTCTTTTCATATGCTTGTTTGCCTCCTAGGCATGTTAGATTGGACTATAATTTAACAGAAGAAAAACATTTGCTTTGACTATTGTTTTTGGGAGAGACAAGCTAAAAAGATACCATGGACAGTAGCCAGAAAAAGGAGACCAGCTGAAGTTCTATTGTGCAGCTATGTCATAATACAGAAAGCACTGACACAGTTCCCTCAGTTACCAGTTTAATGCCCTCCATCCATATATGTCTCCATCCATATATACGTGGAAGTAAGCCAAAGACAGGCACTTACTTAGTTTTCAAAGTCACTAAGTTACAGCCTCCCAGTTGGTCTGTGGCTATATGGTTACAAAGAGGAGCATTAATAATTGATATCTGAAATTGTTCAAGTATTAATGACTAACATTATAAGATAAGAAGTTGTGGTATAGCTGAGGCTAATTGCAGCCCTCAGCCCATTCAGCCTGATTCTCAGCATCTGTTCGTTGTATTTTCCTAATTTTGACACTGACACTCATATACACATCACAACAGAGAGAAGATCATGACAAGCAGGAACAAAAGAGACTTCTGCCATTGGTGAAACGTGTCAATATTTTGGATAAGATAGGAAAGGAATACTAAATTAGAACAGATTGAAATAATTTCTGTAGCAGATGAGACAATTGTATGTTTGCATAAATAAAAACCAGTCCTCTTCTCCATCCTATATCAAAATACATGCAGGTAAGGGATAGGGAGACATACAGGTAAAGATGTAGATATCGTAATGTTGCCTGTCATTTTGCACTTATTAAGGTATCTAATCCTTTGTAAGAATTTAATTTTCTAATGATTTAGATCAATGTTGTAGTTCAAGAGAGACCTCTTCTGGTAAAAAATAGATAAGCCACTTCTTTCTTTCTTTCTTTCTTTCTATTATCTATCTATCTATCTCAGCTATCTATCTATCTATCTTTCTATCTATCTTTCTATCTATCTATCTATCTTTCCATCTATTTATTTATCTATCATCTTCTATATTTATGGTCATTTTCAGTGTTCCAGAACTTTTCTTTTGAATTCTAAATCTGAATTTTTAATTATTTTAATTATCACAATGTAATACTTGTGTAACACTTACAATGTAACACTTATGTAATATGAAAGTTCAAATTTGTAATCACAATATAACATTAAAACGTAAATGTAAAGGTTCCCCTCACACATACATGTGGTTGTTCCCAACTCTAGGGGGCAGTACTCATCTCCATTTCTAAGCCAAAGAGCCAGTGCTGTCTGATGACAATCCTGTGGTCATACAGCCAGCATGACTCAATGCTGAAGGCGCATGGAATGCTGTTAACTTCCCACCAAGGGGAAGGTAACCAAGGGTCAGCAATTTGGTGGTTTGAATGCCTAGTGCTATGTAATGGAGTGATCCCCTATTACTTGCGCCAGCTTCTGCCAACCTACCAGTTTGAAAGCTGGTAGGTTGGCAGAAGCTGGAGCAAGTAATAGGAGCTCACTCCGTTACACAGCACTAGGCATTCAAACCACCAAATAGAATAGAATAGAATTTTATTGGCCAAGTGTAATTGGACACACAAGGAATTTGTCTTGGTGCATATGCTCTTAGCGTACATAAAAGAAAAAGATACATTTGTCAAGGGATCATGTGATACAACACTTAATGATTGTCATAGGGGTCAAATAAGCAATGAAGAAACTATCAATATTAATAAAACTCTTAGGATACAAGCAACAAGTCCCGAGTCTGCGGAGAGGGGCGGCAGACAAATCTAATTAATAATAATAATAATAATAATAATAATAATAATAATAATAATAATAATAACAACAACAACAACAAGTTACAGTCATAGAGTCCTAAATGGGAGGAAATGGGTGATAGGAATGATGAGAAAAACTAGTAGAATAGAATTGCAGATTTAGTAAAAAGTTTGACAGTGTTGAGGGAATTATTTGTTTAGTAGAGTGATGGCGTTCGGGCAAAAACTGTTCTTGTGTCTAGTTGTCTTGGTGTGCAGTGCTCTGTCGCGACATTTTGAGGGTAGGAGTTGAAACAGTTTATGTCCAGGATGCGAGGGGTCAGTAAATAGAAGGCAGGTTGGCAGCAATTGTTTTTTCTGATTATCTGATTATTGGTTCTGATTATCCTCTGAAGTCTGTGTCGGTCCTGTTGGGTTACAGCACCAAACCAGACAGTTATAGAGGTGCAGATGACAGATGACAAATTGCCAACTGTTCCAATCGACAAGCTCAGCATCATAACCACTGAGCCATTGCATCCCCTTAATATAACATTATATTGATGTAATATGAAAGTTCAGATTGCTTGTGGTGGTTTCCACAAAGAAAAGGTAAATCAGATGTTTTGTATGGATTGGCAGGCCAGGTCAGTTGTGAGTTTTCCCAGGCTCCAGCAGCTTTGCTTGTATACTGATTATCTCTGAGTTGCGGAGTTTTCCAGTAAGCTGGATAGGTGGCTGAGATAGCAGGGAGTAGGTGGGTAGGGACAGCACTGCAGTTGTAAGTGTGTGCAGGCTGCCAAGCACCCATATTTGTATCTTGTGACCGTAGAATTGCTGAAATGGTAATAACTTCAAAAATAAGTTGTAAGCCTCTTTGTTCAACACCATCTTAATTTTGCAGAGTTGCTAAATGGTTGGTCGTAAATCAAAGATTACATCTAAATTATATTCATCACCTTAGACTGGGATATTAATTGGACTTCATCTACTCAAAATCTTTTGGGTATGATATATACATTTGCAATTCCAAGAAATCTCTATTAAATGGTCCTTATATAAGTTAGCTTTACTTATATTCCACATTCAAAGAATAACACCAGAATTTTAGCTTTAAAAAAGTGAGATTATGTTCATTCACCTCACATGTACAGTACTTAGTAACAAGAAAGTCATGGTTTGAGGAGAAAAAGTCATAAGTCACCTTATATTCAACCCCAAACTCAAGTTGATGAAGCAAAGGTGTAACAATATCAAAAGAACTGTATATTTTTTATTTTTACCTTCATGGTCTTCCGATATATGAACCACATCCCCAATCTGTAGTGATATCTGGGGCACTTGAGCAGCCTTGAAATTGTATATTGCTGTGAAAAAAGAATACAATGTTATTAAGCAACTTCATATTTTAAATGGATTGTGTTCAGATGCAGCATTCAGTTTAATATTATGAGAAACAGCTTGAATAAGCCAGAGGTTTTCCTGCATCACCTTGCCTTTTCTCTGAATTGCAAAATCTCACTTCTTTTCCAAAACCCTTTAGTTGTTTTTATCCAACTGAGAATTGTGATTAGAGTTAGCTAATCACTTTGTGCAGGAGTAGACAAATTGCATCTGACATATGCTGCTAAGAAATCTCCAAGATCATGCCCTCAAAGTGAGCAGCAGTTCAATAACTTTTAACAACCCTTTCCCCCTCATGCTTGAAAAGGTCAATGAGTAAACCTCCAGCTATCTTTCAAAAACAACAAAAAGTTTGCCACTGTATCCTCTGGAGATTGTATTATCACACTAGCCAGATTCTCTGCAGTTCTGCAGGATATCTTCACTCTCTGAAAAAAAGAAGAAAAAAACTCTTGCATCTGGATGAGAGAAATGATGGGATGATTTTGGATTTGGGCATAACAGTAATTACTCTCAGCTTCCCATGGAAGTTGGGGAAACCCCTTTTCCTGTTCTTAGTGTAATGCCACAGAGCAGAGATAAAAAGAGTGCGCTGAACTTTGTGACACTGCTATGAAGCCCCAGTGTTTGGAATGGAACAGACCAATCAGAGATAAAATTATTTGAAAGTTGCTTTGATTTTCAGTCAGCTCCATATCAAAAAGAACTAAAGCTGCTTGAAAAAGTTTGATTCACAAACCAAGATTAGTTTGATTCACAAACCAAGCACAAACCTGAACATAAGAAATACACGTGCTAAGTGGGAAATACAAATACAAGAATATCCATGCTCCGAACATTATAATTGGAGAGCTATATGTTTACACACTCTTGGGCTGTTTAGGGAATAAAATCTGCACTTAGATGATGAAAAATGTGTTGTGAGAATTCAGGGATCCTACTTTCATTAACAAAAGTGTTTTCAGCAAGTACAAAACAATTTAGGTGATGTACCAGGCTTGAGGCATAACTTTACCACTTGTAAAACAATTCCTCCATGAGTTCTAGTAAACCAGCCAAGGGCAAAAACAAGAATTAGATTCATTACCAAGTGTAAATTGGGCTTTTGGTCTGAAATAAATGTATTTGTGCTGCCTTCTCCAAAATAATCCAGACACTTGAACCCTAAGCACATATTAAATGGTTGTTCCAAATTCTCCTCTTTGCCACCTATTCCATTCAAAATTTGTCTTGGCATTCTTTCCAGTACTCTAGCCAATGTGGATAGAAAGCAGTTTCAAGAGATAGTCAAGATAATTCAGTGACAATAATTACCTTGTAACAACAATTAAGGCCATAGTATTAGTATATTTTGTTCTCAGATTTGACTCAGCTTTCCAACCAAAATGTATTTACAGCCATATTGAAAAAGCTTCTTTCCTACAGCCCGATGTGAATAATCTTCACTGTTTTTACATTAAAGTACTAAATGTACTATGGTTAGGATGGTTATAATGGAGACTTTTATTTCTCTGTTGTCTTGACTTATTCATACTATTACATATCTGCATCCAGATAACATCATCTTCCATTTTTTTTAAAAAATCTTCCTATATCTTTCTTTTTCTGGTTTCTATTTTTTTTTAAAGAAAATTAACTGTTAGAGAGGGAAAGACAGCTTTCTTGCTACTAATCAGTAGCATTAATCAAACTGAATGAATAAATTAAAAGCCTTTCCTATGCCAACACCCAATCAATTATAAGGTCAATAACACCTTAAAAGCCTTAAAAATAGTTTGGGAGCTGTTTGCATTATATTTACATCACATATTATATTTCTACAGGAAAGAAGTGATACATTTATTTTAAATGAAATTTCAAGAGCCACAAAAATGACGTGGTCAACACCCAGGATGGGGACAAAAGTCTTAAATGAACTTGTGGGGGCAAATTCAGCAGCACAGTGGTTTATAGTTTCGATCGGAGTGACTGCATAGAGCCCATCTCTAGGGTATAGTTTCTATTTCTCTTTTACTAGGGCTATCAAACCTGGGTTGCAAACATCCAGACAACTGTAAATCAGCCGGACAAGAATTAATTTTCTGCCTCTTTTTGCTGCCATCTAGATCAGGGATCTCAAACTCATGTTGTCATGACACCATCACATGACATATTGGGACTTTGCCAAGGGCATGAGAGGGGCCAGTGCATGACGTATCCAGCCCATGGGATGGAAGTTTGACAGCCCTTATCTAAACATTGTATTATCCCAAAAGTGCTTTTTAAAAAGGCAACTGGACTTTCTGGTTTCTCTTTGAAGATGTTTCACTTCTTATCCAAGAAGCTTCTTCAACGGGAACATCTTCAAAGAAAACCCAGAAAGTCTAGTTGCACCTTTGGGATAATGATGACCTGGATGATTGAGAATCTCCATAGATATTTAGACATTGTATTGGTATTTGCAGTCCTGATTCAATAAGCCTAATGTTGTTTCAATCCTTCTCCAGAGTTCTTCCTTCCCCACAGAATTAGATTTATTTCAAATAGTCCACTTTTCATTTCCCTCAATTTTTAGAAACCAATCCAAACTACTGTTTCAAGATAAAGCTGACTCACAAAATGGATCTTGGAATTCCATGCCACAAACTCTTCGTGCCATTTGCTTTTTCAAAGTATGGATGCAAAGGGTTCTAGATAGATGGAAATGGACCTCACTGCTGCTTTCACATTGAAGCTCTATGCCTCAATAGATGGGAAATGTCTTACCACCCAACATTTCGAACAAGGTGAAGAAAGACTGAGAGGAAAAAGAGAGGTTAGATTTCAAGAAGATATAGTGATGAGACAGAACAACAAGAAAGTCAATGTACTAAAGAGAAGGAAGAGAAAGAACTAGAAGGAGCAACAATAAAAGAGATAAAGGAACAAAGAGATATACAGCTGAAGAGATCGGCCAAGGCATTGAAAAAACAATCATGGAAAAAAAGATTAAGATGATTTCAATAAATATAAATGGATTCATATAAATTCAGCTATAAAAAGGAAAATAACACTTAATAAATTGGGAGGGAATATGCTTACAAGAAGTACATATTAGATGACAACATAAGAAATTATTAGAATGTGCAAGATTGGGAGATTTATATTCAGCATTAGTGGAACCATGCAAGGGAGGATTTGTATTATGTATATAGAAAAGCTAAGTCCAAAATATATATACACAGATGAAGAAGGTAGTATTTTTATGATTGAAATAACAATGAATGTCAAAAAAATACTATTAATGATGGAAAAATGAAAGAAGGAATTAACGTGGAAGTTATTTATTTATTTATTTATTTATTTATTTATTTATTTATCTATCTATTTATTAGATTTGTATGCCACCCCCCTCCGAAGACTCGGAGTGGCTATATTATACAGATAACAAAAAAAATAAAATAAAACATGATCCAATACAAGTGCTGTCCAGTTGCTTGGTTACTTTGCTTCTCCTCTCCCAGCCATTTGTTTGAATGACCTTGGTTCGCACAGGAAAACATTTTGTTTTGACTGCAAAACTCCAGTTAAACATTCCCTTCCCCTTCCCATTTAGTGGCAACCCTGAAGCCTCAAAGATGACCCCGGAGTATTAATTTATTACAAACATAGAATTCAGTCTGCCCATCAATGTGAAAGTGTATCTCATTCTTAATCTTGCACTCATTTTATTTCATGTATTCCTTTTCCATTTTTTTGTTCTTAAAGAAAACAATTCCATGAAGCAGATGTGAGCAAGTAAGTATACCTTCCAAGTTCCTAAGAGATCAGTAAAGAGCTTGCATAAGTGCACTAGTGTGCCTTCCGTCCCCTGTCCAATTGTCTCTCCTTATCTCATTTATCTTTTCTTCCTTTCATATATCTTCTCCTCTATTTTTATATCTTTTCTTCTATTTCTTTATAATATATATATTACTACATGTCTATTCTCTTCAATGTGTATTGTGTATTGGACAAAAGAAATAAATAAAAATAAATACTCTATAGTCACTGGATTGGTTTTGCTTGTACCAGGAAGAAAATGGTACAGAACTTAATGTTTGGTATTTAGCAATTTTATAATAGCATACCATTCTTTGCTTGCTGATGATACCTTAGGAAAGGGCTTTAGTGTGATGACATCCTAACGACTCACAAAGGAAGTGGTTTTGCCGCCTTGATGTTTTTTGAACAAGTGGAAACTTACAGCTAAGTTCTGCCACGTCATTTGATACTATGAATCTGATTCTTTTTAAAAAGGAAAGAGATTCAGTCTGTTTGAACACTATGAATTCCTATGTATGAATTCAGGAGGCCAAATGAAAAAAAAAATCTTTATTAGTGAATGTCTCCTTCATGATCACATAATTCCAATCTCTTTCCCTTTTTAAATTAAATTAAATTAAATTAAATTAAATTAAATTAAATTAAATTAAATTAAATTAAATTAAATTAAATTAAATTAAATTAAATTAAATTAAATTAAATTAAATTAAATTAAATTAAATTAAATTAAATTAAATTAAATTAAATTAAATTAAATTAAATTAAATTAAATTAAATTAAATTAAATTATTAAATTAAATTAAATTAAATTAAATTAAATTAAATTAAATTAAATTAAATTAAATTAAATTAAATTAAATTAAATTAAATTAAATTAAATTAAATTAAATTAAATTAAATTAAATTAAATTAAATTAAATTAAATTAAATTAAATTAAATTAAATTAAATTAAATTAAATTAAATTAAATTAAATTAAATTAAATTAAATTAAATTAAATTAAATTAAATTAAATTAAATTAAATTAAATTAAATTAAATTAAATTAAATTGCCTGGGCAATACATGGCAATAACATGGAGTTGCTATGCCCATTTGTCAAAAGTATTGTCTGTTGTGGCTTTTGTTTAGCTTGAATCAAAGATGTTAATCCCTGTTTCAATATTGCCTTACTAGCATTTTATATCTGGCTGTGTCCAGGGAAACAGGAGCTATTTATTTTCAGCAAATGGTTTTTGATAATGGTATAGGAGTAAATACTGGAAGGAGAAAATGGGCAGCAAGGAAGAATTAACTGAATTCAACTACAATGGACAAGTTGGACCTACACTATATTGATTGAACAAAATAAAGTGTGTTGTTATACTATTGAAGAATTTTATTAGTATGTGAAATAAACTGATTCAATATAACCAAACAGAATGGTTCACCTACACATATTCCTGTATGCCTTGAAATCTTGTTTAGTATTGATTCGTCTGCTTACTCAAAATTCAATTCAAAAATGTATCATGTATTAAGTACTGTGTTCTCAAGAGTCTTTCAATATTAGCTCTAATTCATGCAGTTAGATAAGGATGTTGTCAGGGCTCCAACGAAAGAAAACTCCGAGGCATAGATTCAAAATCAGTTCCGGGGTGATGGGATTAGCCCTGACTCAAAATCCAAACCAGGACAAAGCCATTAATCCATAATAGGAATTGCCCAAAGCCCCTTCATTATATCATCACCAAGCAAGATTCAACCTGGTCTCATGGAAGTCTGACAACCAATCAGAGTACATTTCTTACACAGGAACAGGAAGCAAGTTAAAAGCCCAGCAGAGGGTATAAATCTCTGTCCCAACAATCTGCCCTTTTCCCCCAGGATCTCAAACCACCATTAGATCATTTTTTCCAAGCAGTCTACATGTTTCCAGTGTCTTTCTTCCCACTTGGAACTGAACCTAGATGGACATTTCTTCCAATAGAACTACAGTGGTACCTCGAGATACGAGTTTAATTCGTTCCGGACCTGGGCTCTTAAGTCGAGCAGCTCTTATCTCGAACGACTTTTCCCCATAGGAATTAATGTAAATAATTTTAATTGGTTCCAGCCCTCAAAAAACTCACAAAGTTAGTCTAAATTATGCAGAAAGACATGTTTTTAATGAAGAAATGTACATGTACATATAAATGAATAATGAAGTTTCTTTCACTTAACTTGTAAACTTTCTTAAACTTTTAAATTTACATATGTTCAACTTCTCTGCCACCCAATCCTGTAGGACAGAGGTCCCCAACCCTTTTTGCACCAGGGACCGGCTTTAAGCGATCAAGAGAGGAATGGGTGAATGAATGGACGGAGGGTGGGAAGGAAGGAAGGAAAGAGGGAAGGGACAGGAACAGAGGAAGGAAGCAAGGAAACTTATGAAAGGGGAGAGTAAGAGAGGAATGAGTGAAGGGAGGGAGGGAGGGAAGAAGGTGGGAAGGAGAAAGAAAAGAAGAAATAGAGGAAGGGAAGGTAAAAGAGAGAAAGAAAAAGAGCAAGAAAGAAAGCAAGAAAGCAAGAAAGAAAGAAAGAAAGGGGGAAGGGACAGGAACAGAGGAAGGAAGCAAGGAAACTTATGAAAGGGGAGAGTAAGAGAGGAATGAGTGAAGGGAGGGAGGGAGGGAAGAAGGTGGGAAGGAGAAAGAAAAGAAGAAATAGAGGAAGGGAAGGTAAAAGAGAGAAAGAAAAAGAGCAAGAAAGAAAGCTGCAAGCACCCCCCCCCCCGAGGCCCCCAGGCCGGCTGCAACCTTTTAAAACACGCGCGCCGCTTCGCAGCTGTCTCCTGAAGCCGAACGCGGAAGTTAGCGTTTGGCTTCAGGAGACAGCTCCTTGGCGCTTGTATCTCGAATTTGGGCTTGTAAGTAGAACAAAAATATCTCTCCCCTCCCAGCTCTTATCTCGAGTTGCTCTTAAGTAGAGCAGCTCTTATGTCGGGGTTCCACTGTATATTGATAGGCTCTATGTACCAAAGAAAATGTTGAATGTTACAAATAAACCATACAGTTGAACAGTTAATAAAGGGCATTGGAAGAATATCTAAAGGACAGTGAAGAAGATGCAGTAAGACAAGTATATTATGAAGACTTACTGAATACTGTAGAGACCAAAGTGGCCTACAAAGAAAAGGCAAATGAATAATAGAAAAGAGACTGGGCAAGAAAAAGTATTAATGGTCAGCACACATAAAAAACAGGCAAAGCAGATAACAATAAGATCTAGCAACAGCTAAGAACAGAAAAATTGAAGAAAGAGATAGAGGAGATCATTCTGGCTGCACAAGATGACGTCTTTCAAACAAATTCACCCAAGGCCAGAATTGAGAAGACAGCAAGAGACACAAAGGCCACCTCTGCAAAAAAGCTAAAGGAACGTCTAATTAACTGCTACAAGAAAATCATAGAGTGACTACAAACAATTCCATGACAAAGTAGTCACAATGGTGCATTGGAATATTTGCAAGGCGGTATCATTTGACCATAAGCAAGAACTAGAAAAAGTAATAGAAAATGAAGAAGCTCAGACTTCATAGCTGTTGATAAGCAAGACAAAGAAGTCTGGATAAAGATAACCACTTATTGATATTATTGTTTTGAAAAAAGAGTAAAAGAGGTAATCTGTGTTAAAATTAAATAGTCCTCCCTCAACAGTGGGGGTGGGATACAATACAAACATATATCCTGTCTACAACATAGTTCATCAATCACAAGAAGATTCCACACCCATTTGCACTCTGATTCAGGTGACCCAGATAAATCCCCAAGTGGCCTCAACAAGTCTCGGAGAGCTAACAACTGATCTTCAAAGTGCTAACAGCCAGATAAGTATAAGTCCCTCCATTCCCCACCATTCAGTTAGAACTGAAAAAGATTCTTGTATGAGAAGCAAAGGAAATAACAAAAAAGTCCAGTTGCCTTTTATAAATCACTTTTGGGACATAAATTGAGCCGGGGTGGCGCAGCAGGTAGAATGCTGTACTGCAGGCCACTGAACCTGACTGTAGATCTGAAGGTCAGCGGTTCAAATCTCATCACCGGCTCAAGGTTGACTCAGCCTTCCATCCTTCCGAGGTGGGTAAAATGAGGACCTGGATTGTGGGGGCAATAGCCTAGCTCTGTTAAAAAGTGCTATTGCTAACATGTTGCAAGCCGCCCTGAGTCTAAGGAGAAGGGCGGCAAAAAATTGAATAAATAAATAAATAAACAAACAAACAAACACTGTAATACCCTTGCTGAAGAAAGCAAAAAAAAAAAAGAAGAAGAAAGAGGAGGAGGAAGAGCAGGAGGCGGAGGAGGAAACAAAGATCTGTAAACAGAAATAGGTCAATTGGAATAAAAGAAAGCAAAGATAGTATCAATAATGGCAGGCTACTTGAGTGCAATCCCAAAATAACTGGAGCACCACTTTAACACCATTGGCATTGACAAAATCATCACCCATCAATTGCAAAAGACAGTTTTACTTGCAACAGCTTACATCCTGCAACAATATATTTCACACCATCAAATATCAACATCTGAGCTATCCCCGGTCCTTGGGAAAAAGTTGATAAGCTGATAAAAATGCCAAATCCAGCCTAAACGTTTGGCCAACTGTGACCAATCATAATAATAATTTTTATTACTGCTACTACTGCGTGTGAAGATTTTCAGGACAGCTAATTTTAAAACTACATGCTTTAAGTGCCAGGGTTTTTTAATCAGAGTTAAACAGAGCTGATTTTCCCAAGGAATGAATTAAACTGAATTATATAATTTAGGGGATGTGGTGGTTCAGTGGCTAAGAAATTGAGCTAGTCAATCAGAAAGGTCACCAATTTGGCGGTTTGAATCCCTAGCGCCACATAATGGAGTGAGCTCTCATTACTTGCCTCATTACGTCTGTCAACCTAGCAGTTCGAAAACATGTAAAAATGCAAGTAAGGTAACAGCATTCCGTGCATCTTCAGCATTTAGTCGTTTTGACCACTTCACCATGGAATCATCATCAAACAGCGCTGTCTCTTCGGCTTAGAAACAGAGACGAGCACCATCCCCTAGAGTTGGGAACAACTAGCAAATATGTGCAAGGGGAACTTTTACCCATATAATTTAGATTTTGCCATAGTCAAAGCATTGCTACTTAGTACTAAGTACCCCAGTTTCCTTGCAACATAGAGAATGAAATATATTTCTCTCAATGCTTTATTATACAGCTCAAGAAATATTTTGGTTCATGATATTTTTAAAGATAAGGATCCTGAGATAACACTTTTCTCTTCCTGTTTTCAGGGAACAAAACATAAATATCCTTATTCCTGGAATGAAGCTCTAAATTCTCAATGTTATCTCAGCTATGAAAATAAAGGTGTTGCTGGGGTGGAAAACCCCCAAATGTTGGGACTGAAATGCTTCATAGGACAAGAGAGCCTTTACTCAAGCTTGAGACTTGCCCCTGTACTTGATGCATCTAATTTGAGGGACAATTTGTTTCAAAGGATATGAAAATATCATTGCTTTGTCCACAAAATATTATCTCACCCAGCAATGGTTTTGAAATGTTCTGTTTTCAAATCTAACTTCTGTGAGAAAATCACCCTAGTACATTGTGGGTTATGGCTATCTCTTGACCAAATGAAACGGTTCTCCATTTCTGATTCATGGATACCTGTCCCAAAAATCAGTTCCCTGACTTGCAGCAACTTTCTTGTTACAACATGGCAGTGCTTGAGAATGACACTGATATCTTGTAGAAACTAAGCTGGCTTTCAAAACAAACCCATTTTGGTCAAGTGTTTCGAGTTAAAAACCAGAAGACTGTGAGTTCTAGTTCTATCTTAGGCATAAAAGTCAGCTGAGTGACTTTGGGCCAGTCAGTGTCTTAACCAACCCACCTCTCAGGGTTGTTATTATTATGGGGAAAATAGGAGGAGGGAGGAATATTAGGTATGGTTTCTGTCTTCAATTATGTACAAAAGCGAGGTGAGATCATTCTTTTCTTTTTTAAGTTCAACATACAAATATGTCCTCTTCCTGCTTTCTCAGATGTAAACCCTCTTAATGCTGCTACCACATTGGTAGTTTAGCACAGAATATAATTTTACATTATCACTGGAAAATGCACATCAGTAGACTTTGTACAAAGTAGTCTTTATCTTCTAAATAACTGTCAGTTAAGAAGAGTCAAATCTACTATGAAGAATAGATTGCAATTTTTAAGAAGCCTCTTCCAATTCACAGAACTAATTTCTTTCAAAAAAAAAACCCACAACCTGTTATTTCCTGTATAATTAAGCTGAAACTTTAGAAAAAGTTACTGAACTTTCCCATTTAATTTTGATAGCTTAAATTTCAGAGTTAATGACAACTGAATAATTTTCTCATTAAAGGTATTTGTGAGTTTTACAGAACAGCTCAAATTGAGGAGTTGCTTGGAATCAACCTTATTTTAAATTACTATGAATCAATCAGCTCAAAATGTGTCTCCTAGTCTTTCTGGAACCTTTTGGACTACAATCATAGAAATCTCAGCCACAATGGTGGTTCTGAAGTGAAATTCTGAGAATTTTAATTTGGTGCATATAGGGATTTCCAAGTTAAAAAAAACCTGCTCGCTTCTGGGTTGTTGTTGTTGTTTTAAGAAATGTTTTTCAGCCATTTTGACATTGTTATTCACCCTCTCTGCAGAAAGACATGCTTAGAAAAAAAAAGGCTGCAAGATACATACCCACTCCAATCTTCTTTTCACTTCTATGCCAAGGAGTCATTCCTAGGGAGTCCACAATAAATCGTGATTCAGGATACTGGGGTGGACTGCTCCGATTAATACAAATGAATCAGAAGATAACTTTGCTGAAAAACAGCAGGTCTGGGTTGTGTGGCTTTCCCTGTTCCTCTTCTTCCTTCCTCTTTTTGTCTGCGCACCCTCCCTCAGTGTAAGGTTCTTGCACTAAATGAAAGTGATACTTAGGCAGGCATGCCTTGCTTGACAGGAGAGGAAGAGTCATGTTTTAGTCTAACAAAATCACGTGGAATTATAGCACATACAAAACCTCTAAGACAGGGGTCCAACCTTTTACATAGGGGGCCAGTTCACTGTCCCTCAGACTGTTAGAGGGCCGGACTATAAAAAGAAACTATGAAAAAGTAAAATACCAATAGAAAAATAATGCATCAATTAATATATTTCCGTAAATTATACTTTTCTATAATTTCATTCAATATTTCCAAGCTCAATTAATTTTCAGGCACTTAGCATTTACTATTATTAACTTTCATCAATCTTCTACATTTCCAAGTATATTTTAAATGCATAATGCAAACTCATAAAATCATACAGTACATATCATAAACCTCTTGTTTATCCTATGTATTTTCCATTAATTTTACCTATGTAATTCTATAGTTCTAAAATTCTAATCCAATTTTACGAATTAATACATCCTAATATTAAACAACACTTAAATATATATTTTACCAATATTCCATAGTCGATCCATATTTAATAATCATCCCTCCTCAAATTTCTACCACTGTTCTCATTTCTGGGTCTCTCTCCTGTCGCTCCCCCTTTTGTCTCTCATTTGTTTCTCATTTCTCCCTCTTCCTCCCTTTTTCTCTCATTCCTTCCCTCTCTCCCTTCTCCTCTCTTTTTCCAACCCTGTCTCCTTCCCCCTTGTGTGTGTGTGTGTGTGTGTGTGTGTGTGTGTATGTGTGAACTCTTGAACCACTTACAAAACAGGTGAGGGCTGTTGTTTTTTTCCTGTTATTACTTGGGTGCTTTTTACCATATGCTTAAATCAAGAGTCACTTCTCTCTTTCTTTCCCTTCCTTCCCTCCCTCCCCTCCCTTTCTCTCTCCCTCTTTCTTCCCCCACTCTTTCTCTCTCTCTTCCTTCCTCCCTCCCTTTTTCGATGCAACAGAGCCATTCGCTTTCCCTCTTGGCAGGAAGGGGCAAAGGTGCATCTCTCTTCTCTCCGGCTAGCAAGGGGGGCTGCTGTGGCCATGGCTGACCACCAGGGGGCTCCCTCCATGGGCGGCGCTGCCCTGGCAGCTCACTAGCTTCCAAGGAAAACTGAGCATGTGCGTCCACCTTTGCCCGTCTCCGCTTCTCTCGCTCCCCAGCTGAAAAGGCACGAAGGGGGAGGGGAGGAAAGGCTTCTGCGGCGTCCATCCCAGCGCCCCGCCGGCTTGTTTTGTTTTATTTAACCGGAGGGACCAGCCTAGAAGTGGCCCCAACACTGTGTGTCATCCTCCCCGAGCATGCAAGCGGCCGACCCTCTGCCCCGCCCCCATGGCACAAGGCAAGCACGGCGGTCAGGGGGTTGCTGTCGTGGCAGCAGGGGACCGCTGATGTCAAGCCCAGTGGCGCTGAGCAAAGCTGGCTGCCCGGGGAAGCAGCGCATTTGAAAAGCGACGTTTGAAAAGCACATTGCTTCCCTGGGAGGGTGGCATTGCTGGCAGGTGCAGGGCTTGATGTCAGCGGGCCCCTGCTGCCCGACAGCAATCTCCTGACCATCATGGTCCCCGCCCCCCCAGCAACGGACTGTTAACGGTGCTGGAAGTCACCCACGGGCCGGATAAATGGCCTCAGCGGGCCGCATCCGTCCCACGGGCTGTAGTTTGGGGACCGCTGCTCTAAGAGGTCAATTCTTCAATCAATCATAGAAACATAGAAGACTGACGACAGAAAAAGACCTCATGGTCCATCTAGTCTGCCCTTATACTATTTCCTGTGTTTTATCTTAGGATGGATATGTTTATCACAGGCATGTTTAATTTCAGTTATGTGGATTTACCAACCACGTCTGCTGGAAGTTTGTTCCAAGGATCTACTACTCTTTCAGTGAAATATTTCCTCACATTGCTTTTGATCTTTCCCCCAACTAACCTCAGATTGTGTCCCCTTGTTCTTGTGTTCACTTTCCTATTAAAAACACTTCCCTCCTGAACCTTATTTAACCCTTTAACATATTTAAATGTTTCGATCATGTCCCCCCTTTTCCTTCTGTCCTCCAGACTATACAGATTGAGTTCATTAAGTGTTTCCTGATACGTTTTATGCTTAAGACCTTCCACCTTTCTTGTAGCCCGTCTTTGGACCCGTTCAATTTTGTCAATATCTTTTTGTAGGTGAGGTCTCCAGAACTGAACACAGTATTCCAAATGTGGTCTCACCAGCGCTCTATATAAGGGGATCACAATCTCCCTCTTCCTGCTTGTTATACCTCTAGCTATGCAGCCAAGCATCCTACTTGCTTTTCCTACTGCCCGACCACACTGCTCACCCATTTTGAGACTGTCAGAAATCACTACCCGTAAATCCTTCTCTTCTGAAGTTTTTGCTAACACAGAACTGCCAATGCAATACTCAGATTGAGGATTCCTTTTCCCCAAGTGCATTATTTTACATTTGGAAACATTAAACTGCAGTTTCCATTGCTTTGACCATTTATCTAGTAAAGCTAAATCATTTACCATATTACAGACGCCTCCAGGAATATCAACCCTATTGCACACTTTAGAGTCATCGGCAAATAGGCAAACCTTCCCTACCAAACCTTCCCCTATGTCACTCACAAACATATTAAAAAGAATAGGACCCAGAACAGACCCTTGTGGCACACCGCTTGTAACCTGTCTCTCCTCAGAATACTTGCTATTAACAATAACTCTGTGATGTCTATGCTTCAGCCAGCTTGAAATCCACTGAACTATCCAGGGATTAAGTCCAATCTTCACTAATTTATCTATCAGCTCTTTATGTGGAATCGTATCAAAGGCTTTGCTGAAGTCCAGATAGGCAATATCCACGGCACCACCTTGAGCCAACACCTTTGTGACAGTCGAAGAAATCAATGAGATTAGTCTGACATGATTTGCCTTCAGTAAAGCCATGCTGATTTGGGTCCAATAAGTTATTTTTTTTTAGGTGCTGATTTATCCTCTTTTTGAGTAGAGTCTCCATCATTTTAACTATAACTGATGTCAAGCTAACTGGCCTGTAGTTACCAGCTTCTTCTCTACTGCTCTTCTTGTGGATAGGCACAACATTGGCCATTCTCCAATCCTCAGGAACATCTCCTGTTAACAGGGATTGGTTAAACAAATCAGTCAGGGGGGTAGCAATGACAGATCTGAGTTCTTTAAGAACTCTGGGGTGGATGCCATCTGGACCCATTGCCTTATTTATCTTTAATCGTTCAAGTTCTTCTAAGACATCGGCTTCTAAGATCACTGGAGCTGAATCCATACAGCTGGAAGCAATGCTATATCCCTCTATAATATTATTTTGTAAGGTGTCTTTTGAGAATACTGAACAGAAGTAGCTATTGAAATGGTCAGCGATCTCCTTATTCCCATCAATGCATGTATTATTCCCGGTACTAAGCTTTGTGATGCTGCAGTTTTTCTTCTTCCTATCACTAATATATCTGAAGGTTTTATCCCCCTTCTTTACAGATTTGGCAATTTCTTCCTCTTTTGAGGCTTTAGCAACATGTATTATCTGTTTCGCCTCCTTCTGTCTCATTTTATACACCTCTCTATCAGCTATACTTCCAGACTCTTTATACCTCCTATAGGCAGCCTTTTTTTCATTGACTATAGCCCTTACATCATTGCTAAACCATAGCGGTTTCTTCTTCTTTTTACCTTTAGTTATTTGCCTTACATAGTCCTGTGGCTTTTAAGATGGCCTTTTTTAATACAGTCCACTGGGTGCTCGCTCCTGCCATTTTATCCCTCCCCTTTAATTCATTATTTAAATATTCCCCCATTACATTAAAATTTGTTCTTCTGAAATCCAATACTTTGGTTGCAGTATAGGATTGCTCACAATCAGTTTTTACATCAAACCACAAACTTAGATGGTCACTGCAACCTAAATTTTCTCCCACCTTAACCTCTGAAACCCAATTCCCATTCGTAAAAACTAAATCTAGAATATTCTCCCCTCTAGTTGGTGTCTTAACCAGCTGTGCCAGAGCTGCTCCTGTAAAGGCCTCTACTATATTCTTACTTTTACATGTAAGGGCACTGGGGATATTCCAGTCAACATCAGGCATGTTGAAATCACCCATAACCACAATACAGTCATACATCGTCTTACGAACCTAATTGGTTCCAGGGAGAGGTTCGTAAGACGAAAGGTTCGTAAGACGAAACATTGTTTCCCATAGGAAACAATGTAAAGTCAATTAATCCGTGCAACCAAAAAAAACCCCGCAAAAAAACCCGCTTCCGCCCGGCTGTCACCTTTTAAAACAGCCTGGGGGCTTCTCAGCGACCTCCCAAACGCCAAACCCGAACTTCTGGGTTCGGCATTCGGGAGGCCGCCGAGAAGCCCCCAGGCTGTTTTAAAAGGTGACAGCCGGGCGGCGGGGCTTCCCAGCAGCCTCCGAACGCCGAACGTGGAAGTTTGGGTTTGGCGTTCGGCTTCGGGAGACGGCTGGGAAGCCGTGCGGCTGTTTTAAAAGGTCACAGCCGGGCTGGGGGGGGTTGCTGGGAAGCCCCCCAGCCTGGCTGTCACCTTTTAAAACAGCAGCACGGCTTCCCAGCAGCCTCCGAACGCCAAACGCGGAAGTTTGGGTTTGGCGTTCGGCTTCGGGAGACGGCTGGGAAGCCGCGCGACTGTTTTAAAAGGTGACAGCCGGGCTGGGGGGCTTCCCAGCAACCCCCCCCCAGCCCAGCTGTGACTTTTTAAAACAGCCGTGCGGCTTCCCAGCAACCTCCGAACGCCAAACGCGGAAGTTTGGGTTTGGCGTTTGGCTTCAGGAGACGGCTGGGAAGCCACGCGGCTGTTTTAAAAGGTGACAGCCGGGCTGGGGGGCTTCCCAGCAAGCCCCCCAGCCCAGCTGTGACCTTTTAAAACAGCTGCGCGGCTTCCCAGCAGCCTCTGAATGCCAAACGCGGAAGTTTGGGTTTGGCGTTCGGCTTCAGGAGATGGCTGGGAAGCCGCGCGGCTGTTTTAAAAGGTGACAGCCGGGCTGGGGGCTTCCCAGCACCCCCCCCCCAGCCCGGCTGCGACCTTTTAAAACAGCCGCGCGGCTTCCCAGCAGCCTCCGAACGCCAAATGCGGAAGTTTGGGTTTGGCGTTCGGCTTCAGGAGATGGCTGGGAAGCCGCGCAGCTGTTTTAAAAGGTGACAGCCGGGCTGGGGGGCTTCCCAGCAACCCCCCCAGCCTGGCTGTGACCTTTTAAAACAGCCGCGCGGCTTCCCAGCCATCTCCCAAAGCTGAACGCCAAACCCAAACTTCCGCGTTTGGTGTTCGGAGGCTGCTGGGAAGCCCCGCCGCCCGGCTGTCACCTTTTAAAACAGCCGCGCGGCTTCCCAGCATCCTCCGAACGGTTCAGAAAAAATTTGCCTCTTCTTACGAACTTTTTTCGTATTACGAACGCCAAACCCGAACTTCCAGGTTTGGCGTTCGGAGGCTGCTGGAAAGCCGCGCGGCTGTTTTAAAAGGTGACAGCCGGGCTGGGGGGCTTCCCAGCAACCTTCCGAACCGAACCCGGGGTTCAGAAAATTTTTGCCTCTTCTTACAAACGTTGTCCGAATTACGAACCAGCGTTCAGGAGGCTTCTGGGAAGCCCCGCCGCCCGGCTGTCACCTTTTAAAACAGCCGCGCGGCTTCCCAGCAGTCTCCGAACGCTGGTTCGTAACTCAAAAAAAGTTCGTAAGAAGAGGCAAAATTTTTCTGAACCCCGGGTTCGTATCACGAGTTGTTCGTAAGACGAGGGATTCGTATCTTGAGGTACCACTGTAGTTATAAAATTAAACATGTTTCAATTTGACATAAAGATATATGGATCTTTTTAGCAGGAAACTACAATTTTGCTAAGGGAGAAGCAATCAGAAAAATGTAATGCACAAGTCTGAAGTTCTATTTCATATTTATTACAAATGAATACAACCATTTTGAAAAAAATATTTATTTAATACATACATACAAGTAGAGCAAGAATAGTGCTGTGTTACAGTCTCATAACCATATATTAAATCCATTTATTTATATCTAGTCTTGCTTGGGATTCATATAAAAAGATCTGCCTAATCTGGAACTCTATAAAAACAAATTGAACTAGAACTTTTATCATGCTCAGTCAATATAACTATTGTCTTATACTGACCAGAGATGATGATTTCACATATCTTGCAGATTGGGGCAGGCTATTTCAAAGGACCCACAAAAGTAACAAAAACATTCATTGTGAAGTACATTGATTTTCAAGATTTTGCTTAGAAGATACATATGTTATGGGATACACATTCTTTTTGGTTTTCTTCTTATGCTTGGATATATCTTCAGCTGTACCAAGATGATTTTCTTCAATCTTTAAATCAGGTTCAGAAGTTAACCTATAGTTAAAGCAACCATTCAAGTTTCACATTAAATATAAACATTAACCTAACTTGAAACTACATTAAGCATGCCATTAATTCCTAGTTCCTTACTTAATTTTGAATTCTATTTTAAACTTATGCTAAAAAAGGAAAAAATGGATAGAAAAAAGCAAACACACAAATATTAAAAGCAACAAAGCAAAGCATTTAGCTAATAAATTACATTACATACAGATATAATTGGAAGCTTAATGATATACTAGATTTATTAACATTTGGTGAATATATCTGAGATCTATTTTAATTGAGCTAATATATATAAAAAGTGCATCAAACATTAACTTATACTGTTTCAAACAAGATACCAAAAGAATCTGGGTTGCACAAGTTAAACTACTTTTTGAACAAGCATGCATCTTTTTAATACAAGAACAAAATAAATAGGCAGAAAATCTTTTAGAAAACAGAAAATAGTATCACTGTGTGTGTGAGATGAGGGGGGTTACTATCAATTTATTGATGTATTATTAAATAATTATGTGTATGCAAGAACAAATGATATACAATACTATATATAAATGATTATGGATATGGATAGTTTTGACATTGTTCTATTATTATTATTATTATTATTATTATTATTATTATTATTATTATTATTATTATTATTTTTGTATGCTGCCCCTTTCCGAAGACTCGGAGCGGCTAAATATCTAAAGATATTAAGTTAAATTATGTCTCCAAATTTTGGGATTTGATTATTGTTGGGGAGTTATGGTTGCATTGGCCTGAGTATTGCTAAAAAAAATCATTAGAAAAGTAGTAATATTCATGCTAAAGGATTGAATTCAAGAGATATGTGAATTGTGCATTTTTGAAATAGCAAGTTTATCGCTAATCAAAAATGAGGAAAAGAGAAGACATTTATTAAGACAATTGTCTGTAAAAAAAAAAAATTCAAATAGATACAAAAAATATTGATAATTGTCATCCCTAAAGTAAAACCCAATCTGATCTAGGTACCAGTATTCTGTCCTCTTTGAGATGGGTTTTGAAATGAAGAGTGCAGTTTTACTGATTATATGTAGGTTCGTTCCCTGCAATAGGTAACATTTTTAACAGACTCTTAAAAATATTTTTTTAGTTTTTAAGCAAGGGGGCTATGTAAACAGTGTTAAGATATTCATGAACTGGGAAAGCCATGTTAACAGGATTAGCTAATGAATAGGTATAGCAACTAAGTCAGCCAATAGGAAATAACCACTTCTGAGTCTGTGCAGAGAATCAAAACTGAATATTTAAGCCTAAGGCTGGGTGTGGCTCAGTCTGTACTCTTCTACTCTGAACTCTGCTGAAATAAAACTAACTGTGCTCTGCTGCCTATAACTACTTGAAGAAGAAACTCTGCTAATGGTATTGTAAATTCATGTTACTATGTTTACAAATAAGTTTACATATCTAGCTGAATCAGTCATCTGTGTATGCTTCTGGTTTTGATTTTTATGCAACAAATTTTAATAAGAAACCCTTTCTGGAGAATATAATTTGCCCTCAACAAGAAGGTGTCCTTTGTATTCAATGGCTGATGCTCCACAAATACAACCTTTCTTCAATTGACACTCCATTAAACCTCCCATGCCTTACCATGGAGTCCAATTGTTCAAAGCAAGCTCTTTAAAAAGCTGTTCTGGGATATTGAAGTTTGCAAGTTGTTAAATATTTTTTTCTAATTGGGAGGCTGATTTGCATTGCACCAGCCACTTCAGCCACTTGACATTATTCATATTTTGAAATATTAGAAAATCATTGAGTTTTGTTTAAAAGTTCTTCATTTTAATTTGGTCAACCCGTTGAAATTTGATGTTTAATATGTGACTGATTTCCTTCTTGTTTTATGTTCTTTTCTTCTAGTTATACTGCATAGCTATATTTTTTAAAGTTTTTCATATATTTATTTTTCTATTTTAATGTTTCTCTAGTTCTTTCTGTAAAGCTTCAAATCTACTAATTTTTGCAATTTACATTGACAATATTATAAAGATATAAGCAAATTTTTAATAATTAGTAGACACATGTATAGAATGTAATGAAAAAAGAAGAGCTGCAGCTAAGTGAGAACTCTTATATGTCTTCCAAATAACTTTAATCCATCTTCAGGGAGATTTTACCCGACATTTGGGACCAAACCAAACTCAACACCCCAAACTTTTTACACAGGGGGCCAGTTCAGTGTCCTTGGACTGTTGGAGGGCCGGACTAAAAAAAAAAAACTATGAACAAATCCCTATGCACACTGCACATACCTTGTTTTAAAGTAAAAGACAAAATGGGAACGTACTATTTAGAGGGGGAAAGAAGTCTGAAATTCATATATGTTTATGTTTTGTTTTTAATTTTCTTTTGTTAACATCTGATTGGCTATACAAGGTTTTCTTGGCTTATAGAAAAATGTATAAAGAAAGGAAGCACTTTGGCATAACGGCTAATAAGTTAGAAATATAATTGGTGTTGCACTTTTTGAAGGAACATTAAGGAGGAAATTTAATTAAAAGAAAATGAATGTAACTGGATGACAAAATTAGAAAAAAACCTTTTGCAACATTTTTCATGATTGATATTTTTTACTAACAAAATACCACATTTTATTCATGGAAAATTACAACTATGTTGTTTGAATGTATGTTGAGAGAATTTTTTTTTTAAAATCCCCCCTCCAAACAGTCCTTCCTTCCTCTGTCCTTCTATTCATTTCATTCTTTCTTCCTTCCTTTCTTCCTTGTTCCCTCCGTTTCTCCTTCCTTCCTTCCTTCTTTCCTTCCTTCCTTCCCTCCTTCATTCATCTCCAATTCTCCTTCCCTCCCTCTCTTTCCCTTTTCTTTCTTTCTCTCTTTCTTTTCCCTGTGCTCTTGTCACTCACTGGGGGGGCCGGATAAATGGCCTCATGTGGCCCGCGGGCCATAGTTTGGGGACCGCTGCTTAAGACTAACCTTTTCCATAAATCACAAAATGCCATTCCATAGTCCTCCTCTTCATTTAATATCCTTCCTCTGTAATCCCATTATCTATTCTGCTTTCTCTAACCACTGGGGGTTTTAAAGAACAAGCTTTCCATTCCCTATACCCACTTCACACATCATTTATATACATTCAATTCATTCTATTTTTATGCCCTGAACCTGCATCTACTTGCAGCAATGTCCATGATGGTCTCCTAATAGTATATGTATACATCAAAACAGGCAAAAACAATGGTGTTATAATTAACAATCTATCTCTTTGCACGCGTGTGTCATTTTGAGTGCTTTGACCATTAATATGGACAAGGCTGCCCATCTGCTTCAATTTATTTTTCAACAGCAATCTATAATTTAACAGGATTCTTGGCATAGTATTGTGTTAACCCCATAGTTCCATTCACTTAGCAAAATGGGTGGTAATTACATTAAAAAAAACCTAAATATTTTATAATTACAGCCCTGTAATATAAACATTCAATAATGTTAAATGTAGGTTAATTATGGAGTAGCTCTCCAAACAGAACTGATGCCTCTACAACACATTAAGAGAATTTTCTATATCAAACTACTGCTTAAGTTATATCTTAAAATAAACTAAATAAAAAATTCATATCTTTTTTTTCATTTCATTGAAAAACAAGCTGCTCTATCTAACTCAATAATTATTTATTTTATTTATTATTTATTATTTGGATTTGTATGCCGCCCCTCTCCGAAGACTCTATTTATTCCTATTAGTCATGAGGTAAACCTCATATCAGTCATGAGGTAAACCTTTTCAGGTTTACTTGCTGCCCAATTTTATAATTGGGAATGGGGGGATGAGAAGCTGCAGTATCTAAAATTATAAAATTGATAAGTAGGCAGGTTTTTCTCTTCTTGTACTTAATCCATCTTGGTGTCTAATTGCAAGAAAGACCCTCCTACATTGGAATATCTTACAGGCACCCTTTGCTTTCAAAACAGCTTGCCTTACAAAGTTGTGGGGGCTCCATCCATGGGATTTTTAAAGAAGAGATTAGACAGTCATTTGTCCAGAAAGGTAGAGTCTCCTGCTTGGGCAGGGGGTTCAAGGTTCATTCCAATTCTGTTATTCTGCTACTTGCCATGATAGAGAGAGGAGAAATTATTATACATTACACAATTTTCTAATGGATCTTCCCAGGATATAAGGCAATGTTTAGGCATCTCAAAAGAGTCACTGAGTAGCTAAAGGAGACTCAGATAAAATGGTGTGTCAGGGAGACACCATTTATTTCAGCCAACTGAAGATGTTTAACTAGTAGTCCTCTCTGAAGGAGTATTAAGGAATAGGACGCCCATTTTAAGAACAGCTGGCAGTTTCATCAAATCAGCATTCATGTGTGAACGACAAATATTACCCCAATAAATTACTGCCAGGTATGGATCTGAACTTGACTGCCTAAACACACACATTTCTATCATTCACTCAGAAACTGTTACATTCTCTTCAACCCATCAGGTAAGAGTTCCTGCTCACTGAACGCTAAGTATTCCTCCCTGTATTAGTGATACAAGAAGATCATCACATGCTGATTGAAAATGCTACAGAGGGAGTTCATGAGGCCAGAGGTAAGAACTAAGAGAAGTGCTGGAAGTCAGAGTTCTCTATCATGCTGAAGAACACTCATCCAAATCATCACTGGTATGATAGCATATGTCATACTTGACATCTTTGGACTACCTTGCTATTATCAGAGTGACAGATGATTTACCCAGTGCATTGGCACCTTTTTCCGCTTTGGAGAAGATAGTTTGTCATTAGTCATCAGCCTGGATTTTCAACAGTGACAAAGATGGATGGATGATGCTTATGTATTCCAAGAGTGAAATATTATTTCATGTCCTTGAGGACCTGAATCTTTTAATGAGTATAGGCAGCGTAACATGGATTCTTCATGTAAAGTTTTAGAGTCTCATACTAGAGTGCCCTCTTCATTGTTAAAAGCTCAATGTTCATTGTGAACGCTGTTTTGTAAAGCTTAGCAAACACTATAGCAACACACTGGTTTTGTGAAGGATTGCTTTAAATATATTTCGATTTCATGCAAGAGTTAAGCAACAGCATTTAGAAAGCTTAACTTATTATAATACTGTAGTCACAAATGTGCCGTAAAAACCATACACCAAGTATGACTTTCTCAAGCAACTCCTCTCTGACTTGAATCAGATTCTGGAACTTGAAGGAGCTTGAATCAGTTTTTGCAGCCAAGAAATTATTGCGCCAGCTTGAAACAGTCTATTCCCTTCTTCAGATTCAATATTTTTCCAACTGCTTCTAAGAAAGGCAAATTTAGTGAACCCGCCAGAAGGAATACATCTTTTCTTGTGGATCAGATGTGGTATAAATAGTTGGGTATATTATGCTACTATTGAGTGGGTTAGGTTTGATAGTTTTGATTGTGGGGATTTATCATTTATACCCTTAAACAGAAGTAGAGTGAGATAGTAAGTTGAAGCAATAGTTACGGATGTACTGAAGAAAGCAGTTAGCAGTTCAGATACTGCAAAATATTATAGAAGACTAAATTGAAAGGAAACTAGTAGCACACAAAATTGATCAGACATTGATTAGAAAAAGTTCCGTTTTTCCAGACAGAGAAATTGTTTGACTGCATTGAGTGCATTCCTGGCCCTTTAGCTGAGAGACCATTTCAGCCTGTATGGGTGTCAACAATGGAAGGGAAAAACTAGAAGAAAAGCTCTTCCCGGACTCATACTGCTGGATTCATATATGAAGACAAGATAGCTTTTTTTTTTCAGCTGCTGCATTACTTACCTAAAAAGAACTGAAGAAACTCAGCACAATGACACACATCCTTATCACAATGCATTCTACCTGGATTGCCTTTGGAAATCACCTAGTTGATATACGTGCAAACTACAGCTTCCTGTTTGCTGTTTGATGCTCAGCACCATGAATGCCAACTAAATGAATCCTGTACTAGTTCTAATAAATTTCCAGATACTGTACATTGGTTTCAACCTAAAGGTCTTTATGGATTCCCACTTGTATACTTGCAGGATCTTTCCTGAACCAGTATCAACCTGATCAAGAAATTCCTCTTGGAAAAAAAATCCTGGTGATCTTTCATCCTCAGGTCTAAAGCTAGCAATTTTTTTTTTTGGTGACAGAAATAAATTAGCCATGTTTGTAGATGCATTCAATGGGACTTTTAAAGACTGGTAGATCT
The DNA here is from genome assembly GCF_031021105.1 of Erythrolamprus reginae. Taxonomy (NCBI): domain Eukaryota; kingdom Metazoa; phylum Chordata; class Lepidosauria; order Squamata; family Dipsadidae; genus Erythrolamprus; species Erythrolamprus reginae. The sequence goes on from NC_091951.1 coordinate 129,002,162, forward strand.
GCTGATATGCTAGTGCTTCAGGTATTTTTCTTATATTTATTACTGCAGATGCTTTAGTGTTTTATTATATGTTAATACTTGCATGATTGTGATTGTAGTTAGTTGCTGAAGGCCTTTTGATCTGACAGCACATATATTTAATACAGCAAATAAATGCTATACTACAAATTATACAGCTCTATCAGATGAATTTCTTATGCTCCAGGCCACATGAATGAATTCTTGTTTACTTTCTTATTTGCAGATTAACATCCCACTGCGGCTTAAATAGTATCAATATTTTTGACAGTAATATGCACAATATCAGTAACAGATAAATGATCATCAGCAAAACTAGATGTTTCTTAATACAGTGATCCCTCGATTATCGCGGGGGTTACGTTCCAAGACCTCCCGCGATAATCGATTTTCCGCGGTATAGTGGTGCGGAAGTAAAAACACCATCTGCGCATGCGCGCCCTTTTTTCCATGGCCGCGCATGTGCACATGGTGGAGCCGGGGAGCGACGAAAGTGCGGAAGCCGACAAAGATTGCTTTGAATGTCGGCTGCCCCCGCCCCCCCAGCACCCGCCCGCCCGCCGTTCACCCGGCCGGCCGGCCGCTCGCCCGTTTACCCGGCCGGCCGCTCGCTCGCCCGTTCACCCGCCCACCCGACCGCTCGCCCGTTCACCCGCCCGCCCGCTTGCCGCTCGCCTGTTCACCCGCCCCCCTGGCCGCTTGCTTGCCGCTCGCCCGTTTACCCGCCCGCCCGGCCGCTCGCTTGCCGCTCGCCTGTTCACCCGCCCGCCTGGCCGCTCGCCTGTTCACCCGCCCTCCACTCGCCTGCCACTCGCCCGTTCACCTGCCCGGCCGGCCGCTCGCTCACCGCTCGCCCGCCATTCGCCCGGCCACCCGCCGTTTGCCGCTCGAGAGCAAGAGGGGGAGAGATAGAGAAAGAGAGAGAAGGAAAGAAAGAGATGAGAGAGGGAGGAAGAGAATGTGAGAGAGGAAGAAGCAAGATAGAGAAAGAGAGAGAGAAAGAAAGATGAGAAAGGAAGGAAGAGAGTGAGAGAGAGGAAGAAAGAGAGAGAGAGAAGAGAGGAAGGAAGAGAGAGAGAAATGATAGAAAAAAGGGGAGAAAAAAAGAGAAATGAGAAAATGATTGAAGCAGAGAATGACAGGAAAGAAAGAGAAAGAGACAGAGAAGTGACTCTTGGTGATGACGTATGACGTCATCGGGTGGGAAAAACCGTGGTATAGCAAAAAAAAATGTGGAGTATTTTTTAATTAATATTTTTTGAAAAACTGTGGTATAGCGTTTCGCGAAAATCGAGACCGCGAAAATCGAGGAATCACTGTAGTTGCAGCAAATAACTTCTTACTGCTTTTAAATTCTTATCTGTTTATTATTTATGTATTTATTGCGTGGACATTGTAATGTGTTTAATCCTCAGTAAAACTGTATATGATTATCCAATGAAAGAAAAAAAAAAGTTTTTAATGGATGAGGCAAAAAGCAACCACCATGAAGGACCAAAAAGCTTCCTGTGAAGCTGATCTCCTCTAGGAATCTGCTCAATGCTTTTAACCATTGGAAGACAAGACCAAATCCTCCTTAAAACCATGGAGCAGATCCCCAGAGGAAAGTGAAGTTACCATTAAAAAAAAAGTATAAAGCATTCCAAGTTCTTATAATGTCAAAATGTTGATCATGTGACTGGGAGGGGGGATGATACATATGAATACTGAATCATTGGTTCTAAACCAAGCCAAAGTTTTCTTGCTAATGAAGTTAAATGTGCCATATTACTAACAATAAAGTTGCACGGTTTGATGAATTTTTTAAAAAAAATATTGCTTAAAACCTTCCAAAACAATGGAGTTCAACTTTTACTTCTTAATAAATAGATAGGAAAAATTCAGCAGTAGCCAAGACTGACAAACATCAATTTATATTCCAAAAATCAAACACTGTTCATGAATGCTCACAATACTGCACAACTGCACTTGTCTCAAATGCTGGTAAGAGACACTTAGGATTTCACAATCTAGTCTTCAACAGTACATGAACAGGAAGTGCTAGTTATATAAGTTAGATTCAAAAAGGGTAGAGGCACACAAGGTCACATTACTAATATCAAATACAGTGGTACCTTGGTTAACAACTACAATCCGTTCCGGAAGGTTGATTGTTAACCAAAATTTCCCCATAGGAAATAATGGAAATGGATTTAATTGGTTCCCAGCCTTTATTACTTATGGGGGAAATTGAAAATTGAGGATTTTTTTCTGCCTCCCCCACACTCATTGTCCCTCACTCCCGCCCCCCTCTCCATACCTTTTTACCCCTTACCCCCCCCCCATTGTCCCTCACTCCCCCTCTCTGCCTTCGTCCCCTTGCCAGGGGAGCAGCAAACATTGTTTTGGCTGTGACGAGGCAGGCGCTGAGTTTGCTGGTCCTGGCAGCGGCTTCTTTTTGGGGACAGCGGCAGCAGCCTGGGCATGGACGTGATATTCCCAGCGCTGCTGTTCCTCGAAAGGAAGCTACCGGAGCCACCACCACCAGCAGCTGGCGGCAGCAGCTTCCTTTCGAGGAACAGCAACGCTGGGAACATCATGTCCATGCCCAGGCCCCTGCCGCTGCCCCCAAAAAGAAGCCACCGCCCTCAAAGAGAAGCTGCCGCTGGGACCAGCAAACTCAGCACTGGTATCCAAAGCAATTTTTTGCCAAAATGTTTGTTATCCGAAAAATACACTAACCAAGGCATTTGTTAACCGAGGTACCACTGTATATTGGGAAGAGCTACGTCATTGACAAGAAATTGATAATTGCTTTGCTTTGCTTACACCAAAGCTTTTGAGTGTGTAGACCAAAATAAATTGAGGGTAGCCCTTAATAAGACGCCATTTCTTCTTACTGCATAAATCTGCATGATTACTAGAAACCAACAGTTTCAGTGAAATATGGTGCAATTAAATTGCACATAATAAATTTTGCACACTGCTACCTTCTTTAACATACATGCTGAAAAATGATAGACTAGAATTAGAAACTGGAATTAAAAATGTTGGAAGAAACATCAACAGCCTCAGATATGCAAGTGGTGGGTCTGGAAGAAGGAAAAATTGAGGAATTTCTTGTTAAAAAGTAACAAGAAAGAAGCTGGTACAAAAGAATTTCTGCTGCTATTTATTAAAAACCCTGTATGCTAAAAGGCAGTGCCAACACACATAAACAGATGAATAAGATGTCCCCATCTTCATATTTCCCAATTCAAAAATTCATAGATATATGGTGACTTAGTCAAACAAAGATGTGTGTTTCTTTTCTTGAAAGAAAATCTAAGATATCTTTATACAAAATACTGAGATGCAGAGTTATAATGATGGCAACAAAGGTATATATTGTCAAAACTATTATTTTCCCAGTTGTAACAAATAGCTCTGAAAACCAGAACACTAGAAAAGCTGAAGAAAAATCAATGCTTTTGAATGGTAGTGTAGGAGAAAATTGTTACAAATACCTTAGACTGAAAGAACAAATAGTTCATCAATAGATAAGGTAAAAACAGAATGCTTGCTGGAAGCACAGATAACAAATCCAGTTTAAATATTGTGGTCACATAAAATGAAATCTATAGTCATTGGACAATATCCTGGCACTTGGAAAGTGCAAGAGATAAGAGAAACACCCTACATGATTAGATGGCATCAGTGATGACACAATATGACTTTAAAAGAACTTAAAGAAATTATTGACAGACAATTGTGCCACGGATTTGCATTTAGTAAAGTTTAGAAGTGACCAAACAATTGTAAGGTGAAATCAAGAGATAAATTGACTGATTTAGTTTTCAAAAAGGTATATTTGGAATTTAGCATCACAAGACAGTATTTGAAACTAAACTATGTACAAAAAATGACCATTTAATTGCTAATATGCATAACTTTTTGTTGAAATTTGAAATGGAAGAACAAGTGGAAGAGTGTGATAAAATGAGCAAAGAACTTTGGGCAATATTTATTATTTTATTTATTCATTGTTATTATTTGTCTATATTCTGCCTTTATTATTTTCATAAATAAGTCAAGGTAACAAACATATCTACACACCTTCCTCCTCCTATTTTCCCCAAAACAACTACCCTGTGAAGTGGATTGGGCTGAGAGAGTGACTAGCCCAGCTTGTTTTCATGGCTAAGGCAGGACTTGAACTCAGCCCCTTGCTTTCTGGACCTAACTGGCTCTATCAATATATAGAGAAAACAATGGGAAAATATGTAACTGAAATAACTAAAAGTTGCCTGATAATTTCAATGAGAACTTTTATAAAATGTTGTACCACTGTTACATGACTCCAGAAAAAATATCTAAAATGTATAAGGATGCTGCAATTTTATGTTGAAAATGTATAAAATATGAAAGGTCCTTTTATCATGACTGGCAGACATGCACAAAAGCTAGAAAATCTTAGCTTTGAATATGTATAGGGATAGAAAGAATTTTAAAGAGTAATATATTCAATTGAAAGCAGAAATCTTATTGGAACTAATATACAGAAAAGATAGGGGGGACTTTTTATATGTAACTGTTGAAAGATTTTATGCTAAAAATGGAAAGATTCTGAAATACTATGATGGAGAAATAAATGGTAAAGATGACAGAATTAGCAGAGACGAAAAAATTGTCTGATTAGAGAAAGGATAAAAATATATTTATTATATATTTTTATACAGAATATATATATATTCAGAATATATATATATATTCAGCAAAAACTCCTTATGGACTTTTTGCTGAAAACATTTTTAAAAAAATGAACTTCTACTTTATGGATTTGATAATTAGAAAGGCTAGAGAATGGAAACAAGAAAATTATGTTGCAAGGTTAAAATAGCAATAGCACTGGACTTATATACCATTTTACAGTGCTTTACAGCCCTAAGCGTTTTACAGAGTTAGCATATTGCCTCCAACAATCTGGGCCCTCATTTTACCCACCTTGGAAGGATAGAAGGCTGAATCAACATTGAGCCTGATGAGATTCACACTGCCAAATTGCAGGCAGCCAGCAGTCAGCAGAAATAGCCTGAGTACTGCACTCTAACCACTGTGCCACCGTGGCTCGTATATTTGTAATTGCTGTTAAGATTGGAAGCCATTTGTTCATAACATTATCAATCTTTTTCCTTTCCTTCCTTTCTCTTTTCTATTTTTTTCTTTGTATTTTTTATTCATGCTAGTTCACTTCCCTTATACTTCTCTTTCAAAATTTGTATTCTTTTAAAAATAGTTAATAAAACTTACATAAAAATGAAAAGGTTTATAAATGTTTTGGGTTTTTAAGAGTAGGTTTTAATTATTTGTATTTTCAAATGTAGCTTTTAGAGTAGGATTTTATATTGTCAATTTTGTGTTTTTTATGCTGTAAGTCGCCTTGAGTCCCTGGAAAAGGGCGGCCTAGAAATCCAAATAATAAATAAATAAGTGACAGAACAATTGATCAACATGGCTTTTTTGTGTTGCTATCTGTATCTATTTGTTTTCAGCTAGGAGGTGCTCTGGTTGAAATTAGGTTTATGGAACAACAAGGATTGCTGCTGGTGTGTCACCCTCCCTGTTTCACAGCAGCTTTCCTGACCAAGTTGCCAAATTCCACTGCTTTGTTGGCGATAACAACTCCAAAGATGCTGCTCACATATTTTCAAAACCTTGCAAAACCTCCAAAAGTGAAAAAGTTGAATGAAATAAAATGACAATCTGGCTGGCCAATATTAGCATCCGACCATTTCTTGATGATATCAAAGCAAGCAGTCCGGTTATTATGACCAGTTTTAAAGACAACTATGCGTCAGAAAGGTAACATAACACCTATATTATATCTTACATATTACATATTACAATCTTAACATTACAGGGAATGAATCAAGGACTTAGGAGAAAATGAAAATGCTAGCCAATAGTAACTACTAACCAATAGGTAACTACCATGAAGCTCTTGCATTCACACTGCAGAATCTTCCAAAGTATTTTAAAATATATCACAGCAGAAACATAACCTTTGAAAGCTCTTTGCCTAATAAGCTATTGTATGATTATGTAGGTATGATGCTAATCTGGCAGTAGAGCATATGAACATATGCTTAACTGCTCATAGCTGCTATGAGTAATACAAATCCTTGTAAGTGCTTTAGAAGGCAAGGAAACAAAATGAAATAACTTTTTACAAGACTTCAAATCGGCCTAGCCTCTTCCCAAATTGACACGATTTCATACTCATAGGACAGCTACAAATAATCATGTAAAACTGGGAAGAGGTACAGTGTAATAGTTCAAAAAGATGGTTCTTGTTATTGCCAAATGTTTTCCAGAGTACTTCTTCTGAAAGCATTTTGGAGCCCTAAAGAAATCTTAAACATCTGATAATGCATACAAAAGCTCTCATTACCAGGTTATACATCCAGACAATCCGATAGCTATCATGTTATACCCACTGCTTTAATCACATCTCTCCTTTCACATACAGTGTTCCCTCGCTTTCCGCAGGGGATGCGTTCTGAGACCACCCGTGAAAGTCAAATTTCCGCGAAGTAGAGATGCGGAAGTAAATACACTATTTTTGGCTATGAACAGTATCACAAACTTTCCCATAACACTTTAAACCCCTAAATTGCAATTTTCTATTCCCTTAGCAACCATTTAGATTATTACTAACCATGTTTATTTATTAAAGTTTATTAAAAAAAATATTTATTAAAAGCAGACAAAAGTTTGGCAATGATATATGATGTCATCGGGTGGGAAAAACCGCAAAATATTTTTTAATTAATATTTTTGAAAAACCGTGTTATAGACTTTTCGCGAAGTTCGAACCCGCGAAAATCGAGGGAACACTGTATTACAGTCTTGATGCATCATTCATTCATTCATAAAGAAAAAAAATAACAAGAGGTTAATATTATTGAGTCAACATGAAATAACTGTGGATCAGTTTTCCACCCTGAACTAGAATACAAATTAACTTTGAAATGCCAGGATGGCACAATTGCTAATGCAAATGAAATCTGGCATGAGCACTACATTGAAGTGATTTTTTAAAAAAAGCAACAGTAAAGAATACTGAAGTCCATAAGATAAGCGTCCTTTCCATTTGCCATTATTTTGATTTTTTAAAGAATGTTGAGAGTTTCAGACTAGGCAACTGGAGCTGGGGTAGCACACTGCATGCAAGACTGAGAAAGTAGATGAAGAAATGTATAGCATAATGCATGCAACTAAAAAACAGAGATGCAGGTCTGTGCTGATTGTCTTGCACATACATATTAGGAGAAACTGACCTGGTGGTCTGAAGCAATCCTGCACCATTCCCAATTTTCTTACATGTAGATGTTCTGTCTAAGTCATTCTCCTCAATTTTCACGGTCTTCCTTCCTCTTTGTTCTATTGGTGGTAGAGGAACAGCATTCATGGGATTAATTTGAAGCGTGGTTTTTATATCAGCCTTAGTGTCTTCATCTAGTTCCCTGTTTTGGTATGGCAGACAAGAAGATTCACACAAAGAATTAGGGATATTGAAGCCGTCTGAAGACCCATCCCTTGTATTCTTCTGGAGGTTGCTAGGTTGGCCCATTAATTCTAGGAAAGAGAATACAAAATTAAATCAGATTAATTCTTTAGAACACATATGCATATGCTCTTAGTGTACAGAAAGAAAAGATACATTTTATTATTATTATTATTATTATTTATTAGATTTGTATGCCACCCCTCTCCGCAGACTCGGGGCGGCTCACAGCAATGATAAAAACAATATACAGTAACAAATCTAATTTATATTGAGTTTAAAATAACAATTTTACATTAAAAAGCCTAAAACCCCCAATATATAAAAAAGCATACACACAAACATATCATACATACAGCTACATAGGCAAGAGGGGTGGATGTCTCAGTCCCCCCATGCCTGACAACAGAGGTAGGTTTTAAGAAGTTTACAAAAGGCAAGGGGGGTGGGGGCAGTCCTGATCCCTGGGGGGAGCTGGTTCCAAAGGGTCGGGGCCACCACAGAGAAGGCTCTTCCCCTGGGTCCCGCAAGACGGCATTGTTTAGTTGACAGGACCCAGAGAAGGCCAACTCTGTGGGACCTAACCGGCCTCTGGGATTCGTGCGGCAGAAGGCGGTCTCGCAGATATTCTGGTCCGGTGCCATGAAGGGCTTTATAGGTCATAACCAACACTTTGAATTGTGACCGGAAACTGATTTGTCAAGAATCATGAGGTAAAACACTTAATGATTGTCATAGGGTACAAATAAGCAATCATGAAACAATCAATATAAATTGTAAGGATACAAGAAACAAGTTAGTCATACAGTCATAAGTGGAAGGAGATGGATGATAGAAACGATGAGAAGACTAATAGTAATAGTAATACAGCCTTAGTGAATAGTTTGACAGTGGTGAGGGAATTATTTGCTTAGCAGAGTAATGACATTTGGGGGAAAAACTCCTCTTGTGTCTAGTTGTCTGGGTGTGCAGTGCTCTATAGCGTCGTTTTGAGTGTAGGAGTTGAATTTATGTCCAGGTTGCAAGCGGTCAGTAAATATTTTCAGCACCGTCTTTTTAATTCGTGCAGTATACAGGTCTTCAATGGAAGGCAGGTTGGGAGTAATTGTTTTTTCTCTGGCTCTGATTACTTTCTGAAATCTTTGTCTGTCTTGTTGGGTTGCAGAACCGAACCAGACAGTTATATAGTTGCAGATGATAGATTCAATAATTCTTCTGTAGAACTGTAGTGGTACCTTTTTTACAAGCTTAACAACTAATGGGGATAAAATTGCACACAAGAATACTTATTACTGTAGAATAGTTTTCACAATGAGTCACTAATCTTACTAAAGCATTCTCTCATTCTCTCACACTGTATTTATAAGAGCTCATTGATTTGTTCATTCACCAATTGTTATTCTCTTTTAGAATATTATGTAGTGTCGAAAAAAGTCAGTAGTAGTAAGGAAAGGAAATTAAAGATAGAAGCTTAAAACAAGAAATCTAATTAAATAGTTCCCATGAACTCCATGTCTTTTTTTCTCTTTTTTTCTCTTGCTAACTGTCCTCATTTTCACCATACCATGAAATATAACTTCTATAACTTCTTACTCTTTCATTCCATCCAATCACCACTTTCTCAGTCACCTCAACCTCATATATTTATTTTGTGATTTAATCCTATTTTATTCTGAATTTCCTCACCTGGCCTATAGTTAGTTAAGTAGGTCTCTATGTTTAAAAGTTCCCATTTCTCCTTTTTGTGGTTCTTCCCTATGTTCAAACTGTAGTTTAGGTAGAAGCGAAAACTTTTCTATCCTCGTATATCTTTCAATAAATCTATCTTTTACTCCAGATATAATGAATGTCTGTTAGCATTCATGACAGCTAGGCTGTTCCTATGTTTTGCTTCCAAAATGACTATTATGCACACTTTATTATTTTTAATCAACACTGAACAATTCAAATCACTGAGCTGTCCCCCAGCAAAAGTCTACAGGTTTATCCCAAACCCTTAAAAAGATCCTCTGAAAGCACCTCCATTTCACAGGCCCTAATTCTGAGCTCAGTATGGCAAGAGTCACTGAGTAATCGAGTTCAATGGACATACACAAAGTCCAGGAAAGCAGTACACAAGTCAAACATGTCAGGATACAGGGCACGAGCACCCAAGACAAAGAACTGGGCACGTTGCTCCAGCAATGCTCAAGTCTTCACAGAGGGATTAAGTACACAATGCCAGTGAAACCCTTTATAAAAGACAAAGCTGTCTCCTCACGAATAGTCTAGTTCTAGCAGATTGGCGTTGTCCCTGTGTCCTCTCTGCTCTATGAGGTTTTGTGTTAGAAGGAGGTGTGGGCTCCACCTCCTCAAAGCTAATGGGTGGCAGCTGCTCCAGTCCTTGCCTGGAGCCTCCTGGCCAACTTGCTGCAGTTGTGACTTGTCTCCCACAGCCATTGACGCAGCTGAGGATGCTCCATTTCCTGTGCTAACTCAAACTCACCCTTCTACCCTGAACTCGTGTCCAGAGAGGAGTGGATTCATGATACTGTATTTATTTGGCATATAAGACGCCCCTTAGTTTTTTTTGGGGGGGGGGATTGGGGGGGGAATGTCTGTCTGCCAGGTATTCATCTGGTTGGCATCCTTAATCTGGTCAGCTTCAGCACATTACAAGATAAAAACAACTTCTGTTTTTTATCCCGCTGTATAGGATTCTGCAGGAGAAAAAACAGCTTCTAAAGCAAGGCTAATAGACAGAAGCAATGAAAAAAGCAGGCAAAGCACAGATCACTTCACTCCACTGGTGGTTAGGGCTAAAAATCAGCTTCTAAAGCTGATTTTTTTTGAGGGAGTAGCAATCAAACAATCAGGCACAGTATGGTCGCTCTTAGCACCTCGTTAGGGCTGAAAAAAAGCTTAGAAAAAGCTACATTCGTAGGATAAGACATACCCAAATTTCAGCCACTTTTAAGAGGGGGGAAAAGTGTCTTATACTCCGAAAAATATACATTTTATTCTTTTAAAATTCTGATTATATTTAAAAGCATATCTTCTAACAAGAGTTCCTGCGGAATGTAACATTTTTTCTTCTCAACACCCAATTCTCACTTCCATATAACAATGTGGGCTGAAACGTAGTCTTTATCATTTTCATTTCTTTCAACATACATTCATTCCTTGCAACCTTTTATTTATTTATTAGATTTGTATGCTGACATACTACCGGCTATCTTTTCACTAGCACCTCACATCTTAAAATGTGTTTACTGGATAATAAAAATTATAACTTGGTCTCTTTTTTTCCAGCCTTATATTCAAAACACAACATTTGGCCTCATTCTGTTCAGTTTTCAGAGCATTATCACCCTGATGGATGAGCAGAACCTCAAAACTGATTTCTTTGTAATATTTCATTGGGTTATCAAGAATAATATGGTAGGGAAAGCACGCAAAGCATGGCTTCTGGAATCTATTGCAATCCTTAATGCAAATTTCCACCTGAGAAAGAGGAGGGAGATGGGCTTCATTGCAGGATTTTTCCCCCCTCTACAGCCTCAATTGGATCCACATCATTCTTGAGGTTGAGCTCTTTTTTTGGCTAACTTTCCCCCCAGCACCTGGTTTAATGCCAGTCCATTCTATTTTTGAAGTTGAATGACGGACATACCAACCAAGTTCTAAACCCATTTATAGGACTCCAACATTCAACCAGGTTAGAAAGAATAAAAGGAGAATGAAGTGAGGCCTTCTCCTTAGTAGTTTATTAGCTTCTTCATTGCAGTCAGCTACAGGGCCTGGCAGGCTCTTCTGCTGCTACCCTCAGGCCTGAGAGGAAGGCAGAAGCAACTCTGGGATTAAACCAGAACAGGCCACTCTTAAAGTTCAGCGGAACAATCTTTTTGAATGATGGAACTCTATTCAGGCCTCTTACTGCTGAATGAGAAAATTGTGAGTTAGTAATCTCATCAGATCCCTCAGACTTTGGCCAAAATTACTGAAATTTCTCCAGAGTAAGAATTTATTGCTTACTCTGCATTTCTCAGTTCTTGTAACTTTTAGTTCTTTTTTTAAAAAAAGTCTAAGCTGCTCTGAGTGATTCTAGTCAAGCTGTCTTTAAATATAATTACTTAAAAAAAAAAAAAAGCTCTGAACTCAAATTTCCAAACAAGAAGGACCTGGAACAGTTAGCCTCTCAATTTGTAATAGTACTGAGGTATGCAGTCTTTATCAAAGTCATCTGCATTACAGACTTTATAATTTTTAATGACATGTTATCAAGAAACCACTTATTTCTTGGCATGTGACGTTTGGGAAAAAATCTTATAAACCTTTTTCAATTGCCTAGGAAAATCTGTTTTTGCAACACTTTGGCTAATGTATAGATTGATTTGCTTCATCACCTGTTGACATTTCCTCTTCTTTCCTCCTATAGGACAGAACCTCAAGTGAAGATTACAATCCGAGTTACTTACGCGAACAACCTGTTGACTATCCCTCATACAAAATGAGTCCTTTGATGGGGCATCAAGGGTCCATTAATCAGAAGAACTAGAAAAACAAGCTACATGGATCAAGTGTGTATTTTTCTCTGGATGGCAGGAAGAACAAGGGGTAGTGAATGAAAGGACATTGGCGACAAGTAGGATGTCTACATCCAGAACTCCAGATGCAAGAAAATGTTCTCAATAATGTTAAAAACATTCATGTTGGGGAAGCGGTGAAATCTACTTACCTTCCCTAATGGTTTGTAAGCACGTGTTTTGTGTGCACATGCTTTTTCACCCTCTGTGCATGCATAGATGGCTTTGCACATGTGCAGAGGGTTTTAAAAAAAGAAAATCCCGACGTCTAGGCAGATGGGCAGAGCATCGCGCTGTCACCACTATCACCACTAATGCACCCGAACTGGGCCAAACCGGTAGCATTTCACACCTGTGTTGGGGTCTGTGTTGTCTATTACTCCAAGGAATTTAAAAGAAGTTCAACTGCAGCTTGAACTAGTGCATAACTCACAGACAATATTCCAAATACAAATGAGATGATTGCTATTGAGAAAAAGGAAATCTACCCTGGGCTTCACTTTTTAAAATTCTAGTGGTCTGAACCACAATAATATTTCTCCCATGTTTCAAAGAGATCCCCTAAAGTATGAGTTTACAACACTGGGTTTTCTACATGATTTCAAATTGTTGGGAGAGTAATAAAAGAGAATAAATAAATAAAAGAATAAAAAAGCAGCACACAGCTCTCAACAACACTTCACAAACTGAGAATCTCCTACGCCCCTAAGCAAGATGAAGAAGTAATACATTTTCAAGATACACTTCTCCATTGTAAGAAAACAGAAGAGTTTGTGCAGCCTGTTTTATGTCTATTTGCCTGATGAATAACCTATATTGTTCCAAGGTTTCTCCCAGGCTTCGGAATTCTCAGCTATGCAGAAACAATACTAAGCAACTCCCAGTTGAGACTACGCAGTGAATGGATGAACTCTAAAAGCCTTTAAGAACCTTGGCCAGTTCCCACACTAAAACGCAGTATATGGATGAACGTGGTGATTTACTAGGGAGGAGGGATAATTACCTTGTGGTTCATATTTGATTTTCAGTTCATCTAGTAGCACATGCAAATTTATGTTCTCAGCCTGACAAGCTGCAAGTTGCTTTTCAGTTGCAAAAAGCTTTCGCTCCATCTCTAAGACTCGCTGACTTTCAAATAAAGCTTTCATCCGCTGTAAAGATAATTCATTATTCAAATTATCTTTCTCCTTCCTAACAGTAAGGAAACAGAAAGTAAGTATTAGAAAACATACAATGGCATAAAGTCAACATCCACATCACAGGGCTCAATTCCTTCCACTTAATTCTCATATAAAGACCACATTAGCATTAAAAATGTGTAGTATATGAAGCAAAATTAGTAGCCAAATCCATTCAAAAAATGTACAGTGCTTTCAGTACAAAACAGTAATGACTTTTCTAGACAGTGAATGTGTTGCTTACAGACTATGGGGACTATGGAGGGGAGGGAGAGAGACAGAGAGAGACAGAGAGAGAGAGAAACAGACAAAATTGAAGGAAGAGCACAACTTCAGGGTAAGTAACATGATTTTAGTTTAGGATATTACAGGTAGTCTACGACTTATGACTGTAATTGAGCCTGAAATTATTATAATAAATAGTGTTGGTTGTTAAACATCAAGTAACTGATTTAATTCTACATTTTATTTTGCTGCGGTCATTAAGCAAATCACCATGGTCATCAAGCGAGTGCCATAGGCATCAAGCAAACCCATTGTCCCCAATGGGAGCTTTCTCCAGAAACCAGAAGTAAATGCTGGTTTCCAGCAAAAAATAAATAAATCATAAATTATGGTCATGTGACTTTGTGACACTGAAAATCGTTAATTCAAGTGGGTTGCTGAATACCCAAAATGTGATCAGATGACCACTGGGAATCTATGTCATAAGTACTTTTATGGAGGGGGAGGCCATCTGCCAAAATGTAAGTTGCGTATTACCTATACGAGTTTGCGGAGAGGGGCGGCATATAAATCCAATAAACCTAACCTAACCTATACATGAACTCACTTCTTTTGTTTGAAACCCATATTGTGCCCAGCTATTATAGCTTTTTCAATAAACTGTGTCTTACTATGTGACTCTGGGGTTATTCATCTAAGATACTATGGCTGAATACAGGTCCTAATGTATGTTTTTGCTAATTTCACACAACATGCTATACCATAAATCACTATTTCTACTGTAAGCAATGGTGGCTGATTTCACAAAATTTGTTCCATATTATTACTTAGTTTCAATTTAAAATGTTGACATCTTAAAATGTTGACATTATGTAACATATAACCAAGACTTTTTTAGCTAAAATAATTAACTTTAGCAATGGTTATTTTAATCAAGAAAATTTAAGAAAAACAATCAAGAAAATCTAACAATTTAGCATTTACAGAAGAAGGAACTAATACTCTAATCTAAACGAATATGCCATAGCTCACTCAGACTGTCAATTTCCACAATTAGAATTCACAAGACTCACTCTGAATTTTCAAGTTTCATTTGAAGCAAATCAGCATAATAGTCATTTTCAGCATCTTCTGAAGCATTAAACAGTTTCAGCTTTCTTGAATTCTCAGGCACATTCTGGGCAAACAATTATTTAAAAAATTAAAACTGATACACTACTGGCCTTTAGTAATTTCAGTTACAGTGGTACCTCGTCTTACGAATGCCTCTTCTAATGAACTTTTCGAGATGCGAACTCAGTGTTTAAGATATTTTTGCCTCTTCTTCCAAACTATTTTCACCTTACAAACCCAAGCCGCCGCCGCTGGGATTCCCCGCCTCCCGCCTTCCGTGCCAGCCGAAGCGCCCGTTCTTGCGCTGCTGGGATACCCTTGAGGCTCCCCTCGCTAGGAAACCCCCACCTCAGGACTTCCGTTGCCAGGGTTTGTGTGAAGGAAGCAAGGCAAACGGAGTGCTTGGAGAGGCACTGAAAGGGTGTGTTTGAAGAAAGAAAAGGGAGGGGCAGCTTGGAGAGATAGCAAAAGAGTTTGTGTGAAGGTAGCAATGCGAACAGAATGCTTGGAGAGGCACTGAAAGGGTTTGTTTGAAGAAAGAAAATTGGTGGCCCCCCTAGCCTTTCTTCCTTCCCACGCACCCTTTGGCTGCCTCACCAAGCACCCCGCTAGCCTTGCTTCCTCCACCACCCCCTTTTGCTTCTCCTTCCCGCCCTCCGTTCTCCTCCCTTCTAAAATTTGGGATTTTCCTAATGGCTTTGCATGCATTATTCGCTTTTACATTGATTCCTATGGGAAACATTGTTTCATCTTAGGAACTTTTCTACTTACGAACCTTGTCACGGAACGAATTAAGTTTGTAAGACGATGTACCACTGTATCTGTTTGTGGCAAAAAAGTAGGGTAATAAATAAAAATTTCTTTGAAAAAAAATCATCCCATTCAAATATAACAAAATTACGCTATACCTTGAGGCAAAAATATGACTGTATAAGGGAATATATAAATTCAGCTATCTTATAGAGGAAAAATATCAAACAATTAATGAAATTAACAACTCAAACACCAAATAGGTATCTATGGTGTTTTATTGTTTTTATGCTTCTTGATATCAGCCTAGAAAACACAACCATGAAAAAAACTTTTTGGGTTATTATCCCAAAATGGCTTGCTCATTGACTATTAAAGCTTGTCTTTATATAAATGCAAAGTTGTAACACCACTTCTCTTCTTTATTATACTTCATGGAACTGAGATTGACAGAGCACACTATTGTGTGTACTGTTCCTCTTTAATGGAATTTTTCAAGTCTTGCAGTATCATCTACAATTATGACGAATAATGTTTCGGATAGGGATAGGGGTAAAAAAACATCCAGTCATTCTTCTGTGTCTGTCAATGTTCCAAGTAATGCAACCGTAGAAAGCAGAACACCAAGGCAGGTAGATTTCTCAAGGAACACTTTATTAGAAACATCATATTTGTACAACTGATGAAAACTGACTCCTGTGGTTTTCATTTAATGAAAAAGTAAAAGTTTCCCCTTCTCCCAAGTCACCAGTCACATGGTTCGATAGAGATGCTGGCCTCTTGGTTACTCCACTCCTCCATTCCCCCAGCCACCTGTTGGAATGTCTTTGGTTTCACAGGAAAACTTTTTGTTTTGACTCCACACACACACACCCCCCAGCTAGCTATTACCACCATTCCTGTCCCTTCTTCTTCCTTGTGGAAACCCTGAAGCCTCAAAGATGACCAGTCACGTTCACTTCAGGATTAACAGTACCATTGGAAGAAACATGGCCATTTTTATCCCGATTTTGGGGCTCTCTAAAGCAGATCGTTCCTATTCCCTTCTTAAAACCACATTGTAAGCTGAGAAACAGAAATTTATAATTGAGTCATTTTGCAAGTGAATATCCATGATGCATTGGGGAGCTCCTTTCCTGAAACCTTTTGGGTTTAAACACCTTGCTTGTGCCTCTTGCTTTCGGTGCATGAATTAATAGTTCTTGTTGCCATTGCCTATCTTTCTGGGGACTCCTCACTTGGAGTAATCCTCATTAATCCCTGTGTGTCAGAGAGAGAGAGATTGCCCGCATGTTATTTTCTGCATAAATTCTTATACAGGAGATCTATTCTCTTTAGTCAAACATCCCAGATATTTATGGTTAAGTCACTCGCTCGGATTTCATGATTCTTTTTGCTGCGTGGACTTACTCTATGTAATGCTTTCCAGTCTAGTTCTATACTATTCTTTCACAAACTGTCAATAAAAGATTTGATAATTTAGTCATATACATACCACTGATCGATTTAATTGTTTCATGTTCACGAGCAGTTCTTCTATTTGCCCATTCTTTTGTTGAAGCATGCTTAGTAAACGTTCCAACTGGTCATGCTCTCCCTGTGAACCTTTCATTCTTAGAAGTGCAGCCATCTGCAGCTAAAGAAGCAAACCAAATTTTGTTTATTTTTTAAATTGGAAACATTTTCGTATAAAATATAGAGGTAGTCCTTGTCTTACAACAGATCATTCAAAGTTACAACAGCACTGAAAAACCTAGACTTATGAACATTGAAGTATTCCCATGGTCAAATGATTAAAATTCAGACACTTGGCAATGGACTTTACGATGGTTGCATAGGACCCAGGATCATGTGATCCTTTTTTGCAACTTTCTGACAAGCGATGTCAGTGAAGAAGCCAGATTCACTTAACAATTGTATGACTAACTTAATGACTGCAGTGATTCGTTTAGTGACTGTGGCAAGAAGTGTCATAAAATGGGGCAAAAACGTATCTAACAAATGTCTCTCTTAATGTTCTGCCACCAGTTATGAACATTTCAAAACACACCGTTTGAACAAACTTAATTTAATCAATGAACCACTGCTAATAACTGGCTTAGCAGTGGAGACACACACACACAAATCAAAAAGCAATCCTTTCTTGCAAAAAGTCAGCTGCTAATTAATTTCCATTAGCAGCCGACGTACGTTCAGTCGGTCTTAACTCAAAGCAATGCAATTAGTTCTTGGTATCTCACGTAGTTTCCAAAGTTTGGGCAAAATGCCCAGGGGTCTTCCTTGATAAGCAATCCAAGGCAGAAAAACAGAGTAGAGATTTTCACGAGACAATCACAACAGATACATTAGTCTACACTTTTGTTTCCTGCAGCCTTTCAGCTGTCTCTACTGTTCTGAAGTAGACTAGGGGAGTAGCCAAATAGCACCTCAGTCTTATTCCCGAGACCTCCATTCCTATCTCTTGGCAGCTCTGCAGGCTCTTGCATTAAGAAGAGGAGAAGCCTCTTCTTCCTCATCATTGCTATGAAGTGCTGGAGGTTCCAAAGGTCCTGGCTGAACCTCTACCTCTGGCACAGAGTCCTCACCAATCTCATTATTGTCTGACTGGGATGCCAGCTAAACAGGATGCTGGTGCATCACCAAGTAGGTCTCCTTTTGAATAGGATCACTATTAGCTGAACAGACTGCTGGTGGGACACTATCTATCTATCTATCTATCTATCTATCTATCTATCTATCTATCTATCTTTCTTTCATTCATTCATTCATTCATTCATTCATTTGATTTGTATGCCACCCCTCTCCATAGACTTAACAACATAAATTTGGGGCTCAATTGTGGTTGTAAATCGAAAACTACCTGTATTCTGCCAAGCTAGTTCTACGAGATTTAATAAGCAATCCTGATTGCTTATTTGATCCCTATCACAATTATTAAGTGTTGTACCTCATGATTCTTGACAAATTAGGGTATTTTCTTTTATGTACACTGGAAGCATATGCACCAAAGACAAATTTTTTGTGTGTCCAATCATGCTTGGCCAATAAAGAATTCTATTCTATCAGTCCTTCTAAGTTTTTGTTTGTACTGAAAATACCAGCTGAAAATACCATGCATGGATATTCTGGCAAACTTTCTGACTTAAGAATAGCTAGTTTTCACATCAACCAAAGCTAAAACTTTCCTAATATTTCATACCAATACATTGTTTCGTTCTCTATAACAGAAATAGAATGCATCCGCATTTCTCAACCGTGGCAACTTTAACATGTATAGTCTTCAACTCACAGAATTGTGCCAGGAAGGTAATGATACATTTTGCTGAGTCATGATTAAAGAAGAAGCCATGTACCATTGTTTTATTATTTGGGGATTCAAAAATAATTTGAGCTAGAAGGCAACTTGTTTCTAGAAAAGTAGTGTTTACATAGCAAGTGGCATTAATATTACACAGATGAAAAGGCTTTGCTACCTAAACACGGCTTTAATTCCATAGCCGTATCTCGCCTTAATTCCATAAGTTATACATATATGTATATACAAAACATAAATGCTTAGCTTTATAAAGAATTAACTTCCAGCATAAATGATCCAAAGATTTTTCTCTTCTAACAAAATAAGCCATACCTTGACTCTTTGCAATTGTTCCCTGGTGAAATTATGCTGTTTTTGTAATGACTGATATTTTACTTTCGTGCTAATTAGTTGACGCTCCATTTCTACTCTACGATCCTCTACCTGAAAAAAAAATCACTTAAAGTTGGTTCACATTCTAATCTAATGCATTCAATATTTATAGCAAGTTATACAGTCCTTCAGGAAAGCTATAGAGTACAAGAGAAATTATCATATAAATTGCTTAGAAAGGTAAATAATGAAAGTTAATAACAGATTATTCACCAAATCAAAGCCATGTGGCTTCTAGATAATTACCAACTTATTTTAAAATAATTGCCAAACACAATTATTTCCAGAAGTTTGAAAGAATTTGTGCGATTACTTGATCATTACTGTTATCACTGTAGGGATTAGTATCTTTAAAATTAAGCAAGTTCCTATCTATTTGAATGCTTTATTTATTTATTTATTTATTTATTTATTTATTCATTCATTCATTCATTCATTCATTCATTCATTCATTCATTCATTCATTCATTTATTTATTGGATTTGTATGCCGCCCCTCTCCAGAGACTCGGGGCGGCTAACAGCGACAATAAAACAGTGTACAATAGTAATTTGGTATTGATGATTAAAAATCAATTAATATAAAAACCAAACATATGCGTCTATACAGCTAAATTGTTTTTAAATAAAATATTGTCCTAAAGCAGGGGTGTCAAATGCAAGGCCCAGGGGTTGGATACAGCCTGTGGGGTGCATAGATCTGGCCCGCAGGGCCACCCTGGAAACAGCGAAGGACTAGCCCATGGTGCCTGGGCCAGCAAAAATGGATTATGCAGCCTTCCCAAGCTGTTTTCACTGGCAGAATTGCAAGAGGCTGTCGCAGCTGAAAACAGAACTCAGAAACCTGTTTTCTCTAGCAAAGTGCGCAGGTCACCACAGGTGCCCCGACACAAGTGACATCGAGCTGGTCACACCTACCCTGGCCATGCTTACTCGACCCCCACCCCCCGAGAACAAAGACAACTCTGCTGTGGCCCTCAATGAAATGAAGTTTGAAGCCCCTGTCTTAAAGCGAGGGGAAAAAAGTCTTCCAACCTGTGATCATTGTCATGGCTTTTTCAGCATTTAATCTTGCCTTCAACAGAACTGGAATGTATCAAGATGAGGAATTTCACATGCTTTAGTTTGTAGCCAAACTTACTAATGAATAATTAGACTGAAACATTTTTGTTACCCAATCTAGAACAGTGTTTCTCAATGTTGGAAATTTTATCCATGGATTATCTATGGCAATTTTATCTATGGATTTTATCTATGGAGAATCCTCCAGCCAGCATGGAGAATTCTGGGATTTGCAGTCCATACATCTTAAAGTTGCCAAGGTTGAGAAATACTGTTCTGGAAGATTCAGCCATGCTATATTGTTTCCAAACAAGTAATAACTTATTGCAAATGTATTAAGACTTTGGTTAAGATGCTTTTTTTCAAAATATCTGGCATCAACATTGAATGAAAAAATAATTCAAGAGAATTGATACTGAGACTCAATGTAAGAAGGCTTTGAAACTAACAGTGACTTTGTTGAAAGTAATATATTATTTTATGAAAACCAGTACCTCAGAAAACAGAGAATTGCCTTGACTGGAAAAATTCTGAGCCTGTTGTAATGCATGGTCAAGCTGGACTTGAAGATCCCGGTTCATCTCACGGGTTTCCTGAATTTGAGTAAAACATTGTCAATTTACTCAAACTATACTAAATTTAAATTTACCCAAAGTAAATGCATCTTATCACTCTCCAATCCTGTAAATATCCAAAACTTAGGAAACACATGATAATGGCATTTCATCTCACAAAACATCAACCACAGCCAGTTTGATCTAGTAGTTAAGGCACTGGGCTAGAAAGCAGGAGGCCATGATAGCCAGTTGGGTGATTATTGGGCCAGTTACTGTCTCTCGGCCCAACCCCTCTCACAAGGTTGTTGCTGTGGGGAAAATAGGAGAAAGGGGTTGGAGATGTTCACCACCCGGAGTTACTTGCAAAATATAATAGTACAGTACTAGCATTTAGACTGATATACCACTTTATAGTGCTTTACAGTCCTCAGCAAGCCATTTACAGTCAGCATATTGCCCCCAGCAGTCTGGATCCTCATTTTACCAACCACAAAAGGGTGAATCAAATTTGAGCTGGTCAGGATCGGTCTGCACTAGGCAGGACCAGCCTGCAATACTGCATTCTATCCATTCTGGCACCACCGCTCCATAGCTAAAAATCTAGAGCAGTGGTTCCCAACCTTTTTTTGGCAATGCCCCACCTAACCATCTCTAAAATCCTGATGCCCCTTCCTGTGGCATATAATTCTTACTATTCAAAAAGTGAACTCCGACTCATAGGGAGGAAGTCTAAAAGGCCATTAATTTGATTTAAACAAGGTATCAATTGCCCACATTGAAAATCAAATTGCCCTCCTATGGGGCATGGGATGCATGTTGGGAAACCACTGATCTAGAGGAAATCTGTTTAACAATCTGCTAAGATTGCTTTCTAATACTTTCCCAGGATGTTTTCTTATGCTTCGACTTATTTTAATCCTTTTTCAGAGCAAGGAGGCAGTAATGGCTATCATTTTATTTCCCAAGACAAAACCAGGGTAGGTGCAGAAATGTTCTCGTAAAAAAAAAAAAGCAATTCTCCAGGTTGTCCCAAAGGTACTTTTTTCAAGAGGCAACTGGATTTTCTGGGTTTTCTTTCTCTGGTTTTTACTTCTCTGAAGCTGAAGACTTCAGAACTGAAAAAGCTTCTTGGATGAGGGATGAGAAGAAAAACCAGAAAGTCTTTCTTCAAAGAAAAGCCAGAAAGTCCAATTGCCTCTTGGAAAAAGTACCCTTGGAACATGAAACCTAGATAGTACCTAAAGATATGACTTTGTAACATTTGTAATAAAGTTTCCTATAAGCATCCTAAATTTCTTCTTTTAAGGAAAAAATTTCCCTCAAGTTTTGCTCAGTTCCTAACAACTACACCGATAAGTCCTTCTAGTTTTCCTTGAAGTAATATGAAAGTGACTGACATACATACATGCATGCATGCATGCATACATACATATCACTAAGATTGTATCATAGAAAGCACAGATTTTATCACTGACTAGTCTTAGGGGGGGAGAGAAATTATAATTTAGAAACATAGAAGATTGACGGCAGAAAAAGACTGCATGGTACATCTAGTCTGCCCTTATACTATTTCCTGTATTTTATCTTAGGATGGATATATGTTTATCCCAGGCATGTTTAAATTCAGTTACTATGGATTTAGCAACCACATCTGCTGAAGTTTGTTCCAAGCATCTACTACTCTTAAGTAAAATATTTTCTCACATTGCTTCTGATCTTTCCCCCCAACTAACCTCAGATTGTGCCCCTTGTTCTTGTGTTCACTTTCCTATTAAAAACACCTCTCCTGAACCTTATTTAACCCTTTAACATATTTAAATATTTCGATCATGTCCCCCCTTTTCCCTTCTGTCCTCCAGACTATACAGATTAAGTTCATGAAGTCTTTCCTGGTAAGTTTTATGCTTAAAACTTTCCACCATTCTTGTAGCCCGTCTTTGGACCCGTTCAATTTTGTCAATATCTTTTTGTAGGTGAGGTCTCCAGAACACAGTATTCCAAATGTGGTCTCAGCAGTGCTCTATATAGCGGGATCACAATCTCGCTCTTCCTGCTTGTTATACCTCTGGCTATGCAGCCAAGCATCCTACTTGCTTTTCCTACTGCCCGCCCACACTGTTCACCCATTTTGAGACTGTCAGAAATCACTACCCCTAAATCCTTCTCTTCTGAAGTTTTTGCTAACACAGACCTGCCAATACAATACTCAGATTGAGGATTCCTTTTCCCCAAGTGCATTATTTTACATTAAACTGCAGTTTCCATTGCTCTGACCACTTATCTAGTAAGTGATCAAGGCACTTATTTAAGGCAGTCCAGTAATTGTTCAGAATAGTAGATCTAGAGAATTGCTTTTGATGCTTAAAACAACCTGGAAGGGAAAAAAACCAAGTAGAGGATTAGCTTAATTTATCCTATCTATAGATTCAAACAAATATATCCCTTACAAAATAAATAATAGCTAAGCATATGTCCTTTCAGGTGAAATCTGTAAAATAAATAAATCCAGCAAAGCCAATTTACTTCTTACTGCTAAAAATATTTGTGTTATAGAATCCTGAACCCTGAACCCAGCCAAAGAAATTTCAATAAATCAATTATATTTAAACAAACAAGCTTTCTTGTATTGTAATTTTTTCTTTTAAAAATCCAGTTTTAATTTTTATTGTTTTTATTCAAGCTTCTAATTTGAAAAAGTATTCCATTTAAAGAAGCAATGCTTTATTAAATTCTTCACTATGTAGCATAAGATCTTTTGATCCTTATAAATACCAACGTAATACAGCACCTGTAACGAATTGTAAAATGAAACAAGATCTTTTTCTTTCTCATTCTTCTCTTCTTCAAGCCGAGCCACTCGATTCGTCAATTTGCTGTTTCCAAGTTCCAGCTGTTCTTTACAGTATTGCAGATCACATAACTTGTCCTGAAGTTCTTTCTGTCATAAAATTAATAGACATGTGAATGATTTAACTGACAATTACATTTTACTGCTACAATGTTAGAGACAATAATAGGGGCCACAGCCCAATTGACAACATTTAATTTCAATTACTTTCCATGATATTTAAACATGATCAGCTATATGATCAGAAGCCAACAGGAAGAATTGCTATCTGCAAAATATCTATAAATTTATAGGACACTTCAGAATGAATCTGAGGCATACCTTTCCTTGTTCATGGGTTAGCAGCTCAAGCTGAAGACTGAGCATTTCTGAAGACATAGTTTCTTGTAAACGTTCTGACATTATGTGTAGTTCTTCTGATTTTGAAGCAATCACGTCTTCCAGATGATCCACCTTATGCTTCAGTTGTTTCTCATTAAATAATTCTTCGTCTAACTCTGATTTTAATTTTTCAACCTGTAAAACAATGGTTTTTCAAATTCTAAAACTTAAAAAAAAACATACATGAAATAGGGTCAACCATTTTTTTACTAACTTTGTTGTTCAAATCATTGCATTTTTTAAATAAAACAATATTTTAAAAAATAGCAGCACTGTAATTGCCAGAATTTCCTATCACATTCTCTAAGGAAGAAGGCTGAAAAAACAAACATGCAGTTGAGTGGTTGGTTTTTATTTATTTATCACATTTCATATTTCTAAATTGATCATTTCCCTTATGTTAAATACACTATATAGTTTGAAGCAGCAGCATCTTTTCTACCCCATTCCTCCTTTCTGCTCTAAATCAGGATTTTAAAGATGGAAGACATAAGTTATATATACACTCGTGTAGTCGCTCGCTCTTTTATACACACAGACACACAGGTCCAGTTATCCCAAAAAGGTTTCTTGCTCTCCTATCAAGTTGCATATAATTAAAATGAATACATAATAGTCTTCGTATGTATAGTAAATTAGTAAATTAATATATAATCTGGTAAACTTGCAAGATTTGTTTCTCTCGCCACGTACACATATACTGTATATTCAAACTAGACTGTGTTGTTTCTCCATGTCATATAATAAAAGATTGGTACATGCATAATTTGGTATATATTTATCTTTTAATTATTATGTTTATATTAGAGATGGAGATCTTTAAGAACTGTGTGCAATTTAATTTCATTTTAATGTATGCCAATTAGTGTACATTCAAAGTCACAATAAAGTATTATTCTATTCTATTTCTAATTTTATTAATAGTTTAGCATTGCAGAAAGATATTCCAATTCAGAATTGATTTCTCAATAAATGTATTAAGTCCAGAACATTTTAAAGACAGTTTAGCATTATTAGAAGGGAGCAATTACTATAAACGTTTGATTCATCTTATTCTTTGTATAATGCACCTTATTTTTAAGTTCCTTTATTTCTTGCCCATGTAATGTTTCCAATTGTCTTCGCAATGCATCCAGCTGTACATTTTGCTGCTGCTTAAGAGCCTCATATTCATTATTTAAACTCCCCAACATTTGAGTCTTCAATTCTACTTCTCTCCGGAGAGTATATTTTTCCTGTTCAAAATTCTGAAAAAGAAGTACAGTGATCCCTCGAGTATCGCGAGGGTTACGTTCCAAGACCCCTTGCGATACTCGATTTTTCGCAATATAGTGGTGCGGAAGTAAAAACACCACCCTCTTTTCCATGGCCGCGCATGCTCAGATGGTGTTTTTACTTCCGCACCTGGGAAGACCCAGGAAAGGTTCCTTCCGCCGCCCAGCAGCTGATCTGCTCGGCAGCGCCGCAGCAGCGAGGAGCCGAAGATCGGGGTTTCCCCGCCGCCCACGCAAAGGGGAAACCCCGATCTTCGGCTCCTCGCTGCTGCCGCGCCCGCCGCTTGTCCGCCCGCCGCTTGTCCGCCCGCCGCTTGTCCGCCGCCTGCCTGCCCGCCTGCCCGCCGCTCGGTGCACGAGAGAGGGAAAGTGAGAAAAAGAGGGAGAGCAAGAGGGGGAGAGATAGAGAAAGAGAGAGAAGGAAAGAAAGAAAGAAAGAGATGAGAAAGGAAGGAAGAGAGTGAGAGAGAGGAAGAAAGAGAGAGAGAGAAGAGTGGAGTATTTTTTAATTAATATTTTCTGAAAAATCGCGATATAGCGTTTCGCGAAGCTCGAGATCGCGAAACTCGAGGGATCACTGTATCACAGAGTTATAACAAAGAAAGACATCTGTTATAGAAGCACAGTGCAAAAAGTGTTCAGCCAGGCAAAGATTAAAAGACTGTACATATCTTCTGTGTCCATTTTTTAACTGCATTGGAGCATTGGATGCATGAGCTACTGGGTCATCACAGGGGAGATGTTTAAATTCTACCTCTATCCATGCAATGAATATTCAATTATTTTGTATAATGAAATATTAATAGGTTGGTTATACGAATAGTTGGGAAATAATTCACAATTTATATTTAGAGATGATGACCATATAGGATAACAATTATTTCCTTCATGATGGTAAAGGTAGTTGTTGACTTATAACCATTCATTTACCACACTCTTGGAAAAAGTCACTTATAAACTGTTTTGCACTTAGGATGATTGCAAACCATTGTACCATCCCATCAGTTATCTGTACATAATTGTAATTTATGCATTTGTCAAGTAGCTCACATTTATGACTAGTTACAACATCCTGCGATGAAGTGATGGCAATTTGTGACATTTTTTGCTGGGTTTTGACCCAAAAAAAAAATCTCTTCAGGTCTGTTAAGCTGGAATTGCTTAACAATCATTTTGTTTCCTTAATAATTGTAAAAATGGTCAAATTTGTGTCGTGTCATATGGTGACTCAACTTATGACTGCAAAAACGTAGTCACAACTGGGACCAGAATATCTGTTGCAAGTCAAGAACAACCTGTATCTTCTAATTATAAGTTTAATTATCGCAATTAAATTAAGGGAATCAACGGCTGGAAGCTGACCAAGGAGAGATTCAACCTGGAAATAAGGAAGAACTTCCTGACGGTCAGAGCAATCAACCAGTGGAACAACCTTCCAGCGGACGTTGTGAACTCCAATACTCTGGACATTTTTAAGAGGAGATTGGACTGCCATTTGGCTGGGGTGCTATAGGGTTCCTGCTCAGGTAGAGGGTTGGACTTGATGACCTGCATGGTCCCTTTCAACTCTAACAAAATCAATCAATCAATCAATGTTTTCTTTAAATGAATTCCACTCTCTCCATTGACTTCACTTGCTGGAAGGAAGCTGGGAAGGTTATAAATGATTATCACATGACACCAGGACTCTGCAACCATTGTAAATACATGTTAGATGCCAAGGAACCAAATTTTTATCACATGACTGTGGAGATACTGCATTGGTTTTAAGTGTGAGGACTGGTTGTCATATTTTTAGTGGCCTTGCAACTTTGAGGAGACAATAAATTAACGGTTGTAAATGGAGGATTACCTGTAAAAGTAATAACTAATAACCTCATTATTAATGTATGCAACACAATTACAGAACTCCATTGCAGAACCTTTAAAATTGGTATAGAAAACTATACAGAGAACTGCATTTTTTTAGTGATAACATGTTAAATGTTAATTCACAGCAATAACACTAATGTTTTTATATCAGCGAGTAGGGTCTATAAAATCATTCTTATACAATGCTTAAAATTTCACCTCTGTTATGGTAATAATTTCGTTTTGAAGCTTATCTAGCCGATCCTGTAGCACGTTTTCGCTTTCCAACAGGTTTAAGCCATGCTGTGCCGCTTTTCTTCTTTGTTCTTCAGATTCTTTCAATTCATACCGAAGACAAGAAATCATATCTTGGTCTGTCGCCATCTTCTAACACTGAAACTATATATGAGATACAATTCTTTAAAAAATCAATCTACTACTGGTAAAATCCATACATGGTACCTCTACCTAAGAACACCTCTACTTAAGAACTTTTCTAGATACGAACTGGGAGTTCAAGATTTTTTTGCCTCTTCTTAAGAACCATTTTCTACTTAAGAATCCGAGCCCGGAAAAATTTCCCAGGAAATTTGAGAGCGGCACGAAGGCCTAGACAGTTTCCTGCCATTCCCCCTTTAATCCCGGCCATCTCGGGCTTTTCTGGGCTGCCAGAGGAGCCTTTCAGTGGCGCTTAAAGAGGCTTTAGCAGTCCAGAGCGAACAAAGCATTTTCCTTTCTCTGGGCGCTTGGAGAGAGAATAAACCTCTGCCAGTGTCCAGAGAAAAGAAACGTTCCCTTTGCTCTGGGCAGCCCAAAGCAAACGGAGCATTTTCCTTTCTCTGGGCTCTTGGAGAGGGAATAAACCACTTCACAAGTGTGATTCCCTCACAATGCCTCCCATACACCCAGCGCGATATTGCCTCCCGGGGTGTCTGAGCGCGGAAAGGCAAAAGGGGTCGCTTTGCCCCGGCTGGATCAACTCGGTTTTAGCCAAACTGAGGAGTCACCACCGTAGAGGAAAGGCACCGGCTACAAAGCGAGCTAGCGAGAGAAAATGGGAGCCCTTCAGCATGGGTAGGAAGATGCAGCAGGGAGCAGCAGCAGTCGCCTTTGGGTCAAAGGAGTGGGAGGTTCCCCCATCTTGACTGCCTGTGTTTCTCTCTGTGGTGCAGTGTATGGGAGGCAGCCTCGTGCCAGATGTATCGGAGCGCTGTTCCCTCTAACCTGCGTTATGGGCTATAGCGCAGATTTGAGAGCTCAGCGCACAAATTTTGAATTCTGGCGCAGAGATCTCAAACGTCTTTTTTCCCGGGCCGGTGGCCGGAAAAACTTGGAAGGCGCGAAAAATGTAGCTCAGCTTCCAGTCTTGCAACTTTTTGCTGTGGGCGCAAAGAGCAAAAAGTTGCAAGATCGGAAGCTAAGCAGCCTTCTTCACGCCTTCCAAGTTTGGAGCAAACGCATGCACAGCCCTTCCTTGGAGGTGCTGAACTTCAACACTGAGGCGGCCTTTCGTGCAGCTGCAGCACCCCGCCCAGCTGGAGCTTCCCTGGCGGCAATGGCAGGTGAGCTTTGCAGCTCTCGGGCACAGGAAGGGCTCGGGCCTGAGGTGGGCCTGCAGGGGCCGGGCAGCGAAGGCAGGCGTGGAGCAGCAGGGCGGGCAGTGAAGGCAGCACCGCCAAGCAGACCAACTACATTTTCATCAATAAACTAATATTCATCAATCAATAATCCCCACAGCTATTGATATTGATGTCCTTCTATAGTCAGCATGAAAGAAAAAAGATCTCCTGTATTTGGGGACACATATAATGTATATTAAAATTGGGAAAAACATTAGCTTGATATCAAATGCCATGGTTTGCTTGGCTCATATTGCATACAAAGAATAGAATAGAATAGAATAGAATAGAATTTTATTGGCCAAGTATGATTGAACACACAAGGAATTTGTCTGGATGCATATGCTCTCAGTGTACATAAAATAAAATACATATTTGTCAAGAATCATGGGATACAACACTTAATGATTGTTATAGGGGTCAAATAAGCAATGAAGAAACAATCAATATCAATAAAAATCATAAGGATACAGCAAAAAGTTACAGTCATACAGTCCTAAGTGGAAGGAAAAGGATGATAGGAATTAAGAGAAAAAACTAGTGGAAATAGAAGTGCAGACTTAGTAAAAGGTTTGACAGTGTTGAGGGAATTATTTGTTTAGTAGAGTGAAACAAAGTAGAGTAAAGTAAAGAGTAAAACCAAACATTTATGGTTTAGGACAGGGTGAAATGCTACAGCGGCGGCAGCAGGCCATGGTTTGGAGAACCGGTAATAGCTACAGTGTGAGGCTCTACCCACCCGTTGGACGTCACCATTTTCTTTTTGTTAACCCTCTGCGCATGTACAGAGAGTGAAAAAGTGCACACAACAGTGGTGTGCATGCGGTTCCAAATCTGTAGGGAAGGTAAGTAGATTTCACAGCTGGTTTAGGATTATACTTGAATCCCTTTTCACCAATTCACATTAAAAGACACCCGGCAAAATGAAAGACAAGGAGAATGTTTACTCCAGTTGCTAAACCATCATTAAATATAAAAAGTTTAAAAACAAGGTAGTAGAAAGGTAGAAGGGGAAACAAACCTATACACAAATCCATAGAGAATAGAGGTTAGATTGCAAAACTAATACAAACCCACGATAGGTTAATAGAAATCATTTTTAATCTGAAATGTAGTATTGGTTTCCTAGAAATAGTAATAGGTAGAACACATGTTCTCACACCAGTAAGCTAAGTTTAAGCATTCTTGAAAATTCTTCATGTTCTTCTTTTAAAATGTTTAATATGCAAGTATCCTCTAGAGTTGATTGCTTTCCTAACCAAATTTTATTCCAAGCTAACAGACTCAGTTTGAATCAGACTGTGACCAGACAACCTTAAATTTAAAAAAAAAAATATGCACACTCAATCATCTGGTAATGGCATGATCTAGTAAAACAAAAAACATCACATTTATCCTGCCATATTAACAATAACAAATATATATTTCATCACTGTTTAGCCATTAAAACTCTAAATAAATAGTTCTTTCACAAATGTCATCGATGGTTTTATGAACTTCAAGGCTCTAAATTTTTTACTTTCAACATTATTCAATATTTCATTATTATAATGAAACCCAATCAAGATTAGCAGTACTTAATGGCTATTGTAGCAAGAATCTTTTATCTTCCTCCTTCTCTTGATTAAACTATGTAGCTTCAGTCTGCATAACAAGATTAAACAGTATATTTTAGAGCCTTCAGCAATGTGTCAACATTTTAATCTAGAAATCAAAAAATACAGAGTCATAGTCTAAATAAGACTCTAATATCTAATAAGAACTTTTACAACATTTTACAACTTGACATAACTGAACTAGCTGCCGCAACCTGCTTACAATAGAAAATATTTGAAAGCTACATGCATGCAAAGTAACACTTGACCGTAAGTAAGCATTAAAACGATATTCAAATGAATGCCGAAAACTAATAACATTTTGTGAAGAAAAAACTAGAAACTGACCTTCAAGTTACATTCCATCTTATGAAAGTATAAATTTAAACAAAATTATGCCTTTTTAACTGGGAAATCTGTTTACTTTTATCTCGAAGATCGTTCCTTGATTGTCAGCATCACTGCAAGCTCTCAGAATAGCTTTTCTTCAACAACAAGGGGAGATAATTGAAATGCAAATCCTTTTCAATCTTTTCCTTCACTATTTCTATGGTTGCCAAAGAACAGTGGTTCTCTGTAACCAAGGCCAAAGAGTTCCAGTCTCATTTCTTCCAATACTTATCAAGGCAGCGCTATTATACTGAAATGTTCAGTTTATTTTTGCTGAGTTTTAAGAAACCTGTTACACTGGTTCACTAACAAGACTACTTACACTAAATCAGCTATTTTAAAAAATCATACACAACTAAAAAATCATAATTTTTGAATTTGCATGGGAAATTTACTAAGGACTATTTTAGAGCTAGGCTAAAGAACCCTAAGGCTTTAATCCTAGATCCATTTACCAGACAATAAGGACCATTAATCCACTTTTAAGCAAACATGAACAGGACTTCCTTATTGACCTTTTTCAAATACAGTGATCCCTCGAGTTTCGCGATCTCGAGTTTCGCGAAACGCTATATCGCGAGTTTTCTACCCGGAAGTAACACCACCATCTGCACGCATGCGTAGATGGTGGAGTTTGCATTACCGCCGGGCAGATCAGCTGCTAGGCGGCCAAAGGAACCTTCCCTGGGTCTTCCCGCCGGCATGGGGGGCTTCCTAGCACCCCCCGAACCCCCAACCCGGGTTTGGGGGGGTGCTAGGAAGCCCCCCATGCCGGGGGAGACCTTTTAAAACACCCGTGCCGCTTCCCAGCTGAGTCCTGAAGCCAAGCGCAGAAGTTCGCCTTTGGCGCTTGGCTTCAGGACTCAGCTGGGAAGGGCGCGGCTGTTTGAAAAGGTGGCAGTCGGCCTGGGGGGCTTCCCAGTACCCCCCCCCAACCCTGTCTCCTGCCGCCGGTTTAGCCAGGAGAGGAGCGGCAAAGTGACTTGGAGGAATGGGAAACTCAAACCGCCCAGTTTCAGCTTTCCATTCCTCCACGTCACTTCGCCGCTCCTTCTGGCTGGTGGGGGGGGGGAGTTAGGAAGGTTCTACTTCTCCCCCCCAGCCAAAAACTCAAAGCCTGTCTCCTGCCACACAGTTTAGCCAGGAGAGCAGCGGCGAAGTGACTTGAAGGAATGGGAAACTCAAACCGCCCGGTTTCAGCTTTCCATTCCTCCACGTCACTTTGCCGGGGGAATCTGGGAGGGAAGATGACGCGCCGGCAGCACAGGGGCGAGGGGTGGGAGGCAAAGCTCTGCGGGTACAGCCCCTTTCGGCCAAGCCTCCCCCCCCCCGCCAAGCAGCCAGGGAAGCCGAGCCGGGCGTGGAACATCGGCGCGGGAGGCAGGAGACGATCGGGCGACCGGAGCAGCAGCGCCGCCGCCGCCACGCCCGGCTCGGCTTCCCTGGCTGCGTGGCCGGGGAGGCTTGGCTGAAAGTGGCTGGAGCCGCAGAGCTTTGCCTCCCCCCCCCCTGTGCCGCCCGCGCGTCATCTTCCCTCCCAGACAAAAAGGCCACCCTTCGGCTCTGCAGTTTCAGTGGGGTTTCCCCGTTGCCCAGGGATTCCTGAACACACCACAGCCACCTCCGTTCGGGCGAAGGAATCCCTGGGCAACGGGGAAACCCCACTGAAACCGGGCGGGTTAAGCCTCCTTCGGCGACTGCGGAACTGCTTGCTGTCAACTTTGCACTGGGCAAAGAACTCTTCACCTCCCGCCAGGCACGGACGAAAGGCGTGGAAGTCTATTGTAGCAGCTGCTACAGCGGAGACATTTTGGGGGGGAGGCAGGAGGCAGGAGATCTGGCCCTTCACTTGCCCTCCCAGCAAAAGGCAAAGCCGCGCAGCTCCCCAGCCGCCAAAGGAGGCTTAACCCCACCCCTCTGTCCCACCCATCGCCCGTGGCCGGCAGAAAAGCGGGGATAGGCAGGAGGAGGTTATGCCGACCACGGGCGATGAGTGGGACAGAGGGGTGGGGTAAAGCCTCCTTTGGCGGCTGGGGAGCTGCGCGGCTTTGCCTTTTGCTGGGAGGGCAAGTGAAGGGCCAGATCTCCTGCCTCCTGCCTCCCCCCCCCCAATGTCTCCGCTGTAGCAGCTGCTACAATAGACTTCCACGCCTTTCGTCCGTGCCTGGCGGGAGGTGAAGAGTTCTTTGCCCAGTGCAAAGTTGACAGCAAGCAGTTCCGCAGTCGCCGAAGGAGGCTTAACCCGCCCGGTTTCAGTGGGGTTTCCCCGTTGCCCAGGGATTCCTGAACACACCACAGCCACCTCCGTTCGGGCGAAGGAATCCCTGGGCAACGGGGAAACCCCACTGAAACCGGGCGGGTTAAGCCTCCTTCGGCGACTGCGGAACTGCTTGCTGTCAACTTTGCACTGGGCAAAGAACTCTTCACCTCCCGCCAGGCACGGACGAAAGGCGTGGAAGTCTATTGTAGCAGCTGCTACAGCGGAGACATTTTGGGGGGGAGGCAGGAGGCAGGAGATCTGGCCCTTCACTTGCCCTCCCAGCAAAAGGCAAAGCCGCGCAGCTCCCCAGCCGCCAAAGGAGGCTTAACCCCACCCCTCTGTCCCACCCATCGCCCGTGGCCGGCAGAAAAGCGGGGATAGGCAGGAGGAGGTTATGCCGACCACGGGCGATGAGTGGGACAGAGGGGTGGGGTAAAGCCTCCTTTGGCGGCTGGGGAGCTGCGCGGCTTTGCCTTTTGCTGGGAGGGCAAGTGAAGGGCCAGATCTCCTGCCTCCTGCCTCCCCCCCCCAATGTCTCCGCTGTAGCAGCTGCTACAATAGACTTCCACGCCTTTCGTCCGTGCCTGGCGGGAGGTGAAGAGTTCTTTGCCCAGTGCAAAGTTGACAGCAAGCAGTTCCGCAGTCGCCGAAGGAGGCTTAACCCGCCCGGTTTCAGTGGGGTTTCCCCGTTGCCCAGGGATTCCTGAACACACCACAGCCACCTCCGTTCGGGCGAAAGAATCCCTGGGCAACGGGGAAACCCCACTGAAACCGGGCGGGTTAAGCCTCCTTCGGCGACTGCGGAACTGCTTGCTGTCAACTTTGCACTGGGCAAAGAACTCTTCACCTCCCGCCAGGCACGGACGAAAGGCGTGGAAGTCTATTGTAGCAGCTGCTACAGCGGAGACATTTTGGGGGGGAGGCAGGAGGCAGGAGATCTGGCCCTTCACTTGCCCTCCCAGCAAAAGGCAAAGCCGCGCAGCTCCCCAGCCGCCAAAGGAGGCTTAACCCCACCCCTCTGTCCCACCCATCGCCCGTGGCCGGCAGAAAAGCGGGGATAGGCAGGAGGAGGTTATGCCGACCACGGGCGATGAGTGGGACAGAGGGGTGGGGTTAAGCCTCCTTTGGCGGCTGGGGAGCTGCGCGGCTTTGCCTTTTGCTGGGAGGGCAAGTGAAGGGCCGGATCTCCTGCCTCCTGCCTCCCCCCCCCCCCCAAATGTCTCCGCTGTAGCAGCTGCTACAATAGACTTCCACGCCTTTCGTCCGTGCCTGGCGGGAGGTGAAGAGTTCTTTGCCCAGTGCAAAGTTGACAGCAAGCAGTTCCGCAGTCGCCGAAGGAGGCTTAACCCGCCCGGTTTCAGTGGGGTTTCCCCGTTGCCCAGGGATTCCTGAACACACCACAGCCACCTCCGTTCGGGCGAAGGAATCCCTGGGCAACGGGGAAACCCCACTGAAACCGGGCGGTTTGGACTTTCCATTCCTCCAAGTCACTTCGCCGCTCGTGTCCTGGGTAAACCGGGCGGCAGGATACAGGCTTTGAGTTTTTGGCTGCAGGGGGAGGGAGTTAGGAAAATCCTACTTCTCCCCCCGCAGCCAAAAACTCGCAAGGTAAGGTTCGGGGCGGGGCGGGCGGGGCCCTTTTGTGCCAGTCGGGGAGGCGGCGGCGGCTGCAGCAGAGGCGGGCGGGGGAGGCCGGCCCGCCGGAGGGGCGATGCTGGCGGCGGAGACAGGCGAAGTCCCGCCCGCCCCCCGCCCGCTTGGCCCCGGGGGGCTGAAGGGAGCCAGGCGGGGGAGGGCGGGGGCTACTCGGTTCTTCCTCAGCCGGGGGTAGCCGGAGCGCCGGCCAGGCGGGGGCGGGCGAGGCGAGGGCTGCGGGGCGTGCCGGGCTCCAAGTTGCCGCGCTGCCTTTGTAAACCTGCCCGAGGGAGGCGAGGGAGCCCCTTTGTTGGCCGGCGGCCTGGCCGGCCCTTGGCGCGCGGTGCCCGCGGGGACTGCTGCGGCGGGGACTGCCCACTGCCTTCGCCCAGACCAGAGGCATCGCTCGGCTGGGTTTGCAGATCCGCGGAGGCATCGCCGAGGGCGGGCTGAGCGGCGCTGTGTTGGGAGCCCGTGCCGTGGGAGCGGGCGGCTTGGCCTCGCTGCGGCGGCGGCGGCTTTGCGGGTCCTCGCTGGCGGCCTCGCCGGGCGGAGGAGGCTGCGGGGCTTTCTAAAGGGAGGAAGAACTTGCTATCGAGCCTGCTAATGAAATCCAACCGGCGGAGGGTCTGAAATTCCACCCGAGGGGAAATGGGGGAAAAAAGCCCAGCCGGGAGCGCGGCGCCAGGCATTGTTCTCCGGACCCCTCCCGCAGCCTGGAGAGGGAAAGGGCCGCTGCGGGTTGGATTTCATTAGCAGGCTCGATAGCAAGTTCGATAGCGGCGGGCGAACGAGGCGAGCGGCGGGCGAACGAGGGGAGTGGGGGGCGAACGAGGGGAGCGGCGGGCGAACGAGGGGAATGGGGGGAGAACGAGGGGAGCGGCGGGCGAACGGGGCGAGCGGCGGGCGAACGGGGCGAGCGGCGGGCGAACGGGATGTGCGGCCGCCGAACGGGGCGAGCGGCAAACGGCGGGCGGGCATCAGCGAGGATCCGAGGCGGCGGGGAAGACCCAGGGAACGTTCCTTCGGCCGCCCAACAGCTGATCTGCTCGGTAGCGCGGCAGCAGCGAGGAGCCGAAGATGAGGTTTCCCCGTTGCCCAGGCAAAGGGGAAACCCCATCTTCGGCTCCTCGCTGCTGCCGCGCTACCGAGCAGATCAGCTGTTGGGCGGCTGAAGTAACCTTCCCTTGGTCTTCCCCACCGCCCACACGCAAACTTCACCATCTGCGCATGTGCGGCCATGAAAAAATGGCCGCACATGCGCAGATGGTGTTTTTACTTCCGCACCGCTATATCGCGAAAAATCGAGTTTCGCGAGGGGTCTTGGAACGGAACCCTCGCGAAACTCGAGGGATCACTGTATAGCAATGAGGCTTTATGATGCTCCAGGTCTTGGATCAACAATGACAACCATGGAAACATTTTATATTCATCTAATTGAATCATTTTAAGTCTTAGAATTAAAATTAAGAAAACTGATCATGTCTTGGGTGCAAGTTATTTATTTTGATTTGTATTAACTACCTATGCTGAGTGGTTAAGCTCTGATGACCAAACCAAGAAGATTCTGGTTTGGGAGATTTCAAAAGTCTTGTTTCACATTGCAAAACAGGCACTCCATATTCTATGCTTTTTAATTTTTCATCCTACATGAATGCATGGGAGGGTGTTTGTTTAGGGCGAAACTGGCTAAACATTCTCCCTTGCCAGCCTTTCTTTTAATTATGTATACACCCCCCCCCCTCCAAAAATTACAATTGGTTAGCCACAGGACTAAAATACATTTCTAAATGTGTTTACTTAGCTGGGAAACCCAGTACAGTGCTATCGCTACTTAAGAACTTAATTTGTTCCGTGACCAGGTTCTTAAGTAGAAACATTAGTAAGCAGAAGCAATTTTTCCCATAGGAATCAATGCAAAAAGCAAATAATGTGTGCAAACCCATTAGGAAAGAAATAAAGCCCTTCATGGCATCGGACCAGAATATCTCCGGGACCGCCTTCTGCCACACGAATCCCAGCAACCAGTTAGGTTCCACAGAGTTGGCCTTCTCTGGGTCCCGTCGACTACTAAACAATATCGCCTGGCGGGACTCAGGAGAAAAGCCTTCTCTGTGGCAGCCCCGACCCTCTGGAACCAGCTCTCCCTGGAGATTAAGATCGCCCCCACCCTCCTTGCCTTTCGTAAATTCCTTAAAACCCACCTCTGCCGTCAGGCATGGGGGAATTGAGACATCTCCCCCTGGCCTATATAGTTTATATGTTTGTATGTATGTCTTTTTTAAATAATGGGTTTTTTAGATATTTTTAAAAAATTAGATTTGTTATTGTACATTGTTTTTATTATTGCTGTGAGCCGGCCCGAGTCTATGGAGAAAGGCGGCATGCAAATCTAATAAAATAAATAAATAAATAAAAATAAATAAGAGGAAGAAGAGCAGGACGACAGTCGCTGCTGAAGGAAGAAGGTGAGGTGAGGGGAATCAAAAAAATTCAAAACTTTATGGTTTTTAAAAAAAGAGGCACTATGGGGTGGCGAGGAGGAGCATGCGCCTCCCATACACCCAGCGCGAGGCTGCCTCCCATACACTGCACCAGAGAGAGAAACCCAGGGGGAATGGCAGGAAATTTTCTGGGAATTTTTTCCAGGCTCAAATTCTTAAGTAGAAAATGGTTCTTAAGAAGAGACAAAAAAATCTTGAATACCGGGTTCTTATCTAGAAAAGTTCTTAGGTAGAGGTGTTCTTAAGTAGAGGTACCACTGTATTTGTTTAGTTAGCTGCCACCATGCCAAAGTTAAATAGTAACAGATTTAATTTATTCAGTTGGGCAAACCCAGTTTGTGGACCTTTATTGCTTTGCAATAAGAATGAAGCAGCTTCACAAGGTCTTTCACTACCACTACCAAGTGAATGAAGATCTTCCAAAGAGATATGAAATAATGGTTCCATCTTGCCCTGGATGAATGGTGTAATATTAAGGATTTCTTAAAATTGTTTTATAGGGACAGCTACTGAAAAATGCTTATCTCACCGCCACCTGCCCCCAACTATAGCATTCTCTATTCACTATTTTGGCCTTTTTCTACTTTACAAGCCATTGGCCAGAAAGCTTTTCCCCATTTCTCTCATCATCTTGTTTCTTACCATTAAAAAAATAACATTAAAATCTTTTCCCTTAGTTTAAAATAAAAATAACAATGAAATGGAAGAGTGGGAGAGAGTTGTTGGGATTATGGATTCTTGTTTAATAATTGGAAGACTGCAGGCCACTCACAGAAACTTTTGGGATAGTAGAAACATGGGGAAAAATCTTTCTCCACTCAAAATACTTTTCTTCTCATCTCAGTAAGGATGGAGGACTAGGAAAATAATATTTATGTTAATTGAGTTTATTGAATTATAGGTGGTTAAAGCTCATTTATAAGTATAGTTTAGAAATAATTTCATTTTACAGTTGGAAAGAAATATGCTTTTCTTATTATTAGCATCAGATTAAAAATTCAATATTTTATTAGAATGGAGATAATAATATATTTCACGGTTACAATTGTATTTAATCATTTCTTACACAATTTCATAAATGCATTTTATGAAATTTAATCTACTTAAATTTGTTCTGGCCCTAGTCTGTGAGTCAATTTGAAGACGAGTTCCTAATCTTCTAATGTGCCTTCACAACTGAAATAATCCAAATATTTCAGTGCAAAATTATGGTTTCCTCTAGTTATATTTATGACTAAATTTATACTAAAATAAAATAATATTAAAGTAGGTTATATACAAAAAAGTTATTCTTTTTTGTATATAACCTGCTTTAATATTATTATTTTTTAGATACCCATGGCTCAATTACCCTAAAAGTAGTTAAATTCTACCTGGCAATTGATAAACCGAGTTAGTTTTACGGTAATAAACCATAAAACTAACTTGGTTTATCAATTGGCAGGTAGAATTTAACTACTTTTAGGGTAATTTTAGGGTAATTGAGCCATGGGTATCTAAGTGTAAAAACTATAAGTAAACATTAATCAGGAAAAGGACATTTGTTTCAATGGTGGGATTATTAACTTTAACTGTATGCCAGCATAAAAAGGTGATATTTTCTGATTCTTGCCCTAAACCAGTAAAGAGAATCATTAAATAATTTACATGAGTGCAGAGCTGAGTAACTGGATCTTATTTAGAAAAGCATAAAAGCTTCCCCCACTTCCTTTCTTCATTCAGCTTTCCAGATTAATCTGCTGCTTTTTACTATTTCCTAAAAGGCAGATGGAGCCAAACACATGGGGGGTGGGGACGTGTCTGCCTTTCAGTTACACGGAGTGAAAACATGAAGACAGAGGGAAGGGGAAGCGAGCAGCGGCTGGAAGTTGAGAGTAACTAACTTCGCTTTTGGGAGGAAACCTAAGCATAGCCCATAAAATCATCTGCTACAACGTTCTTCCTAGAAGGACTACTTCAGCTTCAGCTTCAGCCACAACAACACACGAGCACACAACAGATGCAAACTTAAAGTAAATCGTTCTAAACTCGACTGCAGGAAATACGATTTAAGTAACCGAGTAATTGATGCATGGAACTCACTACCAAACTCTGTACTATCATCACCTAACCCCCAAAACTTTATCCTTGGACTATCACTATTGACCTCTCCTGAGTCTTAAGAGGTCAGTAACGGGCGTGCATAAGTGCACCAGAGTGCCTTCCGTCCCCTGTCCCAATGTTTCTCTTTTACTAGTATCACGTATATAAATAGTATATCTTTGTATACCACCAATATGTATGTGATAAAACAAACAAACAATTCTTAAGGTCCAGTATAAAATAACTATGACACTTTCTTGAAAGACCATGCAGCCAGGAAAATTTAATTTTTAAAAAATATATATTTTTAAAAAATGATTAACGCAGTCTTAATGAGAGTGTTAGTAGCAAAGACAAATCTGAACAAAAAGAAAATTTCTTCTTTTGTAGTTACTGCCGCTCCTACATATTCTGGCTGTTACTTTTTAAGATGTAAGCCCCACTATGCGAGGATTCGTGCAGGGAAAACCGGCTGGCACTTACCTCTTAGCCTGTTTCGTACAACCTTGGCAAACCTGGATTTGAATTTTAGGCTCAAAATCCGCGCCGAGAGGATTAGATCTCGCGAGATTTAAGGACACCGGTTTAAAAAAGACTGCGCATGCCCAGTAGATAAAGCGCCCTGCGGGCGGATGAGGTTCTTTTCAAGATATTTAGCTTCCCTTCGGACAGTGAGGCTATAGAAATGAGTGAGCGCCGCCAAGATGACGACGGGATTTCCGAGGTGGGGTAGGGGGAGAAGGTCGTGGACTCCACTGCCAGTTTGGCAAAGGGCTTTGCTGTAAGGAAGAAAGAAGTCAAATCTTCGTAGATCTCCGTATTTGTTCATGGGGTCCACCTGAAAAGACAGTTCAAAATTCTGATTAAATTCGTCTGCATAGAAAGAACAATTGCAACCAGTGATATCCAAGTAATTGAAGAAAGGAATTAGAAATAAAAAAGAGAGAGGAAGGAAGGAAAGATGATAGATAGATAGACAGACAGATAGATAGCAAGGTATCATTGTAATTGATTATCTGGATCCAGATAATCCTTGCATACTGGTGACATTACAGAATGCAGCCTTCTAGGAAAATGCCTTGTATGCAAATATTTCAGGGTTTATTTAAATGTGTGTCTTAGGACCGCTGGGAAATCAAAATTATTTGCCAGCGTGTGTTGAAAAATAATACAATATTAAGATCCCATGACATTATTTTGAGTAGCGGTAATAACATAGAATGAATCACTTTAAATGTTAATTATGGTAAA
The DNA here is from genome assembly GCF_031021105.1 of Erythrolamprus reginae. Taxonomy (NCBI): domain Eukaryota; kingdom Metazoa; phylum Chordata; class Lepidosauria; order Squamata; family Dipsadidae; genus Erythrolamprus; species Erythrolamprus reginae. Next base: position 129,042,532 of record NC_091951.1, read on the forward strand.
TAGGTGTTACAAACAAACAAAAGCTATTTGGGGATCCTTCCTAGTTTTTAAAAGTAGGAAGGGGTCCTGGAAGAAAAACGTTTTAGAAACGCTCAGTTATTTCATATGTTTTCATATGAAATCTTATCAGGATCCACAATTTTGCATCACAGCAATGTATCCTTTAAGGCAGAAGTCTTCAAACTTGGCAATTTTTAAGACTTGCGGACTTCAACTCCCAGAATTCCCCAGCCACCATAGGGAACTGACATCCACAAGTCTTAAAGTTGCCAAGTTTGAGCACCTGCTTTAAACCCTCAAATATCATTCAGCGCAGCTGGTATCACCATGGATTTTCGTTGGATCACTTTAAGTTAGTCACATTCTTTAACATCAGTCTACCCATGTATGGTTGTGGGGCATGACGTGTAAAAAAAACTATCCCATATAAGGGGCCTTTGAGTAGAAGGTAACAATATCCCTGCATGCATCAAAGTGCAAAAGCATTACACAAATTTAAGATTTCAGTTTCTTATGCTTAAAGTGCCCAAATAAATTTTCAAAAACAAACCCTGTATATATTAAAATTGGAAAATGCATCCTGTCTTCACTTTATTGGTGAAGCATAAACAACAAATTGTTTCTTGATGGTGAGGTAAACTCTATATAGCATTAGAGCAGTACTTACTGTCAGATAGTTTTGTGTATTCTGGCCCCATATCAGAATTGCATCGAAATTGCATTACTTTTTTCCTTAAATGCTATCTTTTAATAAGATCCTCTAGTCAAGCATCATACCACTGGCTCCACCTTGTGGCAGTTGATCTCCATATTTTGACAAACAACATTGAATATAAAAGTTAAGGATGCAAATCCTGTTCAGCTATAGCAGGTGAAAGTTTTTGTAAGGGTCATCATAAGAGCCTATTGTTATTAGTACAAGTAGTCCTTGACTTACAACAGTTTATTTAGTGACCTTTCAAAGATACAAGGGCACTGGAAAGGTGACTTATGACCATTTTTCACCCATGACTAATATGCAATATTGATGCAATAAAGAAGCTCTAACCTTTTAAGCCAGAGGGACCTTAGGTTGTGCATCACTTCTGAACAGTGCAGAGCCATCTTGCACAGAGTCCAGGATGGAAGCAACCAAGATCCAGAGAATCTGAAAACCAGCTACACAGTTGAGTCATAACTGACTTTGGTTTCTTCAATCCAACAATCATAACTTGTTCTTCCCTAGCCATGCCCTCAAAGCCTGCAGATTAGGACAAAGCTTCACTTGGATTCCTGATGCAAAATAAACATGAATATCAATAAGAAAGAAATGATACCTTACTTCATAGTAGTAAATGACTAGTGGTTTGATGGAGATATTAAAAGTGAGGAAGGAATATAGGACAGAACCCTGAAGCAGCCTGAAAAAAAAGCATTGGACTGCAACTGACTCTGGTAGAATGAAAATAAATACCTTAACTTGGCGTTCCCCACTCCTAAATCTCAAAGCAAGTTCAGAATAATATGGTTAATGGTATCAAACGCTGAACAGAACCAGAATGAACATACAGTCTCCACTGTGTTCATCTTGTGCGCTAACAATAGAATAGAATAGAATAGAATATTGGCCAAATGTGATTGCACACACAAGGAATTTGTCTTTGCATATTCTCTCAGTGTACATAAAAGAAAAAGATACGTTTGTCAAGAATCAAGATACAATACTTAATGATTATCATAGGGTTCAAATAAGCAATGAGGAAACAATAAAAAATCTTAAGGATATAAGCAACAAGTTACAGTCATAAGTTGAAGGAAATGGATAGGAATGATGAGAAAAAACTGGTAGTAATACTAGTGCAGACTTAATACAGTGATCCCTCTATTATCGCGAGGGTTCCGTTCCAAGACCCCTTGCGATAATCGATTTTTCGTGATGTAGGGTTGCGGAAGTAAAAACACCATCTGCGCATGCGCACCCTTTTTTCCTATGGCCGCGCATGCGTAGATGGTGGAGTTTGCGTTCCCCGCCGCCCACGCAAAGGGGAAACCCGATTCGGCTCCTCGCTGCTGCTGCGCTACCGAGCAGATCAGCTGCTGGGCGGTCGAAGGAACCTTCCCTGGGTCTTCCCGGCCGCCCACGCAAAGGGGAAACCCCGGCTCCTCGCTGATGCCCGCCGCTCGCCCGCCCGCCAGCAAGAGGGGGAAGACCCAGGGAAGGTTCCTTCGGCCGCCCAGCAGCTGATCTGCTCGGCGCAGCAGCAGCGAGCAGACGAAGATCGGGGTTTCCCAGCCGCCCACGCAAAGGGGAAACTCCGGCTCCTCGCTGATGCCCCCGCTCGCCCGCTCGCCGCCCGCCAGCAAGAGGGGGAGAGATAGAGAAAGAGAGAGAAGGAAAGAAAGAGATGAGAGAGGGAGGAAGAGTGTGAGAGAGGAAGAAGCAAAATAGAGAAAGAGAGAGAAAGAAAGATGAGAAAGGAAGGAAGAGAGTGACGTCATCGGTGGAAAAATCGCGATATAGCATTTCGCGAAGATCGAGATCGCGAAACTCGAGGGATCACTGTAAATAGTTTGACAGTATTGAGGGAATTATTTGTTTAGCGGAATGATGACATTCAGGAAAAAACTGTTCTTGTGTCTAGTTGTCTTGGTGTGCAGTGCTCTAGTGACATTTTGAGGGTAGGAGTTGAAACAGTTTATGTCCAGGATGCGAGAGGTCAATAAATATTTTCACCACCCTCTTTTTGATTCATGCAGTGTACAGGTCCTCAATGGAAAGCAGGTTGGCATAGTTGCCCATAGTTGCTTAAGTTGCAGATAGCTGGATTCATGAAACATTAGACTTAGATTTAGAATACTGTATCTTTATTGTCACTTTGAATGTGAATACTACACCATAAAACAAAGTTATACTACCCTCCATGGCTGGATTCACAAAGTACCAAGCAAAACCAAGAAAAGTATATTATGTTGGTGTTCGATGTATGAATCCAGCCTGTAGGAATTTCAGAATCATAGACTTGTATGAGTTTTTTAAAAACAGTATAGGTCAACCTCCTTGTAAGGTTGCAACCTTGTCTTCTAGTTAAATCAACCTGCATTTGAAAACCTCCAGCAAGAGCGAGTTTCTCACTTTTCTTGGCAGAGCATTCCAATCTTTAATCATTTATTTATTTATTTTTATTTATTTATTTTGTCCAATACACAATAAGGGTTTTAGTGGGTATATATCTATATACACATAGTAAAATACATGATGAAGGTTATAGAGGAGATACTCAGAGTAAAATATATCTAAGAAATAGTAGAAAAGAAGATATAGTAACAGAACATATCAATGAAAGAATAGAAGAAGAGATACAGGAATAGAAGAAAGGTATAGGAGAGTAATAGGACAGGGGACGGAAGGCACTCTAGTGCACTTGTACTCGCCCTTTACTGACCTCTTAGGAATCTGGATAGGTCAACTGTAGATAATCTAAGGGTAAAGTGTTGGGGGTTTGGGGATGACACTATGGAGTCCGGTAATGAGTTCCACGCTTCGACAACTCGGTTACTGAAGCCATATTTTTTACAGTCAAGTTTGGAGCGATTAATATTAAGTTTAAATCTGTTGCGTGCTCTTGTGTTGTTGTGGTTGAAGCTGAAATAGTCGCTGACAGGCAGGACGTTGCAGCATATGATTTTGTGGGCAATACTTAGATCTTGTTTAAGGCGTCTTAGTTCTAAGCTTTCTAGGCCCAGGATTGAAAGTCTAGTCTCGTAGGGTATTCTGTTTCGAGTGGAGGAGTGAAGGGCTCTTCTGGTAAAGTATCTTTGGACATTTTCAAGGGTGTTAATGTCTGAGATGCAATATGGGTTCCAAACAGATGAGCTGTATTCGAGAATGGGTCTGGCAAAAGTTTTGTAAGCTCTGGTAAGTAGTGTGAGATTGCCAGAGCAGAAATTACGTAGGATTAGGTTTACAACTCTTGAAGCCTTCTTGGCTATATTGTTGCAGTGGGCTTTGGCACTTAAATCTTTTGTATTAGTATACCAAGGTCTTTAACCAAGTGTGGATTATCTGTGATAATTTGATTATTCAGTTCGTATTTGGAGTTCAGATTCTTCTTCCCAATGTGTAGTAGGACAGAGCATTTGCTAGTTGAGATTTGGAGTTGCCATCTGTTAGACCACTCAGAAACAGCGTCAAGGTCTTTTTGGAGAGTAGTTGTGTTATCGGTGGTGTTGAAGAGTTTTACATCGTCGGCGAAGAGGACACAGTTGCTTGTGATGTAATCGCAAAGGTCATTGATGTAGAGAATGAAGAGCCTTGGTCCCAGTACACTACTTTGGGGAACACCGCTTTTAACTGGGACGGGGGTGGATATGGTGCTTCCTATTTTGACCACTTGTTGTCTGTTTGACAGGAATGCTGTAATCCAGCTATGGAGGGATCCTGAGATGCCATAAGATTTGAGTTTTAGGAGTAGTTTGTCGTGGACCACTGAATCAAAGGCTTTGCAGAAGTCAATATAAATTTCATCTGTAGATTTCCCTTGATCTAGATGAGTTGTCCATATATTTTTGCAGTGGAGGAGCTGCAGGTTGCAGGATAGTTTTTTTCTGAAACCAAATTGTTTGTTAGAGAGCAAATTATTAGTTTCTAGATGAAGAGTAATTGATTTGTTTATAATTGATTCCATGACTTTGCATCACTCTACTATCATAAAATTCCTCCTAAGATACAGTTCGAATTTCCTTTGTTTAACTTCACATCCACCCAGTGTTATCTGTCCAACTCTTTTAATCTATTCTCCCATCATCTGCTTGATTTGTGTTAATATCAATAGTGAAATCTAAGTCACTTAAATCCTAAAATGTTCTGGATTTTAGTTAAGCCTGTGTGCAGCCCAATCTACGTAGAGAGATCCTAGGGTGCTTTTGCAGGGAATCCATTATTAAGATATCATACATCACCTGCTAAGCTACAATTTTTAACCTTAAGCATTCCTTACTTTCTCTCTTCTTATAATCTAATCTCTTTCAGCAGCTAACATCTCTGAATTGTATTTCTACTGTACTATGAGTCAATCTTCTTTTCTTGCCTTTGCTATAAAACAAAAAAAAATGTGGATTGTAAAAACAAAGCACCAGGATGACAAATTCAATGCTGTCTGATCAATCAGATTTCAAATTAGTATCTCATGCGATCAAAATATGTTTTATGTATTTGTAAATCACAACTATCTGTCTCATTCTTCTATTTTTCAAGCTATAGTAGATATGCCCAGCTCATTTAAACTTTACTTACAAGGGTTGATTTTCAGGTTCTTTATCATCTTCATAACCCAAGCTGTTTTCCATCTCCCTTTTAAAGCCTGACAGAATCGGTGCAATGAACCCTACAAAGATGGTGATGCAACTGTTTTACTTCTGCATGACATTATTTATTCATGTAGAATAGCAGCCAACTGAAATCCCTAAAAGAAATCCTTCTAACACTGGATTCTAGCAGATCAAATCTTAATCTGAGAAGCATTCCTGATGAGCTGGTGGTTAAAACAGACTGGAGAAAGATGATTGGAAGAAAATTTAAATAGAAATTTAAATAGCTTTTTCAACAGAGCATACCTAATGTTCTGGTTTCTGGTAGAATTTTAGCTATTACAAATAACTTTTACTAAATGCAGTATTTCATAAACAAAGAAACTCCATCTTTATTCTCTTCCTTCTGTATTCAAAATACACTTCATACTAGCACATTTTTTGTTCTCCCGTTATCTCTCCTAATTACATTCCTTTTGCATTCCTCCCAGCCTCCTCCATTCACCAAGATTTATGTACCCACAGCATGATTCAAAAACAGCAGAAATGACTAGAAAATAACACAGAATGAGTTTGCTTGCTTGGAAACTGAACGGGAACACCTTCCATTTTTGTTCTACAACATTGAAACTCCACCCTTCTTCCCCACTGACCCCCTGACATACCAAATACATCACTCCAGTATTTAACCCATTCCTCCCCTTAATATCTTCTTCCAAACACTTGTTCCTTACATTTTTGGACCCTTCTGAATTTAGGATCGACCCAGCGAACATCTGATTCTTCTTCGCTAGATTCTGGACTCATAGCAACATCCTGTGGCTGGCCTCCCACCTGTTCTACTACCTGTAACCCCGGGCCCACCACTAATTCATAAACACTATCTGTATCAGAGTCCTCAAGTTCTTCATCATCCTCCAACTGACCAGGAGTATGTACAACACCTAATATGTGGAATTCATAATGATTATAACTTGTATAGCTTTTAAACACAGATGAATAAATTAATGACTAGCATCTGTATTCTAGCCTTTTCTTTTTCCTATCTGAATATCTTGCTATTCCTCCAGTTTTCAAACATTCCAAATAAGTTACCTTTTTCAGGTACCGTATATACTTGAGTATAAGCCGAGGTTTACAGCACAAAAAGGACTTTTTTAAAGGCTATATAACTGGATTGAACTATTTATTTTCATTTGTGAGATACAAGGACCAGACAGGATAAGATTACTACTATCCAGGTAAAGTTTACCTGTTCTAAATTCTTGGACTGATCTTTTGAGATCAGAGAAGCTTTTGGGTTCCTGGAATGGAAGTCGCCCTAAAGCCCCATTCATGTAAAGATAATCCTATTTCTGTGCTCTTTGGTGTAACAGAAAGCTCCAAGTTCTCTGTACACATATACATAGGGTTTCTGACACCATAACTTCTACCAACTTCTACCAAAATACTAGAGTTTATGTCTAATTACTGTAGCCTCTTGAGCAGGGGTCTCCAACCTTGACAACTTTAAGACTTGTGGACATAGTTCCCTCTAAGCTGCGCAGTGGGCTTGAGCGCACTAAAAATTGATGCCTGGCGCACACTTTTCTATGGCCGCCATCACCACCAGGTCTTTGCCAGGACTGGCAAAGCGACGTTTCACTCTTCCTCCTCCGCCTTCTCCTCACCAGCAGCTCTGCAACGCTTTGAAATGACATCAAGCCTGCGCCAAGTGAAACGGCGCATTTTTCAAATGCACTGCTTCCCCGGGCAGCTGGCTTCGCCTCCTCCCCTGCCGCCACACTGGGGGCTGCCCCCTGCTGCCGGGTCCCCTCATTGCTGAATTTGATATTGCTGCCGGGGGGTGACAGGCAATGTTACCTCTAAGCTGCCGAAGAGAAAGAAGATCCGGATTGAGCGTGAGGGGGGAAATGACGGAGGGCAGAGGGGGTGGGGAGACCTGCGACGGCTAGCAAAGCTGCTGACAGCAACCACCCGATCACTGTGAAGGAGTCTCAAAAGCCTCCTGAGGGTGTTTAAAGCAGGGCCTGGAAGACTGCCCCCCCCCCCCGTTTTGAAATGGAGAATCCGGCAGTCAAAAGAGATGCGAGCTGTCCATTGTGAGTGCTGAGGCAATGGGAGGAGTTGTGAAACTTCGGAGAGGTGGGGGGGGGTTGGAGAGGGAGGATGAAAAGGCGGGAGGGGCTGGAGCCAAGTGCCTGGCAGCACGTCTCTTCCCCACTCCGTTTCCCTCCAACACGGCAGGCAGGCAGGAAGGAAAGAAGGAACGAACGAACGAATGAACGAAGAAGAAATGGAGGGAGGGAGGAGGAAGAATGAAATGAATGGAGGGAAAGAGGGTGGAAGGACTTTTTTGTGGGTGGTAATTTTTTTTTCTCTCAACATACATTCAAACAATACAATGTACCATCTAATTTTCCATGAATAAAATGCAGTATTTTCTTAGTAACTAATATCAATCATCCCAAAAGTTGCAAAAGTTTTTTTTCTAATTTTGTCACCCAGTTACATACATTTTCTTTTAGTTAAATTCCTTCCTTAATGTTCCTTCAAAAAGCACAACACCAATTATATTTCTAACTTATTAACCAGTATGCCAAAGTGCTAAATTCAATTCCATTTATGCATTAATCCAAATCAGTATCACCTACTGCATATCTTATTATAATCAATACTTCTAACTTTATTAAAACAGATCAGCAATTCCTAAATTCATATATCTAAATAGAAAAATAGAAGTTAAAAAAAGAGCAAACAAAACAATACTCCAAGCTTAATCAACCTTTCTCAAACTCCAATTTCTTCAATCTGAGCAGAACTTTGAACCAAGCCCTTTTCTTTTTTATTTTTTTGTATCCCCTTTTAATCCCATTTTCCATTTTATTCTTTCTATTCTTCCTTCTAGGAAGAAAGGATTTTCTTAGAAAAATAAAGGGGTTATTGGATCAAACTTTGGACACTTGACAAGTTAGTTATGATGGTGGCCATGGCTCAGGGTTATGTGAACATGTTTTGGGGTGTTCAAGCAGCTGCAGGGATTCACTTAACAACTATGGCAAGAAAGGTGGTAAAGTGAGGCAGAACTCACTTAATAACCGTCTTACTCAGGAGATAGAAACATTGGCCTCATTGGTTCATTTACTGACCGTTCAAAGTCGCAACGACCCTGAAAAAAGTGACTTATGGCCCTTTTTAACACTTAGGCCCTTCGCAGCAGCCCGATGATCGGAGGATCAAAACTTTGCTGCCGTTTCATTTTTATGACCGTTGCTGTGTGTCCTGAGGTCACATGACTCCCTTTTGTTTCTAACCGATCCAGGCCCAGGCATGGAAATGTGCCGCTCAGACATTATACTTTTCTGCTCACACCAAAAAAAAATTAGAGGGAACACTGCTTGTGGACTTCAACTCCTGGAATTCCTTTGCTGGCTGAAGAATTCTGGCAGTAGAAGTCCACAAGTTGCCAAGGTTGGAGACCCTGCTCTACAACCTCCAAACTTATAATTTCAGTTCTTCAAATCTCAGCCCCACCATTGTTAAGTTTCAACTTCCTGCCCTAATGTGGGAGGTTTTTTTCATAAAATGAAGGAAAGCTTCCTTGGTTCCTTCCAAAAATCTGCATCTCCGGTCTTATTGTCTGCCCAGTGCAAATCTATTTACCGAATGGCCTGAGGTCTCACAAATGGTTTGGTGTGTGAGTCCTTATCACCAATTGCTCTACAGCCTTACTTTAGAAAAAGTGAAGGAATTCTTTTGGAACGCACAGCATTTTGCCCTCTAGTATGAACACCCACAGAGTAGTGCTTGCATGTGACAAGCGTGAGTTATGCAAGCAAGCTTGGAACTGCGGAGAGACATTCCTGGCAGCAATTCTACATTTTTGGAGCTTGCAAAAAAGAATGGAAGTCTTCAGTCCATCAGGACCCAAAAGCAATCATTAAAGTGGTAACAAACAGCAACACTCATGTGATTTACAATGTAAGCATGGAAACAGATCACAGACCAGACTCTGGTGAAGCAAAGATTTGTTTATTTTAAATTGATTTTTGTAGAGTGAGGTTTCTTGGTTTTAGTTGCATAGTGTTATTTTTTTTTAAAAAAATAAAATATTTCAATTGTGTTTGGAACCGAGATATATTGAAATCTGTCTGTACATAATTTATTTAAAGGTTTATGCTGATGCATATTGACAAATGGCGTGTTATGCTATATAATCAAAAAACAAAGGATGTTTTGAAAACTTGTTAATTCCAACAGGGAAAAGAGCTGTATGGAATTTTAAAGTCAAAATGATTTACTGCAGTATGAGCTTTGTTAAACAGAGATTTTGTAAAACTGTGAAGGTATGGGAGATATACACATATGGAGGTCTAGAAAAAGGAATATTTTTTTTTCCTGGATGAAACTTAAAGATAAAGGGCTGCATTGTGAAAGCAATGACAGAACATGTGAGCCAACTGTAGACTTTTCAGAACTATTGAAATAAGATGTAACATGGATCTTCTAGAGGAGGAAAGCAAGGAAAAAATCATTCTGAACCAAATGGTGTAGTATATTGTTTAATAAAATACCAGTGTAGCAGAATACTTTTTACAACCATGTATACTTTTTAAAATCATGTATACTTTTTAAAACCATGTACACCTTTTACAAACCATGTACACCTTTTACAAACTTCAAACTTGACAGCTTCAAGACTTCAATTCCCAGAATTCCTCCACCAGTCATGTTAGCTCAGAAATGGGAGTTGAAGAACACAAGCCTTAAATTTGCCAGGTTTGAAGACCCTTGCACTCCTAACCTCTAACATATGGGTCTTCCAACTTGTAGCTTTAAGACTTGTGGACTTCAACTCCCAGAATTCTTCCATCAGTCATTCCCTTGCACTCCTAACCTCTAACTCGGGTGTCTTCAAACTTGACAGCTTTAAGACTTGTGGACTTTAACTCCCAGAATTCCTCCATCAGTCATGCTAGTTCAGAAATGGGAGTTGAAGTCCACAAGCCTTAAACATGCCAGGTGTGAAGACCCTTGCACTCCTAACCTCTAACATAGGGGTCTTCCAACTTGTAGCTTTAAGACTCGTGGACTTCAACTCCCAGAATTCTTCCACCAGTCATGCCCGACTCAGCTCTCCTCCTGGTTCTCTCCCCCCCCCCCCATACCCACCCACCCCACAGTTCAGATTCACACTCCCTTCTCTAGCCGGACTTAGAGCTGGCATCGCTCTGCAACTGCATGACTGCTCCAAGTTCTGAAGATATAGCAGCCAGGAATGGGAAGCCAAGCCCAGCTGAGGAAGATCTGAGGAAGGCTATGTACCTGGATCAGCTGGAGTGTGAGTTCGGCTGGGGGCAGCTAGCTTTCTACCAGGTTCTTTTCTTTTAAAGAGAGAGAGAGAGAGAAAAGGGGGCAGGCGAATAACCAGCTTTTCTAGAGAAAGAAATGTGTATCTCCCATCAATTGCAGTGTAATTCTTTCTTTCTTTCTTTCTTTCTTTCTTTCTTTCTTTCTTTCTTTCTGTCTGTCTGTCTTTCTGTCCTTACACTGCAATTGTTGGGAGATACACATTTCTTTCTCTAGAGAAGCTAGTTATTCACCCACCCCCTTTTTTCTCTCTCTTTAAAAGAAAAGAATTTGATGGAAAGCTAGCTGCCCCCATCTGAACTCACATCCCAGCCGATCCCAGGTGTGTAACCCTCCTCAGATCTTCCATACATTGCAATAGAGCAATGGAAAAAACCCTGCAAAGACTTAGGGCTTGGAAAACATTCTTCCTTGCAGAGAGTAACAGTGAAAGAGCTTTCAAGCTGGTAAAATCTGGGAACATTATTAGCACCTGGTTAGGGCTGAAAGAAATTTACTCAGAGCAAGTTTGTTTGTTTGTTTGTTTGTTTGTTTGTTTGTTTATTAGATTTGTATGCCGACCCTCTCCGAAGACTCCGAAGAAGTTAAAGTAATGAAACAAACCCTGCAAAGACTTAGGGCTTGAAAATATTCTTCACAGAGAGTAACAATGAAAGAGCTTGGGTACATGAATAGCACCTGGTTAGGGCTGGAAAGAAATATCTGGAGCAAGTAAAGCAATGAAAAAAAAAGCCCATCCAAAGACAAGGTTTGGGATACATTCTTTGCAGAAAGTAATAATGAAAGAGTTTGCAAGCCAGTAAAAGCTGGGAACATTGTTAACACCTGGTTGGGGCTGGAAAGAAACATTTGGAGCAAATAGAGAATGAAAAAAAAAAATCAAAGGCAGGGTTTGGAACACATTCTTGGCAGAGATTAACAATGAAAGCTTGCAAGCGGTAAGAGCTGGGAACATTGTTAACACCTGGTTAGGGCTAGAAAGAAACTTACTCAGAGCAAGTTACAGTAATTAAGACATAGGACTTGGAAAACATTCTTCCTAGAGAGAAACAATGAAAAAGCCTGCAAGGTAAGAGCTGGGAAGGTCGTTAGCGGCTAGTTAGGGCTGGGGGAGAAAAAGCTACATTCAGTGTGTAAGACGCATCCTAATTATCAGCCTATTTTAGGGAGGGAAAGGTGCATCTTATACACCAAAAAATACAGTAATCTTGCAAGCCATATTTTATGAAGAAAGTTAGATTTTGAGAAGGCAAAGTATGAAAGGTATTTTTAAATTTTGGCATTGTGGAAACTCATGAGAATATCATGGATAGCTGATATTACAAATAAAAGCATGGTCAAACTAATGAGCTTTGAATTCTCAACCAAGGCACAAATGACCAGGGTCAATTTATCCCCTTTGGAACATATTATATGAAGACCGAGTTCTTTAGGGGAAAAAGAGCTTCTACCTGAGAAAGTTGGAAGGAAAGAGGACAAACAATAGCCTGGTGGGTGGACTCGATTACAACAACAATCAAATGTATTACTGGAAGAGCTGAAAGGTGAGAGATTGTTATGGGAAAAAATTGTGTGCCAGTTTGACAGTGCAGGTCAGTTAATTAGCATGAGACATACAAAACTATGGATTATATTCTAAAATAAGCTGCACACATAAACTTTCCCTAAAACTCAGAACAATATTGACACATCAGTATTTTTCTGAGTTTTAGGGAAAATTTATGTGTGCAGCTTATTTTAGAATTTCTGTATGTACCCTGGCAACCATAAGGCTGTACATCTCTGATTGAATGGCTTCAAAGTATGATATAGTCTACTACTATCAACTAGAAAAAATGTGTGTGTGTGTGCGTGTAACATATTTTTGCTGATAATGAAAAGGAAGGAATGCTAATATAGATCTATTTCAAGTTATTTTGCTCTCATTCCCTTACTGGGATTTGAACCTGGGCAGTCTGCCTTCAAGTTTTAACCTCTAGGCCACAGGTTCTCTTCCTGTCTCAGCTTTGACAGAAAAAAACATACACATGTACATACATACAGACATACACACATACTGTACATACATACACTTCAGCTAGTTTGCTTATTTATTTATTTATTTATTATTTATTTGTTTTGTGAAGTATGTATTGGTATACAAAGATATAATAATATTTATATACATGATACTAGTAAAAGAGAAACATTAGGACAGAGGACAGAAGGCACTCTGGTGCACTTACGCACGCCCCTTACTGACCTCTTAGGAATTGGGAGAGGTCAACAGTGGATAGTCTAAGGGCAAAGTTTCGGGGTTAGGTGATGATAATCTGGTAGTGAATTTCATGCATCAACTACTCTGTTACTAAAGTATTTCCTGCAGTCGAGTTTAGAGCAGTTTATTTTATTTATTTATTTATTTATTTATTTATTTATTTATTTATTTATTCAATTTTTATGCCGCCCTTCTCCTTAGACTCAGGGTGGCTTACAACATGTTAGCAATAGCACTTTTTAACAGAGCCAGCATATTGCCCCCACAATTCGGGTCCTCATTTTACCCACCTCGGAAGGATGGAAGGCTGAGTCAACCTTGAGTTGGTGATGAGATTTGAACCTCTGACCTTCAGATCTAGCAGTCAGCTTTAGTGGCCTACAGTACAGCACTCTACCTGCTGCGCCACCCTACCTGCTGCTCTTTAAGTTTGTATTTGTTTTGTGCTCTTGTGTTGTTGTGGTTGAAGCTGAAGTAGTCATTGACAGGAAGTATATTGTAGCAGATGATTTTATGGGTGATGCTTAGATTGTGTTTAAGATAACGTCATTTGCTCTCTATGTGTCCTCTAGTTTTCACGGAGGGTTTGCAAACTAGAGGACACATAGAAAGCACATAGAGAGAAAATGGTGAAGAGGAAAGCTTGGAAACCCTCCGTGAAAACTGGAGGACACATAGAGAGCAAATAGGGAATAGCTCCCTGCACATGTCAATGCATCCAGGAGGCTCCCTCCAGGCAGCCTCAGGTATCTTTCTTCCCCACCCGCTTCCTCCACCCGCCCCCGAAAAAGGATCAGAATGCCGGCGGTGCGTAAATACAATTCACAGATGGGTTTGCATGCATTATTTGCTTTTACATTAATTCTTGTGGGAAAAATTGCTTCTCACGAACTTTTCTTCTTGCAACCCAGTCACGGAACGAATTAAGTTCGTAACTAGAGGTACCACTGTATATATAAAATAAACTAAGGGCTATGGGTGGGGTCTTTATGAGCCCATCTTTTCTTAATTCAGTTCCAAGACAATGGAGAAAGTCCTCTCATAGGCAATTCAGAAGTTACTTTGGCTAAAATTATAGTTTAATCTTGTTTATTGGATATATAGAATCATATCTCAGCAAATGGCAGGATCCAGTTAACCTTGTTGGGCTTTGTAAACTAAGCAGAATTTGTAAGACTGCCAATAAATGTGTGTCATGGTTCCTATTTTGCATATGCACACCTGTTGATGTGTAAATTTCATATTTATTGAAGCTTGTAAACTGGGAGGAGGTTTAAAACTGACTTGTAATTGTCTTCTTTTGTACTTAGAAATGCTGAGAGCATCATAACCCCATCAGGGCTGTCTCACTACTGTAGTTGACTAATAGAACAATGCAAAAAAAGTCAATCACAGCCAGCTCCAAATTACTGGAAGTTCTAAAAAAACCCCCACAGAAATCCCTATCACAAGAAGTAAATTATTCCACGAAAAAGAGTCACAAAAGAAGCCGTTAGCTCCAGCTCCCACATACCAATTTTCATTACACCTTTTTACTTAAACATCCACAAAAATATTGCCCGATTGATTGCTGTCCAAAATAACTTCCTGGTTGTAGAGTCACTATTCTGTCAGGTTAAAAAAAAAAATCTCCTATAAATAATAAAGCTAGTGTGGAATCAAAAGGGCAACAAGTTATTTTCCTCAAAGCTGTGAAGTGTGAAGCTATATTCTAAATCAGGGGTGTCAAACTCATGTCATCACACCAGCATCACCTGATATATAGGGACTTTTTTCCCCTTCACTAAGGTGGGAGTGGGCGTAGCCAGCTCGTGATGTATCCAGCCTGTAGGCTGTGAGTTTTGACAGCCCTGTTCTAAATAATGCCAATAGGCGGGTACCAAGGAAAGTTATCATAAGTTAAGTTATTAAAGATAAGAGGTAAGACAAGAAATCATCATAGTGATCAATAACTGCAAATGCAACACTGTAAAAGTGGTGAACCCAGCTTTGTTATGTTTCAAATGAATTAGTAAGAGCCAAAAATAAATTGACTTATTTCACCAATTAACTGACCTTGTGAGATCAGATCAGGCAAGTGCAAGTGTCTGAAAATTGTCAAGCTGCAGCTGTTTCATTCACTTATCCCAGTAAAACATCCATCCCATTATGACTCTATGGTGCCATATAATGCTGATTTTATTATGGTTTTATCTTAATTTAATATTTTATCTCACATATTGTATTCTCTATATTCTGTCTGTCAGTTAATCTGTCTATGATCTATGCCTGTATCTATTGTCTATGTATCTGTGGATGCTTTATTTGAACGTATTGTGATGACATTAGTTCTGTAGATTCTATATGCCAATTTTTTTTTTAAAAAAAATATT
This sequence comes from Erythrolamprus reginae, assembly GCF_031021105.1. NCBI lineage: Eukaryota > Metazoa > Chordata > Lepidosauria > Squamata > Dipsadidae > Erythrolamprus > Erythrolamprus reginae. The sequence continues at coordinate 129,057,817 of NC_091951.1, forward strand.
ACTAGAAATGTGCAATAGCTCCCTGATCTGTTGCCACATCTGTAGCATTTTGCCAGAAAAATATGGACAACTCTGATGCTTCAACCTATTCTACCTATTGTAGGGAAAGAACACTTCATTAAATCAAGGGGCCAGACAGATGTACCATTCATTGCTTTTTCTCCCTTGTTTCAGACTTGAAGAAAATATTACATCCTTAAATTAACTGGTTTATTGTGCAATGTAAAACTAGCCAGTATGGTTTAATACAGTGATGACCTACCTATGGCACAGGTGCTACAGGTGTCACAGGAAGCCATATCTGCTGGCACGTGAGCTGTTGCCATAGTTCAGCTCCAACATACATGTGTGTGCCAGACAGCTGATTTTGGGCTCTCACAGAGACTCTGAATGGCATTTTGGGCTTCCAGAGAGCCTCCAAGGGATGAGGGAGGACATTTTTACCCTCCTCCAGCTCCATTAAAGCCTTTGGAGCCTGGGGAGAGTGAAACCAAGCCTACTGGGCCCACTGGAAGCTGGGAGACAGGTCATTTCTGGCCTCCAGAGGGCTTCTGGGGGGAAAATTGCATTATGGGTGTAGGCACTTGCGCATGCATGATAGCGCACGCTCTTGCAGGATCCAAAGAAAAAAAGGTTCGCCATCAGTGACTTAATATGTTGTTGAATAATCCAGGTCTTTACAGATTTTCTTGATTCTGGACACATTTATTAACAGAGATATTCACTGTTTCCTGGAAAGTTTTGCTCTTAAGGCTGAACAATAGGAATACTATTTCATGACTCATAGGTTAAGGCTTTCTCACTTGAAAGCACGATAATGGGTGGGAATGTGGGATGAAGTAACAACAGCCAAATCAGGAACTCTATTCAGTATATTGTAGTTGTAAGCATATGATGGAGGCAGCTCTGGCAGCTCTCAGCCACAAGAGAGCATTGCTGCTATTCTGATCTTTCCCATCGCATCATCCTTTCTGCTTGGGTATCATTTCTGTAAATCCCTTTCTGATCAAAAGCACAGGATCTTGGAAGACGTCCATGCATCTTATTGGAACAGGATGCTACAGCACATTCTTGTCACTGTGGGTTGCTTCATTGTTCTGGGATGCCAAGAGCCTGATCCAATTTTTTCACACTTTTATGCAATACCATGTGAAGCATTGCCAACGTAACTTGTACTCCTCTTTTCTGAGCCAGGATTCCTGAACACCCTCATCCACTTCCCTGATGTTAAGCAGGCTCATGCATGCACAAGTTAATGGAGCTCCCTTTATAGAATTTTAAACTTCAGGCTAAACACGCTTGTGACAATTCTATCCACTGTTGTTTAATATCTATAAAATTTGCTTCCATTTCCACAAGGATGTTCTTTCTCAGAGCAAACAAATATTTTACTGAAAAGAATATAGCTCATTGGATTATCAGAATTGCAATCCCCCCCCCTCAGTATTCATCCTGATAAAATATTAAGTTAACATCAATCATCTCTACTCTGTTCCTCTCTCAGCCCTCGCCCTTTAATTTCCCAATAACAATATTTATTGCAGGTTTATTTATTTATAATATACATTTCTGTTCTCCTGATCTTATTCTAACATTTTTTTTAACAAAACTCTTTTTCTGATCTCTGTATCTGAAAAACAATCTGGAGCAAGTAATTGAAAATATGCTGTTAGGCCTTACATTTTGTAGGATTACAGGCCAGAGCATATTCATCTCAGAACATTGGACAAACAAAGCTATTAACTATCAGTGTTTCCATCCCCCCCCCCCAAAAAAATAAACCTGCATACCCATGATAAAATGAAATATAGCCCTCAGATGCTTAAAAGGGGCTCTCTGAAATCACAAAGAGCAAAATGCTGGCAAATGACAACATATGTTTCTATCTGCTAGAGAAATTGATGGCACCTTCAAAATATACTTCCTCTGCATCAGTCATAATCCTTACACAAGTGGACAAAGGCACAGAGGGGCATCTCATTTTAATAAATGACCACCCTTTCTTCACCAAACTTTTTTTTCATGTGTTATAGACCATCTTTCAAGAAAATATGTTCAGCTTTGTAAAAACCACACCTAATCCTTGAAAATAGAGTGGTGGGGTCTTTCCTCTGTGCCTGCAAAATAATGAATATTTATTTATAGTGCTCTTTTAACAGAGGACATAACAGCATGTTAGCAATAGCACTTTTTAACAGCCATAATATTGCCCCCACAATCAGGGTCCTCATTTTACCCACCTCAGAAGGATGGAAGGCTGAGTCAACCTTGAGCCGGTAATGAGATTTGAACCACTGACCTACAAATCTACAGTCAGCCTCAGTGGCCTGCAGTACTGCATTCTACCCACTGCGCCACCCCGCCACCATCTGCCTAGATGAAGCTCTACTTTTCTCAATTGTTTTTCCACACAAAAGGCAAAATCTGAGTGGAATTCTCTGTGGTCCCGGCAACAGAAGAGGGAAATGATCTACAGGAACAGAGTATCTTATACCACCAGACTTGTAATTTTGGGCTTAGGCAACTTAGAACTTAGCTGGTTTTGATCTGACCTAAACATAGTACATAAAATTATCTGCTACAATGTCCTACCTGTCAATGAATACTTCAGTTTCAACCATAACAATACATGAGCACACAATAGATAAAAACTTATGGTAAACTCGACTGCAGAAAATTTGACTTCGGTAACAGACTTGTCAATGCCTGGAATGGAATCTGACTCTGTGGTTTCTTCCCCAAACCCTCCAAACCTCAACCTTAGCTGTCTATTGTCGACCTCACCTCATTCCTAAGAAGTTTTAAGGGGCATGTATAAGCGTCCCAGCATGTCTATCATCCCTGTCCTAATGTTCCCATTTATTTCTATCCATTTCATGTATTCATAATAATCTTTTTATATCTGTTATCCAATACATGTTTGACAAAATAAATAAATAAAATAAATACAGCAGCCTTATCAGATTCTCTTCTTCTGAAACTACCATGTCGTCTCTCCCATCCCTTGGTGTTATAAACTTATCAGATTCTGAAAGAACTTATGGAATGTTAGTCACGGGTTGTCAAACCTCTGATGCTGTTTCTGAAACCACTGGCTTAGGCTCTGCACAGAAGGAAGCTGATCCTAATAATGAGTTAGATCCCAATCTTGGATAAATGCCAATCCCTAAAATAACAAAGAGAGGGGGAGAGAGAGCTGAGCTTTAGAAATCTGTGGAACTCCTACAGAAGTAATGATATCAGCTTCAACCAACTTGTGTTCTGCTCCAGTCTACTAGCAAAGACATTGGGTGAAAGCTTTTGTTTGATATATAGTCATCAGCCTCTGTTTACCTACTGAGCTGATTTATAGTTAAAGTAAAGAAAGCAGTTAGAATCAAAGAGCTAATTCACTCCAGATTTTAACAAGACACTTTTGGAATGGATTTTAGATAGGAGATACTAAATTGCAGAAAGAGCAAGAGATTTTGAAAAATGGATTCTGTTTGGTCACATATTTTCGACAAATAGATGAGGAAAGATAGAGGACATCTCAGTGCATAAGAGTAGAGGTGTCGATCAGGGGTGGGTTCCAACTGAACTTGCTTCCTCCCACGCTATATGACTGCCATGTGGGCACGTGTGTGCTTTGCGTGCGTGCACACATGCGCAGTGCCAAAAAAAATTAAAAAATTAAAAAACAAACTGGAAACAAGATGGTGACTGCATGTACAGTACTGGAAACTCAGCTTCTGCACATGCTCAGAAGAAAATATATATATATAAAAAAAGAAGGCAGTGCCCACAGACTGGCACTGATCGAACCGGTTCCATGATGTCATTGCTGCTAGTGGTTTGGGCGAAACCCACCTCTATTGTGGATGTAGGGTAGAAGAAGGTCATAGAGAATGGCAGAATGATCCAGGAATTGTCAATGAGGTCTTCTCCAATTCTGCCAACAGATTTATCCAATTGAAACCACTGGCTTCATAGATAGATAAGAGTGTTTCCTTTATGCTGGGTTCATTCAATAGACTGTGCTGGCCAGGGAAAAATAGAAGTACTGTATATTTGAAATAAAGCCTACAAAGCCACTGTGCAGTAGCATACTATGTATGATGGTGGTGAATAACTTAAAATTCCAGTGCAGCGATCAGTGTTCTATCATCTTTTCAGTGGAATGGTTTTATAACTTAAACCCTTAATGTTTCACCTGCATTTGTACCAATGAACATAGGTATCTTGGCACTCCTTAATAACTTGATGTTATTGTTTTAAGAATGCTTTCATTGAAAGAAACAAACTGTCATTTTATAAAGGGAAAGCATTAATGTCAGACATATTTTATATATCTGGAATGTCTCTGTGTCTCCTTATAGAATGCAGTTTTACTGAAAGGAAAGGGTGGGTGGTTTAGAAGAATGCCCACTTGTGCATAAAAATAAAACCACTAAGCTGAAATGATAGAAAAATAGAAAAAAGGCAGGAAAGCAAGAAGGAAGTTGGAAAGCATACAACCCACAAATCTGCCCTCTGGAAAAGAAATATCACAATTATGGAGAGCAGCCAATCACTGCATGCTGAGGTCACTTGCACTCATTTTGTGAGGATGTCCAGAAAATGTTTTCCAAAGTATTCACACCTCTGTTAAAAAGGTTGGGGATCTTTGATTTACATAATTCTTCCCTTTAAAAACAAGGATGCAAATGTAGCATAAAGAAGCCACGTTCCATGAGCTGTGTGTCATTTCAGCTACATTTGTAGTTGTGAAGTACCCTGAGTTTGTAATGGATTAATAAAATTTGATGGGGTGGGGAGAAAATTATTCTTTTTTTTCACTTTTCTGTTCCTTTATAGTGTGGGAGCAAGAGGCCTCTGGAAAATGAGGTGATCTCATATTCCGTTACCATCCCACAAATTTTGGGGCCAAACACAATGTTTTGTTTTTCACCTACTGGTGGGTGAGTTGTATTCTCCCAATTCCAAAAAGTTAACTGTTCCTGGCAAAAATATGTTTGTCTATTGATTATATTGAAAGGGGGAGAGGAAGAGTGGGAGGGAGGGAGACAGAGACACAGAGAGAGATATGCCAGCAAGGGTTTACCTAAAACAAGATAGAACAAAGACATCAGCAACTATTGCACGCCCAATTGGCAAAAGAAATCTCAAAACTATATTGGTTGGAAACATGCAGTAGAGGCCTTCATCTGTCAGTCTACAGACAATGGCTAGGATAATGATATTCATAATTTCTAGAATGACCTTCTCTTTTTATGAAAAACACTGTAGACCTGTTAAATTATCAAGATATAGAGCACAATAGGTGGATGTCGTGATAAGTGATTGGATGCATGTCTGGAGGAAATGTTACTGCAAATTCATTTTATGTTTGTTTGTTTCTTGCAGCACTTCAATTTCTCGATCCATGGATCATTATAATTTCTTAGTAAAGCATAATTAGAAGGAATTCAGACCTCCATGTTGCTTAATTGAAAAATACGTTTATGGAATAAATCAGTAACAGTGTGCTTTGTGAAAGTGGCTTTGAACTGTCTAATTGGATTAGCAGCAGATGGTGACTTTTCAATTGTCTTGGCTTAGAGCGGTTGACTGCTTAAAAAAAGAAAAAGACCGCAAAACAACTGTTATTGAAAATGAATATTACTTAATCTGAGAATATCTCTTCTCATCTGCCTGTGGCCTATTATGTCATTTGAGTAATTTATAGCTTTAGCAATCATTTTACGTTGCTTGCTAAAACACGGCATTGTGTTGACAGACACATTTTCCCCTTTAGGACAATGTGTTCTCAAGCAATGGCATTCCTATAACTGCAGTATTTGCTTTCCTTGTTTTTGTCCCTGGCCCCTTTTAAAGTTCAACTTTATAATATAGAAATGTTTGTTCAAACCGTTTGGTCTTGAAATGGCTCAAGGCCTGGCCTGAAACAGGGACAATCCCAGATGAAGTGCAAGTGAATTTGCAGATAATTTTTCATTTATCAATCAGTCCTTGCCTTCATAATCTTTGCAGGACTGTAAAGCAAAGGAAAGTTGAAGTGAGACTGTAAGGTCAGTTGTGATTTCGCTTAATGACTCTTTCACTTAATGACTGAGTTGCTGGTCCTAATTTAAAGTGACCAGACATCTCGCTTTCAGCAGGACAGTCCCATTTTTTTCATCATTTGTCCTGTGTCTCACGCCCTTTGAAAAATGTCCTGCTTTCTTTCCTCCCAACCAGCCACCTTGGGAAGAGGAGGGAGGGAGGGGATTCCAGGCTCTCCGCTGCTGCCTCACCCTCCCCGCCCCAACCCAGCTTGGCTGGAGGTCTCTGCACAGACTTCAGGACACCTGTGCAGGACCTTTGCTCACCTGTTTCCCCTGCCCCAACCCAGGGCTGCCCTGCTGAAGAGGGAATGGCAGGCGGGAGGATTTGCCATGACCAGGGAGGAGCTTAAGGGCCAGCCAGGCCTCTGCTGGCTGCTCTTCCTTCCCAGCCCCCCGGTTCCAAACAGGAAGAACAGCCGCGAGAGTGAGTAATGGGGCATCAGAACTGGGGGGGGTGTCATCCTTCCATTCCCCCCCCCACAGCTGACCTTTTGTGTCAGTCTTGAGCCAGGCGGGGTGTGTGAAAGAGCAGCAGAGGAACTTGGAGGGTGGGTCAGGGGGCTGTCCGGGTCTGCTGGGCAGAGACTCCGTGGGAGAAGAGAAGCACCTGCTGAGCCTTCAGACCCGCTTCACCCCTTTGCCTCCTCTCCCACCTTCGTCTCCACCTGAGCACCATTGAGGCAGGGAAGAGAGAGAGAGAAAAGAGAGGAAGAGAGAAAGAAAGAAAGAAAGAAAGAAAGGGAGTGAAAGAGAAAGAGAAATAGAATGGGAGAAAGAGAGAGAGAGAAAGAGAGAGTGAGGGTAGGAGGGGGAAAGAAAGACAGATGGAGGAAGAAAGAGAGAGAGGAAGAAAGAGCAAGAGAGGAATAAATTTTTTTGCTACATTTTTAAATTTATTTTTATTTAATTTATTTATTTATTTTTTCCAATACAAATGGAAAGTTAAAGAGAACAAAAACATGTAGTAGTAAATATCAGGGAAGGGATAGATATGAGAATGGAATACATCAATGAAGAGTAGAGGAAGGATATATGGATGGGAGAAAAGATATATAAAATATAGGAGAGACAATTGGACAGGGGATGGAAGGCACACTAGTGCACTTATGCTCGCCCCTTACTGACGTCTAAGGAATCTGGAGAAGTCAACCGTGGAAAGTCTAAGGGGAAAATGTTGGTGATTGGGGGTTGACACCACGGAGTCTGGTAATGAGTTCCATGCTTCAACAACTCGATTGCTAAAGTCATATTTTTTACAGTCAAGTTTGGAGCGGTTGCGGAGAGGGGCGGCATATAAATCCAATAAATCTAATCTAATCTAATCTTGATATTAAGTTTGAACCTGTTGCGTGCTCTAGTGTTACTGCGGTTGAAGCTGAAGTAGTTGTTTACAGGCAGGATATTGCAGCATATGATCTTGTGGGCAATACTTAGATCATGTTTAAGGCAT